>NC_068942.1:55899920-56200939 GCF_026419915.1 Harpia harpyja | reverse complement strand
GGTACCGCCGGCGGCTGGTCAGCGCCGCCCGCGGCCTCCCGGGCCCCGGGCCAGGGGTGCGTGCGCCCCTTCCGATGGGGCGGGGAGCGCCCACCCTGGCCGCCGCGGCGGAGGCCGGCTCGGGGCGGTGTGAGCGGCCGCCGAGGGCCCTGTCCTCGGCGGGGGCTGCCGGCACTCGGGTAGGGCCGGCGGGGCACGGCCTTTGGACGGCCGGCCCTGCGCCGGGTGTGCAGGGCGGCTCGCTCCGGCAGCGGCTGCAGCGGTGCTGTCCTGGAGCTCTGCTCTACCCGCGTCGTGCCGCTGCCGGGGGCTCGGACAGGGGCGCCTTGCGATATAGGTAAAGCTACACAAAAATGGTGTTTAGGCAGGCCCTGCTGCATTTGATTATGTGGTTTTAATTTAGGTGGGTTATTACATACACTGGGTGTTTTTAAAAAAAAAAAAAAAGTCCTCAGTGAGCAAAACTGGGAGAGCAGGTTTGGAGGATGGCTGTGTTTGAGTAGTGAAAATGAAATCCTTATGTTGTCCGTTTGACAACTTGAAGTTGCTTTAGATAAGTACTAAGTCATTCTCCCCGTATATTTGTCTCCTCCTTGGAAATTGAAATAGATTTGTATCTGAAATGCTGATTTTGGCATACAAAATGAATTAAAGGTTTATTCTTAATCTCTTATTTTACCAGATTGTTAGTGCATAGTAAACTGAAAGAATAGGTTTGTTGTAAGAAAAGCGCACAGTGAACTGTACTGCTTTAGTGGTATGTAAATATGTGGTCATATGAGGGACTCTGATCCATCTGTGCTGGAGCTCTTAAAGTGCTGTAGAGAGAGATGTTTTGATTTCGTCTGTATGTGCGTCCAAGGATTAGTGGATATTATTTTGGTGATCTTCTCTGTTGGGACACATTTACGTGTGGTGTGTAAATGTTTAAAGGTGCCGAGATGAAGGAGGAGCTTTTAGAATAATCTATTTTGAAGAAACTATCGTTACGGTTTGCAGTTGTTTCTAGGAGCGTTTCAAAATAACGTCTTTTCAAAGTAAGGTATTTCAAAACCATTTATTCAGCTATAGGATAGCTTTCTGAATGGTATATCAAACATGTTTGATGTGTGCGATGGTTAGAAAGTCTTAACTGTACTTTTGCATCTAGTCAAATTTCATGAATACTGTTACTGACCTGAGAATCAAGCCTTCATAGTCAGGTATAATCTGTGCAGTTGACTCTATGTGCATTTCAGATGGGGCTTCTTTGTGTGACACAGAGCGAGATTGCCATGGTGTGGGGATGCAAGGTAAATTCAGCCTCAGGAGTGGGAGGGAGGAAGAAAGCAAGCCAGGAAGGACTGCTGGTCTTGTCTGGATGTCCCGTTCTGCAGCAAAGCTAAAGTAGTGACACCCCAACATGGGAGCTGTTGCTGTTCAGCTGTTCTGAAAATCACTTTTCTGTGGTCTTCTGAGGTGGGCAGTATGTATTTTGTGGCATTCAGGTGTGTGAAGTTTGGTATGTAGCCTGTAGGTCAGGAGGGTTTGCTATTCCAATGTAATACATCTGCACACCTATCCCAGAAAATGTGTCTGCATAGCTATAACAATGGTACTGAAACTGAATGTAACCTATCAGACCGTGAGTTTCACATTTGATGAATGATGAAATATGTAAGCATTATTGGCTCTTGGAAGGGAAGAAAAGGATGGAAGAAAAGATGGAGGAAAATCTCTTAGCAGGTTCTGCCTTCTGAATAGGAAATACATACTTTACTAGAAGGTGACAGTATTTAACTCAATAAATGCAACAGATCTTTTATGTATATATGTGTACTTTATTAGTCACTGCACGCTGGTGTTCGTACATTGCCCTCTGAGGAGCAGTAACTGAATGGTAAAAATAATGTCCACATAAAACCATTTCAAACATAGCTAGAGTAAAATGTGGAGGAAAGATTTTAAAGTCCAGTACAGAAGGTGAGAGTTCACGTTGCAGTGTATGGAGATGGAGTTGGTGGACTTTGTAGCAGATGCCTATGGAATGGCTGAAATGGCCTTTAAGTTGCAATTTTCTCTGTCTTCTCAGGAGGTAATTTTAAAAGGAGAGATTATTCAGTTTGTGGCTATAGTTGAGATAGTTGCCTCATGCAGACTGTTGTATCAATACCTCATTTTTCAGGGATAATGTTCCTTCACCTTTTTTACAAAACACTGATGGATTTTGATGTATTAGGAAAGAAATGTCTTAAATTCTAGATCCTTTTCCAATACCAGACTGTTCTTTCCTCTCATAGCTGAATTACCTTATGTCTATGATTCCTCTGTACTAATTATGACTTCCAGATATCCTCTCCCTTTGCTTTCACTCAGTTTTGTTCCCTGCCCGATGGCCTTGTTCAGCCCAATGGCCTTGCAGCAATTTGAGTAAAAGTGATTGTGGAAATGCTTTTCTGCACAAAGTCCCGTATGGCTCCTTGTGTTGCAATTGCCATGACATGTAGATTTGCTCCTAATATGGGTAAGATGACATGTCCATTAAAATGTTGGCAGAATAATTATCATAGTATTTCTGTTACAATGTGGAGATAAGGGATAGTGATAGCACCTGTGGAAAACTTTAAGAGAAGTGTACTCTATAGAGTTAAGCTTGCCTGTCAGTCTGTGTTTTATAGGAACAATTTTGAGACTGCTTTTTGTAGCTATCATCACATGCTGACAGTTGGTTATCTCCTAATGATATTAACTGTGAAATGTGGGGCTTCTCTGTTTTATGGATGTTGTTAATATGTTTTCTTAAAAGTCAGCATTAGAATAAACCCATTAAGTTAAACTATAATTTAAAAGAACTTGAGAAGTTTTTAACTGTCATAGAAACTAAAGCTGCAATGCCATTATAATTTTAGTAAAGAGAGCTAGGTCTTTATAAATGGAGAGTTTCACAGGAGTCTCCTTTAGCATATGTAATTGCAGGACTAAGAAAGTCAGTGTGCTTGTGAGAATTCCTGATTTAAATCCCAATCCAGGAGGATTCCAGTGTTTCTAAAAGCTGTTCATTAACTTAGTACAGCTTAAATTGAGACCTAGGAGTATTTTCCCAGACTACCTCTTCGGTGGTTCACTTAGACTTTTACAGTAAATTCTTAATTATTAGGCTAGGCAGTGGGAGTTTAGGTATCCTAGTTGCTGGAAAATCGTACTCTATGTATTATAAAATGTACTGGGAAGCACGCAGCAGGTATTCAGGAACAGTGTGTATATAGCTGAGGGTTTTTGGGTTGGGGGGAGGGAGCGTGCTTCTTGCTGGCTTTCCCAGATGTTCACAGGTACCTGTTGAGCTTTTCAGATGTGTCTGTGTTCCCCAGTGCTCCAGCTTCTGAGTAACTGTAGCTGAAAATTTTGAAAGCCTTAGGTTGGTGCCCCAAATGGTAAATTTGCGTTGAAACAATTGTTGAAAGGTGCATCTTCATAGATAATGTAGTGGAATATGGCACTCGTATTTCTTACAAAGTTCTTTCCTAGCATTGCTGTAGAGATGTACTGTTGCGGAATGTTATGTTGTTATTCCTTTATATTTGCATGGAGGCTGCATCATGAGTTACTGAAAATAGGGTTAGGAAACTCTTACAAAATTTGATACAGCGGAAGACATTAAACAAGTACACTTAGGAGAAATACTTTTTGCTATTTGATTCTTAAATAAGTTAGAGGATTAAAGAGTTTGCAAGAATGAATGATTCTTGCATAATGAACAGAATGAATAACTAAGTACATTAGTGAAAGTCCTTAAAGCAGCGTGTATATTTTTTTGTAAGCAAGTCTTTTTATAGTGTTAGTGTGCTGTGTATTCTCTACTCTGACCTACCCTAGTATTATTGCTTTATTTGTAACATTCCTTGCCTCAGTTTGTTGCTTTAAGTCAGGAAATGATCAGAAATGGACTATTTTAACGTTAGGTATTTAACTTGCAACATATCAAATATTTGTTATTTTGAAGAGGTTGCTGCATGCTAGGAGTCTTAATTTCTTTTGTTTCACCTTGGTATTCTGTGCATTGCCTTTAGGATTTAAGAAGCACTACTCAGTGTTGATTGATTGTAACTCAGTTACAGTATTTGAATGTGTGACTGTCGTTAAGTGCATTCTGTATTTAGTGGTTAAAAATGTTTGCATTCCAACACTCTGCTAATGGTTATCTTTTTATTTTAGTGATAAACAGAGAAGTTGACCATGACAACCTTCCTGGAATTTATCCAGCAGAATGAGGACAGAGATGGAGTTAGATTCAGCTGGAATGTTTGGCCTTCAAGTCGTCTTGAAGCCACAAGAATGGTAGTCCCAGTGGCTGCCCTCTTCACACCACTGAAGGAACGGCCAGACTTGCCTCCTATTCAGTATGAGCCAGTTTTGTGCAGTAGGACCACGTGTCGAGCTGTTCTGAATCCCTTATGGTAAACCCAATACATATGTTATGCCAATATTTTACCTTACAAACAATATTTAGAATAGTGCCACTTAAACTATGCAAAAGATCTGGCGTGTGGAAGTTCAAGTACTCCTCATATGAGTATACAGCTCAAACTTCCAGATCTTAAAAGTTTCTGCACATAGATTTGCATATGTAACATATATACTTAAAGCATAGCTTTCATTTAACCAGTCTTTTCAACGTACTTAAGTAATGATTAGGTATGTTATTTTTCTGGAACTACGTTATCTTGTGAGTTAGTATACTCCTGCATTTTGTCTCTAGAAGATTATTTGGGTAAAAAGTTACTTTGCTGTATCTTTTTAACTATTGGCCCCTGATATAGGTTAATTTCCAAATGAAATAAACTATGTTTATTACTGACCTTAGTTAATTTGTAGACCAAAGCAGGTTAGCTTACCGAAACAGAAGCTGAAAGATGTGATAGATAGATACATCAGAAGGAGGTATGAGAGGGGGTGAAAAGCTATTTAAGCTCAAGGGTGATATTGGCACAAGCACAAATTGTGGACTAGTCATGGATAAGTTTAGGTTGGAAGCAGAGGAAGTGTTTCATATGTCATTCCAATCACAGAAGTATGGAAAGGAAACGGAACAAAATCTAAGGTGGAGTTTGATAGGCGTGAGAAAGGTACTGAGTGATAGTGAGAGATTAGACATGGTGTAAAGGATCCTGTAGAATGAACTCAATTTTTTGAATGACTTGTCCCTGCTTGGGAGAAAAGACAATTTCAAAGCAGATGTAAAATTGTGTTTCAGTATTAAATAGACACAGTGGCTGATTATACTGTAAGTCAGACTTAGTGGAAGCTAACTTTTTTGGAAGCATTATCTTTTATTGAGGACTGGAAGAAAAATAATGGAAAGACAGAGCTGTAAAGGGTCAGTCAGATCCCTGACATTACAGTGAACTGTGTACACTTTTCCTGTATCATGTGTGCAAGTCATGACTGGATTTTTTTTTTTTTTTTTTTTACAAGGTGTGATTAGAGACTCAGTTTGGGGGGACCTTTTGAAGCCTGTGTGGCACAGCGAATCGGGCTAGATAACCTGCAGCCCCTGAAATTGGTATAGATCATTTAATCTCAATAGAGCTGTGTTGTGTTTACAGCATGCTGGGACTTATCCAAAGATTTAATGATGTTTTAAAAAGACTTTTGCCCTTGTAGGCAGGAGAAGATGTGATAGCAAGAAGTGTACATTGAAAACATGTAAAGTTTACTTTCCCTTAAGATGTGAGTACGACTTTGTAAGACATCTGTATGGCATGAAGATACAAGTTGCATTTTTTATTTTAACTATCTGAATACTAATAAAAATGTAGATAAAAGGAAGTAGGCACATCAACTGAAAAAAATGTTACTTTCACTAGAGAAAGAGCTGCTAAGTTGGAACCTGTTTTTTTAGGGCATAAGGTATACTCAGGATAGTCCCAGACTGACAGCTAATAGACAGGCTGAGAAAGGAGAAAAACACAAAGGTAGGGAGAGTTAAAATGATTTGCGTAAAACCATGCAGAAAATCTCTAATAAAGGTGCTGAGTCTGTATTCTTACATTTCTTATTTGCTTCTTTTCCTTGAAGACCATTCTTCCTCTCTAAAGACAGTAATTTGCCTGATATATCTGTGTAAGACTACACTTGTTTTGAATTTGTAATATGGCTATTTAGGAGAAAGTATGTTAGGAGGAAGCTTTTTCAAAGTCAATCTGTTTTTGAAAAAAAAAATTTGCATTTTGTTGCAAATTCCTCAGTGGAGGAAAATGAATTGTTCATGCTATATAAACTTTTCTTATTGTATTTTTATAGCCAAGTGGATTATCGAGCAAAACTCTGGGCTTGCAACTTTTGTTATCAGAGAAATCAGGTAAGAAAATGAAACATTCAGGATATAGAAAATCTTTTTTATAAGGTAAAAGTGAAAATCCTCATTTTTCAAATTATAGTTGAGAACTGAAGTAGACAGCAAGAGCATGAGTGTGCAGCTATATCTTCAGGGATTGCATTGAGATTTTTTTCATGACAGGAATAGTGAACATCTGTTGCAGAGGAAGGTAGTCTATATGTATGTTTTTGTTTTTGTAGAAGTTGTAATCTTTTATTTATACTTAATTTCTTTGTGTTTATTTGCAGTTTCCTCCTACCTATGCTGGCATATCTGAAATGAATCAGCCAGCTGAACTTTTGCCTCAGTTCTCCAGCATTGAATATGTAGTACAGGTAAAGTCATTAAATAAAATCTTTAACTTCTGTAGCCTTGCAATATACAAAAGAATTAATTTCAATTTTATTTCTTCACTGCATTTTAATGACTGCGAGTCTATATGCGCTTGTTAGTAGCTTGGACATTTATGTCATCAATTGGGAATGGAAAACATAACTTTTTATAAGAACACAAGGATGGCTAATAAGACCGGTTTAAAAAAAAAAGTGGTCTCTTCTAAAGGCAATATTTCTGTTAGGTCTGTTTCTTTACCAGGAGTTTAATTTGTGTTTGTATATTGGGGGTCTGCTTACTGCTGTTGCTTGCTCAAATGATTTCAGTTCAATTTGGCTGACTGTTGATTCATGTCTCATTAATCATTTGAATTTAAGTTTGTATTTGAATGCTTATGAGTTAGTCTTAGGGCTAGCTGGTTTAGAGAAAACAGCTAATACATATTCAATTCAGGTGTTTGAATTTTAATATTCATTGTTTTTTAGGGTAGAAGTTACTTGAATAGAAATAAAAAAAGGACCTAAAACCCCAAATTGCAAACATTTGCAATTGCAAATTTGTAATCTCTAAATTCCATTTTTGGGGATTAAAATTTGTAAGACTTCAGTGAGGCATTCAGATTATGAAGAACAAAGACTGAACAGAATCTCTACTTTTTGCTAACTTTTGTAACACAAAGTAAAGGGGATATTTGCTCATAGTACAGCAAAATTAGTTTAATTATTTAATTAATTATTCAAAAAGAACTGATGATCTCTAGAGTAAAATTATGAGGTGAAATGCCACAGAATGTCATCAGGTTGGAATATTTTATAATTGTGAATAGCTTTATCACTATTATGTTCACTTAGAGCAATAAAAGCTCATTGTATATTAAAAGATTTATAGAATTGGCACGTGCTTCAAAATGATCATGACATCCTGAAAGGATTTTTTTCCTTTTCTTCTGTAGTAAGCATTTCATTTTTGTGCAGATGTCGTCATGGTAGGGGTTTCGTTTCCCTTTAGCCCCAGATACTGGTTACTACTTGAGAGGGAGCCAAGTTAGATGGACCATTGACGTTATTGGTGTGATTAAAATTAAAACTTACAAAATGTACTTTATTTGTTCATTTTTGATGCTGTAAATACTGCAAGATATGCTTTTCATGTGATTATATTTGTGTTTCTTAAAGCGTGGTCCTCAGATGCCTTTGATATTTCTTTATGTTGTGGACACATGCATGGAAGATGAAGACTTGCAAGCTCTGAAGGAATCCATGCAAATGTCACTTAGTCTCCTGCCACCAACTGCGTTAGTAGGCCTCATTACCTTTGGCCGAATGGTGCAAGTTCATGAGCTTGGCTGTGAAGGAATTTCCAAAAGTTATGTCTTCAGAGGAACAAAGGACCTATCTGCAAAACAGCTTCAGGTAACCACAAAAGCAAGCAAAAAGAAACCATCAAGGTGATGATGGTGAAGAACTTCAAATAGTCTGTAAACAATTTTTGTAATTAAATCTTACGTATTTAACTACAGGAAATGCTAGGGCTTACAAAAGTAGCTGTTTCACAAGTTGGTCGGGGTCCTCAAGTGCAGCAGCCACCACCTTCTAACAGGTAATGTGCTTAAAACATCTAAAAAACATACCTTGACTACACTGATTTACTGGAAAATTTATGTTTTATGACAATGAAAACAATCAACTGACAGTTGAACCTTTTGGTCAGGCACAAATTTACTAGGAGACTAATTGTTATAGCGTGTTTCTTTCCTACAGTTTGTACTAGGAAGAAAAGACTTAATGGGTGATAGTGAAATCATCTGGATGATGCTTTGGAAATGTTCTGAGAGAATGTTATATAGGCATATTATGGAGACGTAAATAGTGATGCTTCTGTTGGCTGGTATGCTGGAAAATGTTAATAGCTGCTTTAGTGCCCTTTATGTGTATATTAGGTTTTGCTGTCCCTTTTTCTCCCTCTTCTGCTCCTCTCCCCTCCTCTTCTGTCTCTCATTTGGAAATTGTGGGTTGGTGTTTGATCCTCCTGTGTATTCTGCTGTGACATAGAAGAAATTGATGAAATGATGAAAGAGAGAGACAGTTTTGCAGTCTCTGCCTTCCAATAAATAGCTGCATTTGTAGACAGCCTGTAGCAGAGAGCATGAAAAATTCTCTATACGTTAATGTTTCTTCTGATCTTTGATTTTCACTGAAGTAGTGAAACTTGAGTTTCTTTTTGAGATTTGTAGGTCATCTGCTGTGTTCTTTTGACTAGATAGGGTTCTTTCTGGATAGTGGCAATATCTGTAAGTCAGCAAGTTTTTGTTTTACAAGCTCTTTGCAGAACTTAAGCTGAGTGTGCTGTGTGTGTAGTAATACCAAACTGCATTATCTTGGTGAGGCAGAGACATGGGTCTGAATCCAAACTAGAATCTAGAATTAGACATTGCTAATATATGTCTAATATATTGCTAGTGAGCAACTGATAAAATTTTAATTTAACAATTTGAATCTAAACTAATTCCATGTGTTTGTTTACAGATTTTTGCAGCCAGTGCAGAAAATTGATATGAATCTTACTGATCTTTTGGGTGAACTGCAACGGGATCCTTGGCCTGTTCCACAAGGAAAACGGCCCTTACGTTCTTCCGGAGTGGCTCTTTCTATAGCTGTAGGGCTCCTTGAGGTAATAGCTTTAACCACAGTTGTGCTAATATGTAAACAGATTATTTTGTTGCAGAAAAGCTGCCACAATCAATATGTAAAAACCTTAGTAATTGATGCATATTAGATTTGTATGATGATTCTGATGAATATCATCCCTTACGTGGATAGAATAATCGTAGGTGTTTATGCATTTTAATGAGGCAAAATTGAGACTGCGTTAACGGCAGATTTAAGTTTTGGGAGGGAAAAAGTACAGTTATTGTTAGAGTCCTATTAACATGATAAATACCCGCATAGCTATTTCTTTTGTTCAATTTGTAGCAAAACCTGATGGTTTTATTTGTCTTTTATTTCCTGCAGTGCACTTTTCCTAATACCGGTGCACGTATAATGATGTTCATTGGAGGACCAGCTACGCAAGGACCTGGCATGGTTGTAGGGGATGAATTGAAGTTACCTATAAGATCATGGCATGACATTGAAAAAGACAATGCTAAATACGTTAAAAAGGGTACTAAGGTAAGAGATGATCATGGGTGATATTTTAGGCATCTTACCAGTAAGTAAACACTTAGATTGCCTGGCACTGTAAAATACTGTTAGTAGTAGCAAATGTATAAAGAGGTGGGAATTGTGTGGTTTTGTTTGCCTGTCTCTGAATAGTGGTATGTCTTCAGGAATTTCTTCAGAAATTTCAGTAAATTAAGTTAGAACTTTGTCTAGCTCACATTAAAGTTCTTTGTAGTGTTTCCCTGGTTTAAGTCAGAAAAGATTTATGTGACTAAATGTTATATCTAGAGAAAGGCTGTCTGCTTCTAAGACAGCTGCTCAAAACTGTCTCTGTAGTTGCGGGAGGGTTAGGCAGTAGAGTTTAGGCATAGTTCATTTAATCTTAAATGTACATTTGGGCAGGTGAACTGCATCCAAAACCTGTTGAATTCATCTTAACTGATTATAATGGGAGCTTCAACAATTAGCTCAGTCGCAGGCACTTGTCATTATAGACACTTGAGATTAGAAAGGTAAATTCAATTCTGTGTGTTGGATCTAGTACTTAATGCAAAGTTTAAAAAGAAAAAAATCAAGGTCATTTGCTAGTTTAAGTAGCAACCACTGGTCTCTCTAGTGTAAGTCAGGTTCTCAGCTGGTCAGAAAAAACCCCCAAGTGTTGAAAATTCCAGTCTTAATTTTAACTTCAGAAAAAAAATACTCTCTCAGCTTGTATTAGAATATGATATGAATAAAGTCTGATAATGTTGTTTTAGAAAAATTTTGTGAGTTTAGGATTTAATATGAAGATGAGGAGAGTTCACGTCGTAAATTGCTATGAACTGTATTTTCATCTTGGATTTAGCATTTTGAAGCCCTGGCTAATCGGGCTGCAACAAATGGTCATGTTATTGACATATATGCGTGTGCATTGGATCAGACTGGTCTTCTGGAGATGAAGTGTTGTCCCAACTACACTGGGTATGTGCTTATTCATTTTTAAGTAGTATATGAAGATGCAGGTTTTTATTTTTTTAAATTGTTTGACAGGAAGCACTTATCAAAAAAATGTTCTGCTACTTTTTAAAAAAAAAATGCACAAACCCACTCTGATATACTGTGATGGTTGCATTTGTACTGGAATTTTGGAATTTCTCAGCCTCTGGCAAATTAATCACTGCAATTGTGGGTTTAATCAGAAGGGGGGTTGCTGTTTTTATTTTAATATGATCTGTTTGAGGCTTAAATAACATGGATATCCTTTAAACAGACAATTTATCCCCCACACTGTTGCTATTTTTCTTTTTCAGTGTGTGTATATGTATGCTGCACGTTTCAGTAAAGATAAGGAGCTGTCATCCTTCTTTTTCTTGCTGTTCAGAGTGGTACAAAAACCTGTGTTATTCTTTCTGTCTTGTTTATGGCCTTCTATATACTGTTGTTCATAGATTCAACTACTGTCTTAGGTGATTGTCAGGTACATCTCTTGCTCCTGATTTTTGCTCCCTCTATGCAGTTCTACATTTCAGACATGGTCTTGTATTCCCTTCAGCTTGTCTTGCCATCAGTTAAGCAACTTCTTGTCTTTCTCATGAAACCACTCCCCTATTTTCTGTTGGTGTGGATGACACCCTCACCATTCCTGTTGTGCAGATCTACAGTCTGGGATAGCTTTTGACACTTGTTTGCGTGTTAAGTACCTCATTCATTTTGTAAATCCTGCCACTTCTTTATTTTTTTTCAAAGACTGTCTTTTCTTTCTCCTTCTGAAAGTCTTTTCCACACTCATAATATTTCATCTTTACTAGTACAGCTTTACATACCATTTGATTTTTAGGTTAGACTTCTGTATTCAGTCTGGATTCTTTTGCCAAGCTCATTTTTCTTGCTTGTTACTGTTAGCTTTGTCAATACCAACTGCAGGTAAAATTAAATGAAGCATCTTTGCTTATCAGTTTAATAACAGGTATATCTGTGGGTAACGGGCTGCCTTAGTTCCCTGTCAGTATCTTCATATGAGAGAGGATCCTAAGCACATGCTACATAACTAGACATACCAAGAAGAATGAGAGATGCAGCTGCAGGTTGTGATGAACATATGCCACTGAGTTTCAGGCCAGCTTGGCCATGCTAATCACTGCTGGATTGTTTCTTTTCAGAGCTGTGTGTATAGCCTTAGCTTGGGAGTTTCCACTGCTCAGGATCTTTAAGTTTATGACTTTACCTGCATATTTGACTCCTATTCCTTTTCTGTGTGAAACAAGCTGTATTTGTCTGTATACTACAGTATTAATTTTGCTCTTTCTGTCTGTACTTGTGACTCACCTTACCCTGTTTCTGCTGTTCCAGCAAAACTAGCCTTAATGTATAGTTTGTCTATTTCTCCTACAGCTGTTCCTATTTTCTGTTTGGTTACATCCTGCATACAGGGAGGAATTTCTGATTCTGCCCATGACTATTTTCTTCTGTCTTTGAGTATCCACCTGAAAACTTATATAACTTCATTCAGGTGTAATGTTTGACCAATTAACATATTTTACTAATATGATTTAATTAATATTTTTGGATGAATAAATATCTCCCATTACTATTTCCTAAATGCAGTGTATGATATTCCATGGTAAGCGGCAACTGTTGCAGTTACATCAACAGAATGTTGCTAAGCATAAAAATAAATAATGCTTCTTGAGCATAGATTTAAGCCTGAAATAAGTTTGGAATATTGAATATTAGAAGTAAACTGACTTTGTATGACAAGGCTATGAGACATTCTTAGTGTTGAAGTCCAGTATAGTATTTTCCCAGTGAAAGATTTTGTTATATATTATGATCACAATGACCTTAAAATGCAGATTGGGCAAGAAGCTCACTTAAAAATTTCTTCCCTAACACTGTAGCAAAATATTAATTTAATGATAGTCCATTTTAAGAAGGCAAAAATGTGCATCACAATGAACTGTCTTTAATTGTAGTGTTTAATAGAAACAAGCTATATAAATCCCATGTACTAAATTACTGCATAATAAGTAATCTGTTTTAACTTGAGGGTTTTGTTTGTTTGTTTTATTGTTGTCTAGGGGCTACATGGTAATGGGAGACTCTTTCAACACATCTTTATTCAAACAAACCTTTCAGAGAGTGTTCACGAAAGATATGCAAGGACAATTTAAAATGGGATTTGGTGGCACATTAGAAATAAAGGTAAGAATACAAAAATGCAGTGTGTTACTGAAACACTGGAATAGGATGGCTACGAACTGTGGAATCTTTGCCCTTGAAGGAATTTTTAGGAACATGCTAAACAGGTGTTTTAGGGTTGGCTTGGACGTAGCTATTACTGCCTAGCTATCTTTCTGCAGTTCCCTGATTCTGTAAACGTGAGTTAGGTATAATGTTAATTCCTACTTACTCTGCATGCAGTGACAGCTAAAAGGGGTGACTAAACTAAAATCAATGTCTTGTGTTAGAAACTCAATGCTGCGTGCGTAGGTTTTGGTATCAGTAGTGAGTGTTTCTTGGTTTTAGGTCCAGGTTCTCTATGTAGTCCAGGACAGCTTTCCTTTCATTTTCTGTCCTTATCAGAATCCACTCTGGCACTTTAACAACATTCATTTTCAACTCTGCTCTTGTGAGAAGCTTAGAGCTGAACGTGCTAGGTTCAGGTACTGTCTTCCATGATGTTTCTTGCAAAATATTACAATCCTGCCTTGTAGAAGAATATGGGGCTATTTTCTTGGTCAGTAAAATTCTGTTAAAGTTTTTACTAGCAGGACAAATAATCGAACCCTCTTTTTTCATGTATGTGTTCTTGTGAATTTTGTTGGAAGATCCTGGAAAACACAAAAAGGGAGCCCCGATTCTAGAGGGATGTACAAATCACTTCAAACAGTAAAATGACATTGGAAGAATGTAAATAACTGGATTTTGCTTTTAGCTAGATATGTTTAGGAGATAGAGTATACATTCATTGTGGGGTATGTACAGGCTTATATTACCAGTCTTCAGTTTTAATCTCATCTTGTGAATATTTTATTTACTTTGCTAGAAAATAGACATTATGCAGTATACTTTCTAGGCCCTCAGGTTTATAAATAACAGCAGCTTTTCTCCCATGTTTTAATTTATGTTCATGCTATTGTTTCAGATGTGCTAATTGATATAGCAAACATACGTAATTAAGTGTAGAAAGTGAGCACGTGAAAAGTTTCTCTAAATGTATCAAGTATTATTATATGTATAACCTTTCCTAATGGTATCAAGACTGATATTCATTGAGGTTTTCATTAACTAATGATAAAATAAGACTGATTTCTTCTTAGTGTGGCATATTAATGTATGTTTTTCTTCTAAATATGAAGACTTCAAGAGAAATAAAGATTTCTGGAGCAATTGGACCCTGTGTCTCTCTCAACTCTAAAGGACCTTGTGTCTCAGAAAATGTAAGTAAACTTTGCTGAAAATGAAGGTAATATCCTATCGAAGGAAAAATATGATCTAGGATTTCTGGATCTGAAGAGAGGCTGGAACTTTTCCATAAATGGAACAAATAGTGTTCACTTTTTACCAATTTTAAATTAAATACATGCAAGGGCTGTTTTTTGGATAAGCTCCTGTTCACTGCTAGATTAGGTTCAAGTTGTATTAGACCTTGCAGATCCCTTGTTACTTGTTTAGATTTGTCCACTGAGTGGTTGCTTTAAAGTTATTACTAAGAAGTTACATGCAGGCGTAGCAGAAACCAAGTAGAAAGTGAGTTAGCATGCTTTATTGTTAAAATCAGAGCTATGTCCTTTTATCCCAAGAGAACCATAAAAGTACTTTGTTTAGAAAGACTGAGAGAACAGGAGGACACAAGACCATGGAAACATCCCCTTTATCTTGACCCTGTCTTCCCATTTTTGTAGCTGTTTCACCAAATGCACGTTTAATTAATTGATTAGAATATGTAACTATTACAGGCTCCTGAAGTAACTCCTTTAAATTTACATCAGACTTAAACAATCACTTATTTTCTTATTGAATAATATTATTACAGCTTAATTTTGCATTTGATTGCTAATCAAAAACAGCTCCTGCAAGTAACCAAAATGTCTTACATTTGAGAAGTCTCACTTTTGTTCCTAACAATTTGCATAATAGAACACTTTCCAGTATGAAAATGCTTACAAATGGCCTGCTTTAATCAAGCATTTTTCATGCCTAAATTTTCCTTGTATTTATAATTGCATCTTTGTGAACTAAAAATCTCAATATAATAAGCATTGTTTTTTTTTTCTTAGTGGTCTGGTGCATACAGACTGCATGTATTACAATAAAAGCTAAAAAGCCAAAAAACAATTAAATGTACATCTCCTTATTTAAGCTACATATCTAAATCATAGGAGGTAATAGAAAATTTAATTGTGAATTCATGTCTGTTGCCTTGCAATTATATAATGATTAATTTCTATTCCAAAAACCTTTTTGTTGAAATTATCTGAATTAAAATTTTTGAGGTAAAACATGAATAAAATGTAGATGCATGCAGCTCATTTAAAGTGGTAACTGGACAATTATTCTATCCATAATGCTTTTAACAGTGAATACAAACACAGTGACAGCATTGCCACTATAATTTTCCTTGAATGTTTTGTTTCGTTTTACTGGGTCCATTATGGATGACTGATTATTTTAATTGGTTTTGCTGGGTATTTATGTTGTTTGGATGACAAAAAGGAATTCTCACTTGAAATACATCATTATGTATACGGTTACTTTGTTAGCTACTAGAGACTGTGTAACTACGTACTAGAGATTATGTAAGCTATCTGCTTGAAGTTTTACTGGCGTGCCTTAGAAGAGTCATTCCACTTAAATGTGCTTCTTACCTCTTCTCTTGGGACTGTTTAAGCAAAGTCTAGTACTTTTTCCTGTTTCTGACTTGCTTTTTCCATTTTTCTAATGCCCTTGTCTTTCTAATGTTTTAATATTTTGCAACTATCTCCTTTTTTTTATTATTCCTGCATCAAATGCTGCAGTTGTTTTGCAAGAGTGTTTGAGAAGCTGACAGAGTGAGCAGGGAGAAAACTTTGTGACAGAGTAGTTGTAAACAGTTACCTATAATGGGCAGATGTTGTACTTTGCAACCGAGGTAATACCTCTGGTTTGTAAAAGTATTATAAAAATCTTTATACAGGAGATTGGAACAGGAGGTACTTGTCAGTGGAAGATTTGTGGACTTAATCCTACTACAACACTTGCACTGTACTTTGAGGTGGTCAACCAGGTAATAAATATTTTCTACTTGTCTACTAAACACAGTAATTTTATTTTATGTGACTGCTGAAGCCTATGTTTTTGTGTGGTTCCCTTAAGCACAGTAGCAGGGATACAAACAATGTTGCCATTTTGTGTTGTCACACTTTAGAGATGGACACAGCTTAATGATAAGCTAATCTTCTTGAATATGATAATGAGAACGAAAGAGCTCTACAAATTTTTGATAGAGTTCATAATCTAAGTCCAATTTTTCTTTTCAGAGTGTTACTTATTAAAATGTATTTCAGTTGCAATACATGAAAAAAACTGTAATCTGTATATTTAAAAGTGCTTTTCAGTATTTCTCTGATATTTTAGTTACCAGGTAATTACTCCGTAATGTTACATTTTAATTTATACTTTAATTGCTCAGTATTTGCAAGTAAAGATTGGCTTCATTGAAATATGGCAGGGGCATATACCCTGGTTTCCTGTCTCCTTGAGGGGGTACTAGGAAAGAGGATAAAAACATGACAAGCAAATGTGATACTTTCTTCTAGTACTTTCCCTTCTTCCAAATATTTGAAGCTCAGGAACTGTATGAGCTGACTGTACTTTCTATATATTTAGTATATTATATTACATACTTTATAACCTATGCAAAGGTTTGAAAACTTGAACTTACCTTAGCCATTTTTCATTTTACTCTTTGCGTGTTTATTTTGGTCTCATTTTGTTAGTAGCTCTAAAACTGGTCTGGTCATGGTGTGTAATAGTTGATTTCTGCTGTCCTTCTCTTTTGGAGTGACTTACGTTGTTAGCAGCATATAAACCTGTATTTCTGCTGACCAGAGTTTTGAAATTTCATTTTACACCTGGGTTCCAATCTTTACATTTCGATGGCACTCTGGGATTCATTAATCAACATTTTAGAGTAGTTTTGTTGCCCTGTTGAACACATGGTGTTCAGGTAGAATCTAATGAAATCAACAATTGTAACACAGCTCCTTTGAAAGTATTGTCTCTGTGAGGGTATGTGGAAGGAGAGAGCATTGCTTGCTTTAAGGATATCTGGTGGAGGCAGCAACTGCTCCTAATGTCCCTTAACAGTCTCCAAGTTCACTAGCCACGTTTAGTAAAGGTACTCAACATAATAAAAGCACCAGACAATGCATTTATGTAACTTGAGCTACCTATTGTGAAAATTTTTATCATTTTCTAGTAATTCATTTATACATTTTTGAATTATACTGTAAAATCTTGAGATACCCCTCCATTTAATTTTTTTTTCCTCTTGTACTTAGCACAACGCTCCCATTCCTCAAGGAGGACGTGGTGCAATCCAGTTTGTGACTCAGTACCAGCATTCCAGTGGACAGAGACGTATCAGAGTGACCACAGTTGCCAGAAAGTATGTTTTACTTGTGAGGAATCATTTTGAAAAAGCAGGATATATATTTGCCTTTTAATCTATAGATTAACCAGTCTATTGTTCTGGGATATGCAGTGCCACAGGTGGTGAAGGCATGATCATACCTTTGAGACAGTTGCCTCTCTTGTCTTGTGGGCTGTTTCTCCTCTGAAAGGTTGCAGTGGCTGTATAATAATGTTATGGGAGTGCTCTGAAGTAACCCAAGTGATTTTAGATGAAGAAGCAGCTTTGAGTGAAATTCTATGGCCTAAACTGAGGAGATGGTTGGACTTAGGGAATGGCAGAGATCACTTCATAACTTGAGAGTGCTAGCTGCAGTTCATGGGGGTGTAAATACATGTTCTTCTGTGTATAACCTTTACCTGCAGCTTCCTTGATTCAATTTACTTCACAATTTTAGAAAGTGATGTTTAATGTTATGCAGGCATTTTTCAATGTCCAATGATATTTCCTTTCAGCTGAAGGTGATTATTGATTAGTTAATTCAATGGAAAATTCAGTTTATCAAAAAAACCATTGCCCTTACTGTTGATATGGATACCTTGTTAACTCATGTTAGTTATATTAGTAAAATCTTCTTGGTGACTGATAAAAAGACAGATTAATAGTTCACCTTGTAAATTGAAAAGAACAAGCAAGGTGCACAAGAAAACCGCTAGTGTGGGAATGTGTGATTAGCTTCACGGACAGTGTTTTTCTGTACCTTACCTTTCATAATTAATATTTTTTAAAATATAATAACCATTTTATAAGTGGCATTGTATTTTATTTCACTGGTTGCATTGCCATCTTTCCTTTTACTGTGATGCTCATACTTGCATTTTTCTTTTGCAGCTGGGCAGATGCACAGACGCAGATTCAAAACATTGCTGCATCTTTTGACCAGGAAGCTGCTGCAATTCTTATGGCTAGATTGGCAGTGTATAGGGCGGAGACAGAAGAGGGGCCTGATGTGCTTAGGTGGCTGGACAGACAACTTATACGACTGGTAAAAAGGACTATATTAAAAGAGTCAGATTGGTTTCTTGTCTCCAGACATATAATTCTTAAATGACTAGTGTTAAGTGATTGTTGTTTTAAAAATAAAACAAAACACCAAATGAACTGAATGTCTCATTTCGACAAGTGGGTATGCAGAATTAACTAAGATTTTCTTTTAAATGGAAAGAAGAGCAGATACGTTTGTAGTTCATTTATTAATGTTTCCTCAGTCCCCAGCAGTTGGTAATTGCCAGAAATTGAGAGAAATTCTAGCATGAGATTAGAAGTAATTAAAGCTTTCTCTGCTTTCTGCTGCCTAAAATGATATTGTAGATGAAATATTTTTAGCAAAAAAAAAAAAAAAAAGTCGAAGTATCTAGAAAACCATATGGAATTTCTTTAGTTTCAAAAGTTCTATTTTCTTTTTTATTCTTTTTATTTTTTACTTGTAAGTGAGTAGTTACTAATAATTTAATTCTAAACATGTTCTCCAGGGCTGTTTAATCATCTAACTCTGTTTAGCGATTTTAGAGAAGAAAACCAAAAAGCCATTAAAGCCTCATACACACAGAAATCACTGCTTGTTAAGAAATTAGGTCAGTGTTTTTGCTAGGTTTCTGTTTGCTTGCAAAGCTGTAAGCACCTCAAATCATGTGTCTGTTAAAAACAAATGAACTTACAGTAATGGCATGACCAAGCAAGTATGTTTCTTAATTTAGATAAATTTTTCTTTTACTCCAGTGTCAGAAATTTGGAGAATATCACAAGGATGATCCAAGCTCTTTCAGATTTTCAGAAACCTTTTCACTTTACCCACAGGTGAGTAGAAGGAAGGTGTGTCTATAAGGGATAAAGAGAGAATGCTTAGTGAAGGAAGAGGCACTGTAGCACAGAGTAAAATAAGGCTTTATACTGGATACCAGAATGAAAGACGCCCTGCCCCCAGCCGCTGTCTGGCATGTGACATTAGGCAAATCACTTCTGTTTGTGCTGCTGTGTCCCCTTTTGCCCTCTGTCCTTACAGCTAAACTTCCTCTAACTGTGTGTATTTTTTGTTTCTCCTATAATGGAATCCTCATCTTAACTGAGTTTGTAATTCAGATAATGACACTGTGTTTTTTAAGGGCAGTTTTAATGAACAAATTCAGAAAACATGAGAAAAGATACGGTTTTGCTTTGTTTCTTTCCTATATGATTTATAATACTGACCTGAAAAGAAATGCTTATCTGG
This sequence comes from Harpia harpyja, assembly GCF_026419915.1. Classification (NCBI taxonomy): domain Eukaryota; kingdom Metazoa; phylum Chordata; class Aves; order Accipitriformes; family Accipitridae; genus Harpia; species Harpia harpyja. Next base: position 56,181,230 of record NC_068942.1, on the reverse strand, counting down.
GAACCGAACTTGAGCTTGACTATATTAAACTTTGAATAGTTTCTTTGCTAATAATCCATTCTGATAAACTACTCCATTCTAATAGCTCCAGATATCTTGCTTTTGGACTCTTGATAGACTTTCATGATATTTCTGTTTGAGTTATCTACCAATCTGTCTCAGGGTGTTAGGTGTTGTGGAGAGATTGATTCAGCATGTGGAAAGATTGATTCAGCAATGAAAGGATTTGCTTTTTCCATTTTACTAACGAAGTTCAACTTTGCTGTGGTTTATGTTCTTTTTTCTGTTCACATGCTATAACTTACCTTGTGTGTTCAAGCACAGCAGCCTCCCTCATAGGAACAGTAGAACTTACAGTAATGAAGGGTTTGGCAATATTCAATCATACTATTTATCAGTTAGTGTTGGAGAAGAAGAAGTATTAAACTTTTCTCTTAATTCAAAGCTGCTTTGTAGGTTTATCCATTCTGATCTCTCTGTCTTACTCTCATGAGAGTATACAAAAACTGGCAAAGGCGCATATACAAGTTAGAAATGTTAAAGGACTTGGAATTCAATTTTGTTGTGGCATTGGTCTCACATAGTTTGTGGAAAATATTTCTCTCCTTGTACAACTCTCTTTTTTTATCTGTGAAAGTTCAAACAAATGGTTTTTGTTTTGCAGTTTATGTTTCACTTGAGAAGATCTCCTTTCTTACAAGTTTTTAACAACAGTCCAGATGAGAGCTCATATTATCGTCATCATTTTATGCGTCAAGATCTAACCCAGTCGCTTATCATGGTTCAGCCAATTCTTTATGCTTACTCTTTCAATGGACCTCCAGAGGTATCATTGTATATAACGTAATAGTAGGTTAAAAGGTGCTGTTTTGAGAGAGATGATTGTTGTCCTCACTGTTACGTGTTATAAAACGTGTTGTTTTAAAATTTATTGCATGAGAAAGAATATTCATTTAATATAGAACATATTATGAACGAGGCATATCTCAGAATTCTGATATAGCTTAGTCTTGAGAACGAAAGTCACTTTGTGAAGAGATGATGATTTAAACTAAGGAATGGTATCTTTTTTGTTAGTTTCTGAGAGTTACAGGAGTTTTGCTTTTGTTTTTTTGGTGCCAGAATGTAAACATCACCGAAGATGTTTTTATTTCAAAATATACTTTCTCGGTAGAGTTTGAAAGAAAAATTGGGGTTTTTTTGAGATGTACAAAATTCCCTCTATTGTAATATCCTCATCCAAAGCTTCTAAGTTTAATGTGGTTACCACTATGTATGGATTTGGTACAGAACCTTCCAGCTGACCTTATCATGGCACATTCTGTATAAACATAAAATAAAAAGATGATCTTCCAAGAAGCTTGTGAAAGAAGTGCAGGATAGGAGACAACAAAAGTAGTCTGATAGATAAGAGAGAGTGAGGAAATGGTAAGACAGTGAAAATAAACATAGTAGGCAAGGATCTTGGCAGGTTGGAATTCTAACTTTTGTTAGGATTTTTTTTTTTTGACTCCGTCGTGGGGATAAAAAAAAGACTTTTAAAAGTGGAGTTTAAAGTAATGAGGTGGTTTGTGAAGAGCTGCTCACAGGTGTAAGACCACTCTCCAATGTATGAATAACAATTAGTCACGAGTGATGCAAGAGAGAAGCATGATCAAGCAGGAGCTGACACCTCAATGTAGAATGAGTAATAATCTTTTTTTTGATTCTTGGAATAGTTAATATTTTTGGTACCCCTAATAAGATTGATCCAATTAAATCATATCGTACTGATTCAGTTAAATCACATAGTGCCAATATAGTGTCACTGCCCTTAAAAAGGTGAATTAAAAACTTAAATTTTACATTAGCTTTCATAAATCATGAGTATTTACTATATACAGTATTGGTGGATATATATGCACAGTAATAATAGCTGCAAGGACAAGACTAAAAAAACCCAAACAACCCACAACCCCCAAATCTTATACTTGAATAATTATTGAATCTCTATACGTTGAAATATCATTCAAATTAATGGCATTGTATAGGTAAATATGGAGGTACTTGAAAAGACTAGAAAAGTGCATAATAATGAAAGAGGTTTCAGCTCTTGAATACATTTTTTATTACTTTCATGAAGTTATATATTCAGAATCAGGCTGGATAACCTTAGAATGAGATTTGTGTGGGTTGCAGATGTATAACATGAAAACGAGCAAATACAGAGCTTTAGTAGGTGATTGAAAAAGTTCCTAAGATTCAGTGACTGATTCAAAAAGCTGGTAATGCCATCTGGTTGCTCAATTCTGCATCAGCTGGTAATTTTTAATTTATTTTTAAATCTTAGCCTGTTCTTTTGGATAGCAGCAGCATTTTACCAGATCGCATTCTCCTTATGGACACCTTTTTCCAGATCCTTATTTATCATGGAGAGGTAAGATTTGTCATTTCCTACATAAATATTCTTTTTCTGTAGTGCTACATTATGGAAGTCAAGCCCTGGTTCTAATGCGCTCCAGTGCTTGACCTCTCATCTGCATGGCTGATACCAGACTCCTAATTCATGTTTGTTGTTTGGTAGCCTAACATGCTTATACAAAGATACCTGACATTACTTGATGTTTTGGTCCTGTTTGTTATGATGGGTTTAAGATGAATTAGCTTCAATATGCAGATTGTTTTAGATCAGTATTTTTCCAACTTTTGAGAGTGTTATTCCCTGCACCCCTCTGGTTTTCACTCATTTATTTTAGACCTCTAAATTAGTTCTTTAGGGATAGGGAGTCAGAACACCAAGTTTTATAGTCACCCTTCATCTGCACTGTCCTGGAGGAATGAAAGTGCTTCTGGCGGTTAGATAGACAGACATTCCCTGGTAGTATAAATGTAAATGCCTGTGACTTGCTAGTGCTCTGCTTCCCTGGAGGAATTAAGCTACTGCTTTTTACGACTTTGCAACTGTAAACATTTCATAGCTGACAGTTTGAGAAATACTGTTCGGGATCATGTCCTCATAGCTGCCCTTTTTAAAATAGTTACTAAACTTTAACACTTGTTAAGTAGAAAAATGTTCTCTATATTTTTGTAAGATGCTGTCAGGTAGCGGCAGGGGCAGGCTGCTCCCCGAGGGAAGTGGAACAGGGAGCTTAGCATGATTGCAAGGCAGGCAGAGGCCTCACCAATGAGGACCTGGCCCCACACTACCTGAGCAAGGCAAGCAGAGCAGTTTGTGGGCAGTAGCCAGGCTCAGCCTCCAGTCCAGATCACCAGACAAGTCAATGGGGATGAGGCCAATCCCAGTTCAAGCCAGGAAGTCAAGTTGCCAGATGCGGGTTCAGATGAGTGGGGTATGTGGCCAGGTACAGGCATGGCTGCAATATAGCTCAGACCGGAGCCAGGAATGAGAGCCTCAGCTTAAAACAGTTGCCAAGCAAAAGAGGGGGGAACCCCTACTGAGGGTCCCTCCAGGTCTTTCCTAACAACAGCCTGTATCAGTGAGCTGACCTTGAGCAGTCAGCTTCACTCTTAGAAGATTGGAAGGCTGTGCTACAGGCCTTGAAAGATAAATATCATTATAAATATTTATTTCTTAGGTGTCATAGACATGCATATTAGAGAACTGTAAATAGTATTCTTGACCTCATGAACTAAATACTTAGCATACAAAGGATGACAAAAAGGGAAATACAGATGGACCACAAATTGTAAGAGTTAAAAAAAAAAAAAAATCTAGTGACATGTTAGGTGCACATCTTGGCTTTTAAAGATTAACTTGCATTCTATAGGGCAGAAAGCGGTGAGTGATAGAAGAGGCCAGCAATGGCATGTTCTCCTCTGAAAAGCCCTGTGTATCCTCTAAGAAAGATTGGTGAATCAGTTCTAAACTTCTTTCTTCCCACTATTTCCAGACCATAGCTCAGTGGCGTAAATCAGGTTACCAAGATATGCCGGAATATGAAAATTTTCACCACTTGCTACAAGCTCCAATAGACGATGCCCAAGAAATTCTCCATTCCAGATTTCCAATGCCCAGATACATTGATACAGAGCATGGAGGAAGCCAGGTATGCTGAAGTATATATTATATAATCTAGGAAGTAGTGTGTTAGTAATGTCATGAGATTTTTTTGGTAGTAAACGTGCATTTCTGTGGTAAAATATATGTAAATGGCAAGTGAACATTTTGAATTTTAAAGCTTTTACAGAGCCAGATATTTAACAGTAGCTTTTTGCCTAATTTGTGAATCCTGTTATTTATTACCATCTTTACCATACTGACTTGGACTCCTGGATTCCTTGTGTGAGGTGTGTAGGACAAAAAAGATAGTACTTGTCAGGGTCTCTGGACCAATACCAGAATTATTCTTTGTGTTATTTTTTTGAAACTTATTAATTAATATCTTACTGATAGTCACATTTGCTTTGCTGGTGCTTAGAAAGAGACAAAAACTTACTTTCTGCTGCATTGAAAAGTTGTTAGCAGTTCTGCATTAGAGCTATAGAATCCAGTGGCTTGCTTTATAGAGGTGCTACTTGCTCTTCTGAATAGGTATCTGCGCTCATTTTTATCTCCAGATAATAGAAATGACTTATTTCATACACATGTAATTTTTTCTGAGTACAGGAAACTTCTATCTGAGAAGATTAATTTATTGCCTGTGTTTTGTTTTTTAAAGGCTCGTTTCCTGCTGTCAAAAGTAAATCCCTCTCAGACTCATAACAATATGTATGCATGGGGACAGGTAAGCATGAATCTGCTGTTGAAGCTTGTATGCATGATTTTCTTTTTCCCTGTTTCAGAAATCAAGTGACACATTGTATACATATAAGTAATAATGCCAAGTTTTGAAACTGAGAAAGAAATGCAGTTTTGGCCTGATGCCACCAAAATTGCAAAATTTAAGAAAAATGAATCTCGTTTTTTCAGACAAAAGTGATCTGGTTTGCTATTATAAGCTTCTGTTAGGCTGCTTTTGTGTCTAGCCGTCTTTCTTAGAAAGGTACCTTCAAATTCCTTGGAGTGAGAGCACTTACCACACATAAAGACTAAGGGACCTTTTTGCAATAGGGGAAATAAATTTTGAAGTTAGTTATAAGCAAGAACCAACAGCTACACCAGTACCAGCGTACTGATGTTTTCCAGAATTTTTGTGGCCCAGGTGACCAGGAATGAGTTTTTCAAATCTTGTCTTCAGGAAGGACCTCATGAACTAAATACTTAGCATACAAAGGATGACAAAAAAGGAAATACAGATGGACCACAAATTGTAAGAGTTAAAAAAAAAAAAAAAAAAGTTAAGAGTTCAAAAGTTAAACTTTCCGGAGCAGCTTGTATTCTTGAACATTGCATCCCAGTTCCATGGTCTCCTACCTTCAGCTTTTAGAGTGGGAAGAGAAACACTGCTGTGGGTGAATGCTAATGCATTTTCTCATGAAAATGTAATGGCATCAGACAGTTGAAGCTACATATTAACTGTACTTTTAGAGTATTTTGCTAAAGGACATCAGTGTTCAAGTCATGAGTGAGAGAGCTCTGTAGCAATTTTACGGCAGCGATTTTTGTTAGGTAAGTTTTACCAGGGTATGTTTTCATAGGGATGTATTGGTTCTAATGAAGCTTCTGGCAGTGAAGAGCACTGAGATCCAGAGTGAAAATACTTTAAAACTTTTTACTGAGTCAGGGACAGCACGATTTGAACCCAGCTCTCTTGCCTCCAACATCGATAACCTAACCAGCAATCTGTTTAGTGTCTCTCTTCATCTTGTTTCCTCCACAACATACATCGTGTAGTTTGAAAGTTCTTATTTTTATCTAAACATTACCTGGAAATTTTTGAAGTTTTGACATTTCCAACAGTACAGGACAATGTTTTCTGCTGATTTAAATTAGTAAGCAAATGAAACAGTATTCCAAACGTAAATGCAAATACAAAACAGTTCTTGAACTGATCTCTAAGAAAATTGATCGTGCTGGACAAGTGAGACTCTTTGATACATCTTAGAAAAGACAGCTTTCCCTTTTAATGTTGGAAAGAATTTAGTTGTAGGGTAACATAAGGAATGGTGTGTTAATCACCTCAGTGGCATTGCAGTGTGTGTGCTCAACACAATAATCTGTGTTTGCAGGGTTTTTTGTGAACAAAGTTGAACCAAGTACAAATTATGAAGTGAGAAATGTAACTGTTGGGAGAAAATTTCAAACTGAATTGGTTTTGCTCTTGTTTTTCTCATGAGCTTCCTGGATTGTTTCATGTAATTTCATTTTGTGCATAACTGAAAGTCTACAGAAAAATTTGTTGGTCCACATTGACCTGAAGAGGGCACCCCCACACCACTGAAACCATGTTTCAGGAGGTGATGAATTGACTAGTTTGGGTTTTTATATTGAAAGTAAAGATTTTTTTTTTTTTTTTTTAACTTTAGCAGGTAGGTTCCTTATGTAGTATAGAAAACATTTTCAGAAAATAATGGTAAACTTTTCATACAGCTCTATTATGTTGGTTAGTCTTTGAAGATGTAGTTGAAATTTTCAGATTATATTGAATATGACATTTACTTGAGAATGCCTTTATTTTCAGCGCTCTCTTTTTTTTTTTTTTTTAATCATCTTTTTTGTCTTGGTAACTATGGGGAATTTGCAATTTGAAATGAAAGATGAGGTCAATGGCATAAATCTTGCCAAATGCCCAGTTAGCTGTCATCAAATCATTGTTAATTAAATTTAAATTCTCATTGTATGCCTTAGAAGAAAATTTTGAATGAACAGAATACAAAACTTAAGGTGGTCTGTGAAAAATCAAAGCTAATTCTCATGTACTTTTCAGACTTGCACATTGTGACCTTGCTGGTTTTCACTTTATTCCCCAGCAAATAAAATACTCTCCTACCTTACCTACTAGAATGAAGGGTTCCCAGTCTTCAGAGCAAAGCTACTGCTGTTGGTGGTAGCACTGGTGACAGCAGCTGCCTGTGTGCACATGTTGGATGAGGCGTTCAGCTTCAGGAACAGAGTCTGTGCATTGGTTTTAATTCCCCTGGATTAGCACTAGCAGTCATCGTGAGGGATCTCTTTTCTTAGGGGTCTGTCAGCTCCTTTGGTGGTTTATTTACTAGAGGATGATGTACTGTCCTTCCATGCATAAGACACAAGGTAGCAAATCATATCCTGCCTCAGAATTAAACTACTTGTAATTCCGTTGTGGCCTCTTAAATAAGAGAGCTCAGGCTTGGATTTGGAGAGAGAGCTCAGGCTGCTAGCATTTGGCAGGCTTGGAGGTAAGAACATCCTTTATTCTCATCTTGCCACCATCAGCTGATAGATAATTTAGTGGGCCTTCCCTGAGAGAGTGGCTGTGTATTGTGTCAGGTGTATTGTAGTGATCTAAGAACTCTTACTGCTCCTGGATTTGTCCCTTGATCATTAACTGAGAACTGGTTTTAGCCAGTTCTCAAAAAGGGGAACCAGTTCTAAGCACCCCCGTTAAGATTTTCAGGTCTGTGTTTTGGAGGATTTTGTAGGAGTTTAGGCAGCTCTGATTTCATTTGGAAATACGGGTGCTTAGTACCTTTGAAAAGGTTGAATTGTTGAGATCTATAGGAATTCTTCCTACCTTAGTAAATGGAAGTAATGGCAGATTGGTTTCAAAAGACTTGAGAGTTACTATGTAACATTTTTAGAGTTGCCAACTGCTGTTTTATTTGGACTGTAAAGTGTTTAAAAATAGTAATTGAAAGATGGCCACTTTGAACTTCTTGGATTTCTGAAAATTACTTCTGAGGTCAATAAGTAAATTGCAAAAATCCACCCAAAAGTATTTTTTTTTAATGTTTTGTGATCTGATTTTGCGGTGGCATGACCTTCAGATGTTGTTTTTGGTGTTCCTCTGAGGTGGCACAGAGCTGTACGAGAGAATTGGCCCGGCTTTCCTTGAGAAAGCTAGTTGACCTTCACTCAATGTCAAATCAGACCCTTAGTGGATTTGTTTCCTCCTTTCACCATTTTGATATATCTGAGCTTCACTGACAGATACTGATTTGTTAGTTGCATCACTTGCATGTTTCTGTTTCTCTCACCTTTGTCTGGTCCACTGATGTAGGAGTGATACAGGAACTGTGGCATGGAAGTTTTATTTACTTTTAAAAATTTGTAAGTTAGTATTGGGCAGCTGTCAAAAACTCTTGAGTTTTGTATGGTTGGTGTAAATATCTTGCTATACTGCAGCTCATTGCTATGTGCATTAATATGGAAGAGAGTGTAGTTGTGGTTTATGCCTGGATTTATGTAAATGTATGAAAATCTATGTAAATGTATAGTCTGTTTTTTGTCAGGATTTCAGCAATGGTACACTTCTAAGGTCTTTCTAAATTTATAAAGTGTTTATTTAATGGAATGTATTGTGCCTTAAAATGCTTTTTCTTCACCACAAGTATAATCAATTCTCCTTGTTTCCTTTTATTTTATAGGAGTCTGGAGCACCCATTCTTACTGATGATGTCAGCTTGCAAGTATTTATGGATCATCTGAAGAAACTTGCTGTCTCTAGTGCTGCCTGAGATTCTGCAGTGCATTAAAGGCACAGATAAGCTGTAGCCGTATTTCAGCGTTTTCTCCTTTACCCTTGTCCATGTCTCTCTTGACAGAATGCTCTGATATGCACAAGCTGCCTGACTAGATGTAAAGCAGTGTTGTTTTCAAAGAAAAGCTTTTGTTATCAGCAAATGTTTTAATGTGAACTGCAGTTTGTAAAAATGACAGGTAGTAGATTAAATTAAGTTATAATTAGAGGAAAAAGAACAGTCATTTTGATTACTGTGATACTATAACTACTTTGAGATCATTTATAACAACTTTGAGATGTGATTTCAGTTTCCTTTTTAAATGGTTGAGGTTGATTCTGCTCTGCACTACAAAGGCACATTGAACAATAAAGGAAATCTTTGCTGATGTCGGGCTTTCCAGACTGCCATATGAGTAGTTTTGCTTACTCAATTTGAGCATGAAGTGAACAAAGAAGCAGCAGAAAGCATATAAAAATAGTATTAACTCAGTCTTTTGACTTAGGCTGCCGAACTTTTCTTTCCTGCAGAGATACTATTGTTCATGTATTGTTCATTTTGGGAGTATTTAATTTTAAATATTTCTTCTCACTTACCCTACTTGATTCTTTGGGAACAGAGTTTTTCTTTATTTCCACATAAAAAATTTGAACTGAAAAAGTAAAAAAGTCTGTTATTGCACAAAAGTTAAATCCACATGTTGTATCTTTGACAAAAGTATCTATTTTCAAACACAGTAACAGATGGATATGCTCAAAAGTTAACACTTTTAGCTCCAGCTAAGAAGAAATCTTACACTACCAAAATGAACTAAGAGTACAGCCTTGATTTTTGTCTTGGCGAGTATACTTTAAAAAAAATAAATATATATTTACCTTTTTTTATTATTGCCTTATGTTATTACACTAATGCATGACACTGCACATCTGCTTTTTGTTTCTGCATCCTTTTCGTTACGAATTCAACAGGCTATAGTTCTTGTTGAAACAGTATTATATAGAATATGATGTAATTAATTTGATATTTAGTTCATGCTTGATTTTTTTGGGGTGGATAAATTAATAGGCTTTCCCATCTACTTGTTGAAGTTTACACATAAAACAGATGTTTACATAGGTAATATGACACTTTGACAAATAAAGATGTGAAGTGTGGTAGTGGGCAATAAAAAATTGTGCCAAGTCTAAAGGAAGAGAGAGTTCTGACTTACGAAATTCAATCATATACTGGTGTGATAAGCATGAGGGTTTTTTCTGTTTTCTGTAAATTCTCAAAACTTGATTAAATCAATTGCTCTCCATTTCTTTGATCTAAATGAGATGAGCTCTTTTTGCCTCAATACAAATAAAATACATGTTTTTCTCTCATTTTCTGTATTTATTGTGCTGGTTTCTGTTGATGCTTGAAATGAAATGTGGAAATAAAGGTAGTAATGATAAAATTTAGAATAACTTCACCACTTTTATTCATGTAATAATTCGTATCAACCTTGTTTAACTTCCAGAGATACTGAACTGTTCACACTAGTGGCAGTTTAGGAGATAAAAATTCAGTAGCCCTCTTAACTTTGTTTTTTTTTTAGCTAATAAACAGCTTAAAAAAATTTTCTCGTAACACTAAATATGTCCAATTTATTTGGCAGTTAAATACCGTTTGACAATAAATCAATTCATCACCAAGTCATGATAATGGATGGGTTTTTTTGTGCTTTCCTTTCTACCCTTTAACCAGCTTTCACCTTGTAACAGGTTCTTTTATCCAATTTCTTGGCAACATTAGCTTCTTTTGTAAAAGTATATAACATTGTCAAAGACTTTTTGAAAATTCAAGTACGTCTGATGTTACCTTTATCCTCCTACTTAGTCACGTCTTCCAAAGACTGAGTGGTTAGTGAGACAGGATTTTCCTTCAGCCCATGTCTATCCATAGGCTCATAAGTCTTGCTCTTCATTACAGCCTCTACCATCTTACCAGGGATAGAGATCAGACTTATCAGTCTGTAACTTGCAGGATTCCCTCAACAGCCCTTTTTGTGGACAAGAGTGACATGGGCAGCAGTCTGCCAGTCATCTGGCACAGTGACTGTCTGTAATGATAGTTACACACGTTCACTGGCACCTATGCCCTTCGATGTCTCACTGTCTTCAGAACTCCTGGGTGAAGGCCATCCAGTCCTGGTAACTTGTTAACATGTCATTCATCTACTTGATCTAATATGTCTTGCACATTTACATCAGTCAGATGAGCTACACCAGGGGAAGTAAGCTGTTTGTTACAAATGAGACTGGATCAACCTTTAAAATCAAAATAATATGTTGTAGGGTTGTGCTACACCAGAAAGTGGTTTAAAAAAGATAAATTGCTGCTATTTGCTGTCCTTGCTAGCATCTGTATTACTAGGTTTCTTGGTGAAGAGATGCTACCAATCTGTGCAATATCCATGAGACACAGCCATCTTATCACAAGGGTTGACCTATTTAACTATGATAGCAGGCTTTGCAATGATATCTTTAAATATTTGGTCTTGCCTGAACACAGATTGGAAATTGGAGGAAGAGTTGGTCAGATCTCCTTGTGAAAAACACAAGGCCTTGGACTTGGAAGAAGTAGCTTTCTGCAGGACAAGGGATAAAACCATTGCTGGCTGTTCTGTTAAGGACTGGGAAGTTAAAGACCGAAAATTATCCATGGTCAGTCAGAGGTAGGGGAGCAAGCAGTCAGGTGCTGCTTCCTCTGCTTTGTTAGGCAGGCTGTGAGTTTTAGAGTAGTACAAAATCTGTTACTGATACAAATTTCCTGACTGGACACATACGTGCCTGAAGCATTGCCATCTGGGAAGTACATTTGTCTTAGAGAGCAACGTAGGTGAATCTGAAGTTAATGTTTTGCCAGGATCATGAAATCAGATGGAGACTCATGGCAATGTAACAGCTGTTTATGATCTTAGATACTCTTGTTGCTGGTGTTTGGACATCGTATAGAAAAGCACATTGTGATTGGCAGTCCTTGCATAGTGCTTGATCTATAAGGTGTTTATTTCTAGCCTGCTGCCTTTTTCTCTGGACAGCTTTCTAGGCTTTATGGGCTACACAAGCATCTAAATTTTTCTTATCTTTTCATTGCCTTAAGTCCTGTACTTACAGTCCTGTCCATTTATTATGTGCACACGCCATCTATGTGTTTAGACCAGCCCACAACACAAAGCTCTTACTGCTAGCATATTAAAGATTAGGTAAAAGTTTGCTGGACCTTGTAAGCGTGAGAGCTGCCCTTCATTCAGGAAAAGAATGGTGTTTAAGCTCTTATTTTGGAATGAGCCATTTAGAGCAATAGAGGCCATCAACCAAAATGTGGATGATGGTTCCATATTTATACATATAAAACCCTCAAAGCTCTAAGTCTTTTTGACTGCACCTCAAGACCAGACTCCTTGCCATCCACACAGAGAGAAGGTCAGAGTGTCCCGATAGTGCTTTGCTCTTTCACTGGTGAGACAGCAAGCCTTTGCTGTTTGGTTTCTTGCTGACTGTGAGCTGCTGTGGTAAATGCCCTGGCTTGGCCTCTCCTCCCCCCACTTTACAGGTCTGGGACTGCCACAGATGGTATGTTAAGAACCTTTGGAAGTACTTTACAGTAGTTGAATCCATGTTACATTACAGCTTCAGGATCTCCTTTTTTGGAGAGTTGAGGATTTGTTTTAGCTACTCTGTTTATTTCATCTTTTCTGGGTTTTTTTTGTTTTTTTTTTGTACCATCAATAATTTGCTTTCCTCTTAGTTGGGAAAACGTAGTGGATTGTTAACTTTAGACTGTCATCTGCTGCTTGGATGGGATAACTCACAAGGTACCAGCTTTACACGCAGATTTAACAAGCTCAACCAAAAGTTGAAGTTAAATTGATTAAAGGCATGTGGATTTGCCTAGAAATACAAACACTGTCAAATTCCTAGAACCTCATAGCTGCCGCACTTTCTCCGCTGCGACAATCTAGGGAAAACGACGCATCGCCAGGGACTCGCCCTGGGGTGAAAACGGACCAACACAGATACTGTGGATCAAACAGTTTCTCCGTTTATTAACTGCGCAACACTCGGTTATATATGTTTCTAATATCTACTCACACATAAGCCATTTGTTGATTAGTTAACATGTGCCGTTCACGTGCTTAAACAATAGTCTAATTGGATAAAGTCTTCTGATCACGCGAATAGTTCCTCCACCTGCATGCTGTCTTGCACCCTGTCTTCGGTCACGTTGCCCTCCTGTTATCAGTCACGTAGGCCCGACCTTGTCCTACTTTTGTGCTTACTTCAACAAACTTATAACAAAGAACAGTAGTGTCTTGTGCTAGCAAACAGAGAATAACAGTTGTGCCTTACGCAGTTTCCCTCGTTCTCCCACAAGTTCTCCCACAAATTCTCCCACAATTCCCCCTCCCTAAGCTCATCTAAACAGTTTCGCTTGCAATAGGTGAGTACAATACATAAACGTGCATAGTTTGTTTAACTATTCTATCTAACATACTTTCCAAAAGTGCCAAAGCACAGGGAATGATCATACAGACAATGGCCAAAACACACAGACCTCCAATGATGGAGAAACCCCAGTTTTTCAACCAGCCAAGCCAATCCTCAGGAATACCTGACATCCCTACCACTTTTACGGCATCTTGGAGTTGTCGAATAATCTCGGCTTGTTGCCTGATGGTTTTCAGCGTCTCGGTGTAAAGTCTAAACAACAAAATTCTGGAAAAAGGGTGTTGTTTTGTTTGCATCCTACCTCAAATTGAGCCAGTAGAAAATCTATGGGTGGAAGTAGTGCTTGTAATTGATTTGTTGTCGTTTCCTGAAGCGCTGTTAATGCGTCGATGGCTCGAGCAGTGGCATTTCCTTGTTTTAAAACCAAAACAGGCTAAAGCTTGAATATTCATTCTGTTTATCCAAGGTCCTACTGGAGTAACCGATGAGAGTGTCAAGTATAAAAAATCAGTGGGTAAACGGATGTTGGGGTCACAAAAGCTGTCCAATTTCGTTACCTGTACAGTTCTTTTTTCTCGACGTGTCACGTTGATTAATTGTGCTTCTGTAGTGCCCAGGCTCTCAATTGTCCTATGGAACAGAGTCCTCCTCGCAGTTTTGGGGGTATCACTTTGTAGGCTGTTAATCCTTATTGGTTCCTTTTACATCTGGTCGGATCCATTTGGCCGGTACCCATCTGGGTCCTGAGTCTGTTTGGACACAGGCGTATCCTCGCCCCCATTGTAAAATGGGTACCAGCCCTTGCCATTCCATCGTGATTGGATCTCAATACCGAACTGGTGCTCAGATAACAATGCGGTAGAAAAATGTCGCTGTGCCGTGGTGTGATGCTGAGATGGATCTGAGTCGCCTCGTGGCATATGATTTATTACCACGCAGGCCTTGGCTAACAGTTCATTTTGATAGCTTACAGGTACCTTCTGCCCCTCCCTAAGACGGTCTAACTGCGTCTTTAGGGTTTGATGGGCTCGTTCAACGATTGCTTGTCCTGTAGAATTGTAGGGTATTCCGGTTATATGTGAGATGCCCCACTTATTTAAAAATTCACAAACTCGAGAACTAACATAATTGGGGCCATTATCGGTTTTTATTTCTTGTGGAACCCCTAATATACTGATGGCGTGACAAAAATGTCGTATGGTGGCGGTGGCGTTACTTTTAGTTTCGGCAGTCGGGCAGATATAGCCGCTGCAAGTATCTATAGTAACATGTAAATACTTCCGGGGTTTGAAAGGTTCATAGACTGTGATGTCTGCTTGCCAAATTTGATTCGGTTGTAGACCGCGTGGGTTAATTCCCCATGTCCAAGAGTTAGTTTGACGACAGTGTGGGCAAGAAGCGACCACTGCTCGAGCATCAGACAGGGGTAGTCGGAATTGTCTTGCTAGTGCTTTAGCTCACTGATGAAAAAATTCATGAGAAAGTTTGGCTTGTTGTAAAATGGGAACACCTACTGTCTGAATGAGGGTTCCTGCTGCTTTGTCTGCATGAGCATTTCCCCCCGTTAAAGCGCCCGGTATTTGTGTATGACTGTTAATATGTGCAAAAAATACAAGTTCTTGTCTTTTCTCTAATATGGATAACAGCTCTCGAGCAGGTTCAGTCCCTCCCGGTAAACTTTGTTTACATCGTTGTGTTAAGTTATACACATATTCGCTATCTGTTACAATATTTAGAGGGATGGTAGGCCAAGTCGTTAAAGCAGTTAACACAGCATGTAATTCTAAAATTTGAACAGATCCTTGGCTTTTCTAAGCTCTGGTAGGCCATTGATTGTCCAAAAACCAGGCTATAACTGCCTGTTGAGTCGTTCCAGAGGCATCTGTAAATACAGTGAGGCCTTGGAGGGGTTTCTCTGAATTGGGTGTTTGTGGTTTGAAGGTTGATGATAATAGACTCTTAATGAGAGGGTCACCCCTAGCCGGGATAATTTGCCCCATAAAATCTGCTAATGCCGCTTGTAAACACATATCAAACATTAGTAATTGTTCAAAATTACGGGGACTAACAGATGTTGAAATAAATTTAGGATCTCTTCCTGATAACTGCTGTGTTCGTCGTCGTCCTCGAGAGATTGCATCTGCCAATGCTACTAAAAATTGTGGTGCGGCTTGTTTGGGATAACTGGTATACAGCCATAACAAAGGACATACCCGTGAATCAATGAATTGATATATTAGACCATTTGCTCCTTCTCGTTGCATAGTTATATGCAATTCTAATGGGATTTCTGGGGTATAACGGTTGAGACTCTTGTGAGCTAGTTTAGTAGTTATCTGTTGTAACACAGCCTTTTGTGTGTCTGTCAATGTGCGAGGAGCTGCGACATCTGGGGTTCCTGCTAAATCTGCTAACAAGGGTTGTAACTCCTTGTGTGTTATGGGAATGAATTGTCTTAACCACTATAGGTTACCAACCAACACCTGTAGGTCGTGTAAGGTCGACACTTGGTGTTCAATTTGTAGTTTTTGAGGCTGGACTGCCTGTTTCTGAATGAGTGTTCCCAAATATTTCACTGGAACAGTTGTTTGTACTTTTTCAGGTGCTATTTCCAGACCATGTTCTTTAAGAGTTTGAACTAAGTGTTTTAAAGTTGTGTTAATGTCTCCCTCCCCGCATAGCAAAATATCATCCATATAATGATAGAGAACCCAATTTTGATGTGTATCCCGAAACTGACGCAACGCGCGAGAAACAAACCACTGACACAGAGTTGGGGAATTTTTCATCCCCTGTGGTAACGCCGTCCAATGGTAACGTTGCACTGGTTCTTGATTGTTGATCGTCGGGATCGTCATCGCGAACTTGGGTTGATCGTCCGGATGGAGTGGAATAGAAAAGAAACAGTCTTTTATATCAATCACTACAACAGGCCAGTTTTGGGGTAACATGGATGGCCAAGGTAAACCTGGTTGTAAAGGTCCCATGTCCTCAAGAACGGCATTGACTGCTCTGAGATCATGTAGAAGACGCCAGGCACCTGACTTCTTTTGGATGACAAACACAGGGCAATTCCACGGACTGGTGGTTGGGACTAAATGTCCCTTTTCTACTTCACGCTGTACTAATAGCTGTAGCTGAGACAATTTTTCTTGGGGAAGGGGCCACTGGTCAACCCACACCGGTTGTTGAGTTTTCCATTTCATGGCTAGGGCCGGTGGGCATTGGCCAGCGGCCCCTATAAAAAAATGCGGATCTGTGTGCAACTGTGAGTCAGAAACTATGCGCAGTGACAAGCCTTGCATAGCGTCTCTCCCTAACAGGGGTAAAGGAAGTTCTTTTAAGATAAAAGGTTTGATAACAGTCGATTGGTCCTCTCCTTTTATTTGAATTTGAATTGGCAAAAGGCTTTTTTGGGTACCTCGACTTCCTCCAACCCCTGTTACTGAGATGCTGGTCTCTTCCAGAGGCCATGACACTGGCCAAACTTCTTGTGGGATTACTGTAACATCGGCCCCAGAGTCTAAAAGGGCTCTAATTTGGCATATGGTCTGTCCCCATCGCTCACACACTGGCAGTATTGTACATTCAATAGTAGGTCGCCTTGACATATCTAATACCAAATGGGCCATAGGGGTATCTTCAGGAATATACATTGGTATTTCAGTGAGGGGAACTATAGTGGCTTGTATAGCATCGTTTGTTTCAGTGCACATTCCCGGAATAATATTGACTCCCCATTTGTGAGCCCCATCACCCACTAAAATTCCACCCGTACTCTTTCCTGATCCTGCTCTCTTCAATGTTACCGTTGTTGGTTGCTCTACCCACACTCCTGTGGTAGTCTTTAAAGCCCATTGGTGGTCATCTTCCAGGGCAGGGGCTCGTCCTTTTGCTGTCCAATCGTCGGTGATTTTCAGCATTCTATGGGATATACTTGACAGGACGGATTGTTCTCCGGCAGCCCCGCCCACCCTGTGCTGGGACCGCCCCTGTAGTTTCCCTGATGTTCCCCGGCCCGTGTCATGCGACATTGCTTTGCAAGATGCCCTAACTTCCCACAGTGGAAACAACTCTCTTTTTGGTCTGAATTTGGCGTCCTGCCCAGATTGGCTCTAGACACTGAAGGACACTGGCTTCTAACGTGACTGCTTCCCCCACAACCAAAGCAAGAAATGTTTCTCCTCGGGTTGTTATTTGTGCGATTGCGAAGTAGAGCTGTAACTGCTGCAACCACAGGTGCTGCTGCAGTTTGAGCTTCTGCTTCTAACACTCGTTTAATCATATCTGCTACTGAAGCTTTTGCTGGCAATTGCGATAAAATTTGCCTTGTCTGGTCATTTGCTTGTGTACGAGCTAATTCTTTCGCAAGAACTGGCTTAACCTCGTCCGGTATGTCTGCTACCTCCACTGCCTTTTGCAAACGCTCTAAGAAATCCTGATATGGTTCATTAAGTCTCTGAATAACCTTTGTATACGGGTCTCTTTTCTTTTCAAACTTACTAACCTTCATAAATGCATTTCTAGCGCACTTTGAAGAAGCCACTATCACCCGACCTTGCAAACCGGCCTGATTTTGAGGGGATGCATGATCTCCGGTCCCCGTTAACTGCGCCATAGAGACCCCTACTAAATCGTGTCCTGGAGTAAGAGCGTCCCAAACAACCGCTTCTGCTTCCTCTTTAAACGCCTGCTCCCAGAGGCACATCAAAGGTGCCATAAGTGCTGCACGCGCCAGCTGTCTCGAATCAAAGGGTAGTAACGGCTGAGCATAAATCACATCTAACAAAGCTTGCGTCCTTGGGCCTTGCAGTCCATCATCTCTACAGCTCGTTTGCCATTCCTTCACTAATTTGTAAACTAGTGGTTGCCATCTAGGTCCATCTTGAGTGATTAACAACAGACACGCTAATACTCCCCCTTCATCTGAAGGTTTGAAATCCACACCCTCTAGAACACAATTTTTTGCTATTAACTTCCAATCTGTAAACACCGGAGGCTGTGCCGCACGACCTACAACACTTTGAGCATGCTGTACTGTCTGTTCAATAGTCGCCACTAAGTTTTTAAATTTCGTCAAAACCTCCGTTACCTCAGTGATCTGATTCTGTTTTGCATTCAGTGGACTCTCCTCATCCGAGTCCGGCAATGGAACTGCTTCTGCTTGCAATTTCTTTCTAATGCAACGTTCTTTTTCATCCGAATGTACCTCTATCATAGACACCGGGGGTGCACTGGGACCCGTGGTTGTACTACTCGCTGGCGGGACATACTTAGAGGGCTCCTCTGACTCATGTGAAAACAATCCTGGCGGGGGGAGAGGTGGATACCCAAAAAAAGAATCCTCTAATTGCCCGCGAGAGACTGGAAACGCCAAGGCGTCCGGAGCATCCCCCGCTCCTTCCACTCTCTCTACTTGTTTTCCCAACATCTCCTCACCTCCGACTCCTGTAGCATCTTTACTCTCTTTGTCAGCCTGTACCTCTAACAAATCAACCACCTCTCTACTTGCCTCTCCGCGCAACACCGCTGTAGCCGCCATCCAAACTGCCTTTGCCTCTCTCCCCTTCCTCAATACGGTCAACACTGAACCAAGAGCTGCGAGCTTATCCGCAGCTCCTTTCTTCCCACTCAAACACTCCTCCACCAACTCCTCGTGCACAGCCTGCAGCCGCGACGCATCAAATATCTCGCCCGGCTTTACTATGAAGCCCCGTTGTATCATCCACTGGATGAGACTCGTGACTGGAGCTGTATGCACTCCACGTCCCTGCCTACCGCCTTTAGTACCTTAATAATTATTCCGATGGATGCCATCGTCACCGGCAGGATCGCCCCGAGGGCCACCTTCCAATCGCCTGGCCAGGCAAAACTTTCGTACACTCTGCGCCTGCGTCTGCGTCGGGGTCACCACTTGCCGCACTTTCTCCGCTGCGACAATCTAGGGAAAACGACGCATCGCCAGGGACTCGCCCTGGGGAGAAAACGGACCAACACAGATACTGTGGATCAAACGGTTTCTCCGTTTATTAACTGCGCAACACTCGGTTATATATGTTTCTAATATCTACTCACACATAAGCCATTTGTTGATTGGTTAACATGTGCCGTTCACGCGCTTAAACAATAGTCTAATTGGATAAAGTCTTCTGATCATGCGAATAGTTCCTCCACCTGCATGCTGTCTTGCACCCTGTCTTCGGTCACGTTGCCCTCCTGTTATCAGTCACGTAGGCCCGACCTTGTCCTACTTTTGTGCTTACTTCAACAAACTTATAACAAAGAACAGTAGTGTCTTGTGCTAGCAAACAGAGAATAACAGTTGTGCCTTACGCAGTTTCCCTCGTTCTCTCACAAGTTCTCCCACAAATTCTCCCACAATAGCTTGATCTGTGAGACTATGACACTGATGAGTGGTCTCATGGCTGCCTCCAACACACAGTGGCATGTTTGGAAAATTGCATTTCCCAATATTCCCTCTTTTCCTCAGTTAAAAATTATAGTTGATGAACAGTGACCAGGAGCCTGTCCTGTTCTTCTACCAAATCTGAGGCAAACAACTATATTATCCCCCTGTCAGATTGTGAAGCACAATAGAATTGAGCTCAGTTTAGCTTTTGCATTTTGGGTTCATACAAAAGTTAAATGTTACATGAAAACCAACAAGCCTGAACAGAACAGATGGAAAAATTAATGAAGCTGTTGCTCTGCTCTGAATTTAATGTAAAATCTTGTTTAAAATAGCAGACTGTGCCTAATAGTGTAAGGTTTTGTCCAAAGAAAGGACTGCAATGCTAAAAGATAAACAATTAAATCAATGTCCATAAATTAATTTTTGGCAAAAATGAAGCAAAATAATCACTGCATACTTTAACAATGGAGTCTTTCCAACACCTGCAGATTGTCCATCGTGTGTGTCTTTCCATCCTCTTCCATGACTGCCTGGAGGTAACCAGCTGTGTGGTATACTTGCCATGAAGTGGGGTAAGAGTTTGCTTGGAAGCTAATGTGTGTGGAACAAGCAATAGGCTGTCCTTTGCCTTTCTCAGGGAGAACTACATGTGTTGTGTCATGGTCTGCACTCAGCTTAATGCATTGGAACTGTGCACATTCAGGGGGTGTTTCTCTGGCTAGAGAATGGCCAAAGACCAATATACCTTATTAGAAAAAGAGCCTGTGTCTCACAAAGCCCAGGCGTGTCAGCCCTGTAATTTTCTCCTCTTTTCCCTAATGTTAGGAACAGACAACCACTCAAGGGATTAGCCACTTTCAAAGCATGCATATAAATTATGCTATCAGAGTAACTTGGAACCATAATGGTTGTTGAAGTGGGGTCAAAATAATGTGGGATGGCCTCTGAGGTCCCTGAACATGCACTTCCTTCTAGGTTAGAACTCACCTCTGTGCGGTTGCCAGCCTTTCAACCTCAGGAGAGGTGCCAGTGACTCATGGGCCACAGTTCGTAGTCTACAGATAGCATGTGGAACTGTATGGCTTTTATAGGTTATTTATAAAAGTTCAGCAACGGAGCATAGCCATGTGTGAAAAATCGAAGCTAGGTGGAGACCCTGAAAAGTTTAGGTGACACTAGATTGGTATGAAGTAGCTCATGTAATTAATGAAGTACCAAAGAGGAGGAGGTTACATTTCTAGGATTCAACTGTGAGCTCCTTTTCAGCTGCATACAGGGGGCTGGTACCCATTTCACTGTTTTCTGTAGCAGCACAGACATGGTTGAGCCTTGGCTCTGAATTGATGTGAACCTTTTAAGACCCTATCCTGTATAATCTGAAGAGAGTGCTACCACGGGAAAGGGATTTTTTTTTTCCTTTTTTTTTTCCTGCTAGATATGTCAGCATTACAGGATGGCTCGAATTACTAATTGAAACGTGAACAGTTTAAATTGAGCTATCCTAATCTGCAGACATGTCACACCTGGCTAATGAAATAGAGTTATAAGTGGTTTGTAGCACTGCTGATCTTTATTCATCCTGGAGCAAGTGTATTTTTGTTAGCACTGCTTTTTAGAAGGACTTGTATTGAATTTTTCCAGAAAACACACAGGAACTTTATAGGTGGGCAAAATACTACTTGCTGCATTTTTCTGGTGTGCCATGAAACAGCTAAAAGAGCCGTGAATGACCCTCAGATCTCTTCTTGTTGCCACAGTTGCTGTCTGCATGGAAGCCCAGCTGCTGAGTCCCCCTCCTGTTTGTCCAAGAGCAGATGTGAAAGACAGGCTGTATGGAGAGGCACTGACAGCCAGCCAGGCCGGCAGTCAAAGGGCCAAGCTGGGACTATTAGCTGCTGAGGAGCTCATGGTTTCAAGCAATGCTGCCAGTGTAGTTAGGATCAAAATGTGACCCTCCCATGCAAGTTGCTGTAGTATATCCTCCCACACTAGGTATTTACACACTGCACTGAGGGGAAAAATAGCCCGCATGGATCTCGCACTGTGACGTGAGCAGTCCTACAGCATGAGAAGATATAACTTCTCATTTCAGACTTGTTCCCACTCCCCTGCAGGAGGAGAAGGTAAATGGAGATGACACCCTTTAAATGATGGCACTGAACCAAACAATGGAACTGTACTCCATTTTTATCCCTGTAAAAGCAGAAAATGAGAGAGCTAACTTGTTACAGAACTTAACAGAATATATGTTTTGTCCTTTAGAAAATGAGGATTTTATCACAGACTGTTTGAAGCTAAAACTGTTTGCAGAAGATACAGTGTTTTTTCACTGGAGTAAAGACAGGTCTGGAAAAGAGAGATTGCCAACAGAGCTAATCCCCCACAACTGTATTTGTGTAACAGACACTTTGCTCTGGTGGGTCTACTTTGTGCCGTTTCCTCTGTGAATGAGCTGTCAGCCACAGAAGATATTTTAACATCTATTGCAGAACTAATACTTTTCTCATGAAAACGCAAGATGAAATTTGCGTGCAATGCCCAGGTGTGCTGGTTTTGGCTGGGATAGAGTTAATTTTCTTCATAGTAGCTAGCATGGGGCTATGTTTTGGATTTGTGCTGAAAACAGTGTTAATAATTCAGGGATGTTTTAGTTACCGCTGAGCAGTGCTTACGCAGAGTCAAGGCCTTTTCTGCTTCTCACCCCACCAGCGAGTAGGCTAGGGGTACACAAGAAGCTGGGAGAGGACACAGCTGGGACAGCTGACCCCAGCTGACCCAAGGGATATTCCAGACCATATGATGTCATGCTCAGCATATAAAGCTGGGGGAAGAAGAAGGAAGAGGGGTGATGTTCCTAGTTACGGCGTTTTGTCTTCCCAAGTAACATTTATACGTGATGGAGCCCTGGAGATGGCTGAACACCTGCCTGCTGATGGGAAGTGCTGAACGAATTCTTTATTTTGCTTTGCTTCTGCATGCGGCTTTTGCTTTACCTGTTAAACTGTATTTATCTCAACCCATGAGTTTTCTCACTTTTACCCTTCCAGTTCTCTTTCCCACCCCACTGGGGGGAAGCGAGAGAGCGGCTGTGTGGTGCTTAGCTGCCGGCTGGAGTTAAACCACGACACCAGGTGATGGGAGGAAATTGGCCTGGTGAAATGCAGTACATTGGTAAGCCCTGCCAATATAATCGGAGCAGAAAAATCCTTGCCAGCTTCCAAACAGGAAGCTAACTTAACCCCAAATACTAGCAAGACACCCTGGAGCTTTCATTTGACTATGAGCACCAGTTTGGCATCCTAGAGCAAGTGGTGGTTAGTGGCTGTTTCCAAGGAAGGCAAAAATGCCCCAGAAGCAAAGCTATGCAATGGATTGGTGGAACAGCAGACTACTGCAGCCTTTGCAGAATAGGTTATCCAGTATGTTCAAGGCAAACAGATCTTTACTCAATTCTATTTTCTGATTTTTGGCCCATCAAAGGTAAATTGAGCCAAGTACACTGTGATTGCTGTTTTTATAATTTGGCTTACTAAAATGAAAAAGATGGTTGTGCTGAAATTTTAGCTCATAAATGTTCTGTTATTACTTCCTTTCCTTTGGCAATAACTGTAATGGCTTTTCTTTGTACTTATCAGATGTGTTAGTCACATGTTGACAGGATGCTTTTGAGCACAGATGCACAAACTGATGGCTGCGCCTTCCAAACTGAAGTGATTAAGTGACTTAATAACTTAATACCTCTTTCCGCCTAAGAGATATGAATGAATTTTCCTTGAGAAAGCAAGAATACAACCCTGATAGATAACTGTAGAAAATGAGACGGATTTCATAATTGCATGTGATCTACCAAGACTGCAGGATAGAGAGTCCCATTACTGTATATGTTACTTTTCACAGAATCACAGAAAGCTTGAGGTTGGAAGGGACCTCTGGAGGTCATCTTGTCCAATCCGTCTGTTCAAGCAGGGCCACCTAGAGCTGGTTGCCCAGGACCTTGTCTAGATGGCTTTTTTTGACTTAAAAAGGAGTTGAAAATTTACAAATTTAAAGACTGGTCCTTGCACAGGCTACTTGTTATCCAGCAGAATTGTAGCCCAAATGGAAATAGTCCCATAAACTGCAGGAGATGGACTGAGAGCACTCTGCTCCCCGTGTCAGTCTCTTTGTGGCACTGTGCAAAACTACGTGTATAAACACGTAGAGGATATTTCCTGAGAGATGATTTTAACTGAAAAGATAACGTGGGCAGGACACTTTCGAGGGCTAAATCCATCTTAATCAGTAGACTGAATGCAGATTAAACAAAAATTAAATTGTTCCCTGTGTGTAAGTATCTGCAATCCATGAAGTGACAGGTCCTCATAGTAGGTCAGTTGCATCTGAATGAAAAACATTCTTTGTCCTAGTTAAGCAATGTGTATAAATAAGTCTAGATTTATTTTTTGTGATGATATATTTGGTAATGTATGACATAATGCCACTCTAAGCAGGGCCCAAAATAACTTAGAATTAAGCTGAACAGAATAAAAAGGACATCTGTTTTAGTCAGATTTCTGCAACGTGTTAATCTTGGACACAACTGTCTTATTTGCTGATGGAAATATATATTAAAAATATGTATTATTTGAAATACTGTGTTGCACATTGCAATTGACAGTTCCCATATCCTTACAAGAAGCAAAGAATACTTTTACAGTTTCTTCCTCCAATCTCAGAAAGAAGTGGAATAATTTGCTTTTGCAAATTTGATCCCAATGGAATAAGTGGTTACTTTGCTGTGTGTGGATCAAATGTGTGTGCTAATGCCCCGCTGGATCAGAGCTTTGGTTAAAGGAAGATGTTATCTTCTGAGACGAATATCAGGACTTAATGTTAACAGGTAAGCCCTGCCACGCTTTGGCTGCAATTCCGTGGTTTTGTAGGATTGCAGGAGTAGGCCAGCTACAGAGAAAATAGTATGGATTCGCAGCTTCCCAGCAAGAGGAAGTATTTTAATTGTTGGCATTACCTTTGGCAAACCTCGAGAGGGCAGTAGATGCATGAGGCTTCTGGCCTGATTCTGGTTTCAACTATGCTGGTTACTGGTGTAATCAGGTGTCTTTGATTATCCCTCTTTTACATCCGTATAAATGTGGGCCCAATCAGTGTAGAATTTGACTTAAATTCACCTTCACTTAGAAAAACACAGCAATATTTTCTTTCCTTCTAAAGTCAACAACCTGTCAGAAGCATTTTTGATGTTTTAAGAAATAATCTAGAAAGAGCTACAAAGAACTGATTTAAAATATTTAATGGAATAAGCTGAAACTCCCCTAAGTGTAACAAAGCATCTTCTTTTAAAAAGGTGAACTTGTAAGATAAAATGTGCACAAATAAACACAAGAGAGGGAATTCAGCAGAATGATCATCTTTTGATCTTCATCTTCTGAAAAGAATACAAAATAAGCAGAAATTAAATACATGGGCACTGATTTGCATGCTTTTTTTTTCTTTTTCATCTGTAAAAAGAGCAAAGCAGGATGTGATTGACTAAAGGAAATGAGATGTGTTGTATCTATGTGGCTGGCCAAAGACTTGTCCAAAACATTTACCCACCTGGAACTAATGTAAGAAGACAATTATCCTGGAGGTGTAAAATATCCAGAAGAAAATTTGTTAAGTTAGGATATTTAGCACTGAATGAATGCTTCTGATAACTCCAGGTTCATTTACTAATTCAGAAAAAACCCCATGGAATACACAAGGAATTATTAGTTCAGAAACAAGAGGATCATTACACATAATCACTGTACTAGGTGGTGTACAAATGAGTTAAGCAGATCTGCAGAATACTCAGCTGGGAGCTGTTCCATGACATGAAACAGCTAAATCAGGCAAACTTGAGCAAGGAGGTTCTCCAAAATGTCAAGAGCGAGCAGCAAATAAATGATCTTGGAAGGCTGGAGCAGCCACAGGTGTCTCTGCAGCTGAGGAAAGGTACTTGTGATTTGTAGGTATTGTGGGAGAAGTTTTTACAATGATTTTACAAAAAATTGGTGGCTTTGGTGTGTGGAGTCATTGAGGGCTGTATATCATATTCACTGCTCCCCCCGTGTCCACATAGCAAGTCATTTCATTAGAGAAAGCAATCAGATTGGTCAGGGCTGATCTGCCCTTTGTAAATCTACACTTTTCCTCACTGCCTTCTTTTCCTTTATTTTTTTTTGGAAATGGATCCTAAGGAGATGTGCTGCATGGTCTTTCTAGGGACTGAGTTGAAGCTGGCCAGCATTTAGTTCCTCAGATCTTCCTCTGCACCCTTCTTAAAGATGACTGTAACATTTAGCCCCTTTCCATGGACCTCCCTGGATCATCACAGGTTCTGAGGATGATGTGGCTTCACAATCCCATCACCCAGCTTTTTCACCATCCTTCTGTGGGTCCCATCTATCCCTGTAGGCATGAATATAACCAGTTTCTCTAAATAGTCCTTAACCCTCCTACTTTTGCATTTCCTCCTTTCTCAAACTGTGCAGGTGTGTATGGAGGTCTGGGAACTTTTTGAAGACTGAGGCAAAAAAAATCACTGAGTATTTCAGCCTTCACTATATTGTCTGCCACCAGGTTGTCTCCTCCGTTTGACAACAGCTTCACATTTCCTTTGAACCTCAGTTTGCTACTAGCAAGCTTAAAGAATTCTTTTCCTTTTACCCCTTATGCCCCTCAGCAGCTTGAGCTCCAACTGGGCTCTGTCTTTTCCGGTACCATCTCTAATTGCCTGTCGTTGCTTCTGCTTCTTGTATGTTTTCTTTTTTTGCCTTTTAATTCATTAACAGCTCCTTGCTTTGCCACTTGGGCCTTCTGCTGAAATTTCTGGTTGTATAGAAAATCAACCCAGCCTTTAATTAGAATTAGAGGGTGTTTTGTTGGTAGATCTATCTTTTTATTATTTTTAGACTAAGTTCTGCCATTGGCCAATTTGTAGATCTTGCGACCCAGTTTTTATGACAATCCTGCCCTTCAGGAACCACTTTAAATCTGAATGATTCCCCTCTGTTTCTTCTTTCAGTAATTTGGAGTTTTGCCTTAATGCAATGCAGATGTAGTTAAGGCGACATTCACTTGTAACCTTTGCAAGAAGCAAATGTAGCTCAGGTCCAGCTAACCTATCTTTATTCAGATCACTAATGTATGTATACTTGTAATTTTTCTAAGTCTGTAATATCTTACGCTATGGAATGTGTTTATTGTACGTGCATATTGCATAAGGGCATGACTTTTGGTGGACTCAGCTTTTGATAAAACAACACTTTTCTCTATGAACACAATACTCAAGGTACACTAATTGGGAAGTCTTTGTTCCACAAATCTCAGAGTGCCTTTTGTCAGCTTGGAAGGCTCAGGTCACAAGAACTTCATTCTGATAGGAA
This sequence comes from Harpia harpyja, assembly GCF_026419915.1. Classification (NCBI taxonomy): domain Eukaryota; kingdom Metazoa; phylum Chordata; class Aves; order Accipitriformes; family Accipitridae; genus Harpia; species Harpia harpyja. Next base: position 56,154,393 of record NC_068942.1, on the reverse strand, counting down.
GTTTTATATATGTGAGGACTTTAGAGACCTTGTGAAGTTCTTATGTCAAAGTGGAAGAATTTTTTTGGGGGAAAAGGAGTCACTGAAGGTCCGCATGCTAGAGTAGTATGAAGGCAAGACTCATTCCATACCATAAGAGGAATGGGGAGAGTGGTCTCAGCAGTGAAAAAAAATGTGGTTTTTACTGAAGGAAAAAATGGATATGAACAACGTGATAGTGGCAACTTGTGATCACTGAGTGCATTTTCAGATTCTTTACTAATAGTAAGAATATGTTGACTCTGTTCTGGGGGGATGGGAAATAGATTGGAAAGTTGCTTGCTTGTCTTTGTTGTTTTTTTTTTTAAGGGATCATTCAAAACAGAGAAAATGATGTAATAAAAATACCCCCCCCCCCCCCCCCCCCCCCCAAATCAGGCAAGATAAAAGTACCTTCCACTGCAGCATCATCCAATGTTGACTTCGGTGAGGGGAGGATTCGATTTCACTTCCCAAGCAGCTATTGCACACAAAGGTTAGACTGCAGAAGTTGCTGCAGCCATGAAGCAGCAGATCTCACCATGTGATTGAATTAGCTGATTTCATGAACTGTGGCTGCAGATGTAAAGGCTCAGGCTTGACATACAGCATGGAACATCTGTTAGAGGGAGTGAGCTGTGAACAACCAACAGAGCTATGGGAACAGGCAGTAAGACAGTTGCTTTGCATAATACCTCATTTCTGTTTATTTTATTGCATCAAGAGCTCTCTTTGAAATCAAGCTGTTTATATGTTGCTGTTCCGTAGTAAAGCTTCATCTGCCAGAGGGGGCAAGCCTTCTGCAAGCTTATGGTGAATGGAAATTTCAAGACAATTGCAAGAATTTTTCTGCATCAAGTAAGGGCAACTTCAGTGACAGACAACTGGAGATTTAATGTGTTTTTAATAAAAAAAAAAAAAGAAAGGATTGTAAATTTTAGAAACCCTGCCATTTGCTACTGACCTGCCTGCTAGCTGGAGCAAGCAGCGGAGCTGTCTGAGGATTTTGTTCACCAGCATCTGGCCGTGGGCACTGCAACCAGCTTGCCGTGCTCACGGCTGCCATGTTTGGTCTCCCAGCTCAGGCCTTTGTGCACCAACGTCCCTGCGTGCAGGCCCCTTCTGAGACACCGGTCCTGCAGCTGCCGCCCTCCAGCCTTTGCCCCCCTCGCCCGCGCCCCAGCCCCGTCCCCCGTGTTCCTCCTCAGGCCAGCCGGTGCTGCCTGTCCTGTGCGTGGTCTGGCTGTGCACCCGCTGCCCGCCCTCCTCCCCCATGTGAGGGAGGCATGGGCCTGGCTGCTCTAGCTTCAGTTTCAGGTGGAAGAAGCGTTTGTTGGGGCATCCTGGCAGAAACAGAGGTATTTGGTTTCTTCAGTCCCTCACAAAATGCAGGAAATCCCAGTCCCGCAGCACACCCTGCAGTGGATATGTCCGACGTGCTCTGGCTCCTGCCCCTGCTCTGAGGCCGAGTCCTCGGCTCCGCTGTGGATTTTTTTTTTTTTTTTGTGCAAACAGAAAAATGCCCTCCCTGTTGGAAAGCTATTGTGGTGCCATGCCAGGGGCTAAATGCCAGGTCCCCTGTTTACTGTAGGAGGACATCTCCAGGTACAGGGGGGCTCCTCGCTGGTAAGGTGCTGGCGCAGCCATTTTCTCCCTGAAGTGCTGTTACCGAAGAGTCTGCCTGAGCTTCAGGTGCCACATGCGTGGTGACATGATGAGCGTCAAATATGTGAGGAAATGCAGGATGGCTGTACATTTCTGGTGAATCCAGACTCCCCTAAATGTACCAGCAGGACCTGAGAGAAGGTTTTATTTAAAGCTGCCCTGTGGCTTTACAGCAAGGGGGAGGTTAGAAAGCACATCTGCAAGGTCTGCATATGGTGCCGCTCTCACACTGACGCCGCCATTACTCACCTGAGCACTGGGCAGAACCTGGCTCTGCTCTTCGCGGTGATTTTTTTATTACAGAGCTCAGAAAAGAGCACTTGACTTGTTATTTGCTGGAAGTAAGGGCAGTGTTGGACATTATCCTATAACCCGAGAAGGAAGTAAGTAATTTGGAGAGAATTTCATGCTTTCTAAAGTACCAATAGTTTAACTTTGTAGTTTTTGTACTACTGTAAAATACCTCAAAACCATGGCCTGAAGCAGTACAGAAGATTTCTGTGCAGCATTGCTCTTCCTTAAGTGTGGCTCCCTTACTCAGTGTGACTACATCCTCAAATGGGATTAGGTGACAGCATGTTTGAAGTGCAAAGCTGATTAAAATCAAAACCATCTGTTTCCTTGTATATTGAGTATATGGCTTTGGGAACATAGCCTGACCTGACTTTTCTTTAAGTTAAATAAAAAACGGAGTCATCCAACGGAGGTCCGAATTGTCATTATCTAGGTTTTTCACCAGTCATAAATTACAGGAATTAAGATGCTTTTGAAATAAATGGTACAACACTTACAAAAAACCAAATAAAAGCATCTAGGATTACAGACCTCTTGCCTGCCTAGAGCTACTGCTCTAAGCAAGCTATGAGCTGGAAATAGAGATGGTCAAAAAAAGTAATAGAGGTAAATGATATGTTGCCTCCACACTCTTACATGGTAGAAGATAGAAGTAACTGAAAACCCACAAGGTCTTGGATACAGATGGGTCAGGACAAGTGGTAGGTTGCTCCTTGATTCCCTTTCTTCAAGCAGTTCAAGTAATTGGGGCCACATGGTCCATGCAGTGAAGCATTATTTCCTTTGCTTTTCCAGGTGTGTGAGCACCAGAGGCAGCTGTAGCTGGAAAGCCTTCGGAGACATCGTTGGCTTTGTTGGGCAGTACTGTGCAGGTAAAATTTCAGCAGAATTCTGCAAACTTGCAATGGGCAAAGCAGGCAGCAGACTTGGTTTTGTAATCTGACAAGACGTGAAACTGTTTTTTTTCAGGAAGAGCTGGAAAAAGTGTATGTGAGTTTGAGTTCTTATTTCCTAACAGATCAAAGCCTGTTATATTGAGAACTCTGGCTTGTAGATACTGAATATCTTAGTAGACTGGTATTGTAGTCTCTGGGCCTAATCTGGATATTTATTTGTTGTGGTGGTATAGTGCTTTACTGAAATGGTTAAAGAACTACAGCCCCGCAGTATAGGATGTAGTCATAAGTTGGTCAGAAATATTTTGGGAGAAAGTGCTAGTGAATGTTCTTTGTTGGAGGAGAAACTTTGAATAGAGTTTCTGATTTAGGGAGCCACACTATTCCTTTAATTAAGACTAGCTAAATAACCAAGGGTACTATATTGTCATTGGGGATCTGTTAATGCTCTAATGACCCAGTTTTTGCTTTAGTAGGGAGTAAATGCTAACTTTAAATGTGTCCTTGTACTGATTTTCTTTTTTTAATGAAATGGGTTTTTCTGTCCAGATTCTAGTTATAGAATGTTGTAAAGCACTTTCGCACTGGAATAACTGCTCAAGGGATGGATTTTTTTGTTTGTTTGTTTTCTTTAGTTTTACCACTATGAGTTGAAACAGACTAAATCTTTAAAATGTGTATGACATATTTATTAAATCAATTCCTTTACCTGCTTGTAGGTAGAAGTATTTTATATGCTTAAACAAGGGAACACTAGGGCTTACAATATTGCCCTCTGTGTTGCATCAGTCTTCTCTTTTTTTTTTCTTTCCAGTAAATACATGTGCTAAAACCTATCACAAACCTTTGTTAATGTGTCCTTGTTATTGCACTGTTATTTTATGTAATAAAAGCTGTTGCAGAAGGAAAAAACCACCTGAATTTGATTAGGATAAAAGCTGACTATATAAAGGCTTAAATTACATTTCATTTTTCACAATAGGTTGTACAAAATGGCAGTAGCCTAGTCATTTTTGTAATGCAGTAATCCTGTGCTTGGACAGCAAAAGCCATAAGTTTAGGTGAAGCTAAATAAAATCATGAAAGGGTAGAGATATTAGGAAAAACTATAGTTGTTTTCTGAGTAGTTTCTACTGTTTTCTGCCTAGCTGAGTGCTCATGGAAACAACTTTTTGCAAGAGACCAAGTGCTAGATTTTTTTGCACTGTCACCATCTTCACCTAAGGAATCCTTTTGAGTTAAATGAAGTTACAGGACAGTAAGATTAGCAAAAGGACAGGGAGAATAGATACCTAAAGTAGGAGATTAGGTGCTGTTATGGCTCAGTACTTTTGTATTTGCTGTTGTGTTTTCACTTGCAAATACCACTTAGTTAATAGTGCTTTGAGAATTTCTGTCTTAGTCACCAAATGATGCTAGAAAGACAAAGAGGAGACTTCTGAGCTGTCTCACTGGTTCAACACCCAGCTGAAAGAAGTAGTGAGATTACAGCTTCCAGTTATGGTCTAGGTGGACAGTAAACAGAAAATAAAGAAAATGTCAATATTTGAAGATATTACAAATATTGATTGATGTGTTGCAACTTCCTTCTGACTCTAGGAAGTGCTATCCTTCTTTTATAAATAGTGATGCTGAGAGGTTAACAGGCTTAACCAAGAGTCTATATCAAATCATGGCATCACCAGACATGGTGTTCTCATCTCCTGAATGCTAGTCTGGCACCTTAAGAGAATTGTCCTTTCTGTGTGCTCCTGTGACCTAGTTGAAAGGTTGCAAGCAATCCAATTCAACATATTGATATGGAAAGTCATTGCCCTGTAGCATAAAAAGTTCAGTGCCTCAGCTTAATTATGGGTCACCACTGATTCTCTGGCTATGTTCAGTTTAAGTAGAACTAATCATAAATACATTTCTGCAGATACGTTGTTTCTTAGGAATATGGCTCTTGCTATGCCACCTTATTTTCAGGTTAGGACAGAGTTATAATCTCATCTCTAAATAATGGTAAGGGAAGGAAAATATTTCAAAATCTTTCTTCAGACCAGTGAATGTCTGCCACTAAAAGCCTTCAGGATACTAACTTCTCAAGGTTATGCTGGGTTCTTTTGCAGTCAGTGGAAGGTGAGAGTGGATGCTACCTTCAGTGAGGCTTTTGGATTTCAGTAGTTTCTGTATGCACTAGGCAGGAGACTCTTTTAATGACTGCAGTCCACAAACTGTAATATCCTGAGGTGAGCAGTCTCATGGCACAACTGGATAAAAATTTAGGTGGATAACTGAGATTTTTAGTGTGAAACAATATAGATAGGTCTCCTCACATAAAGTTTTTTAAGAAAATTACCTCATTTATAAACATAAGGTAGGTGTATAAACCTGTGATTTAATTGTCTTATTCACATTACACAAGTATTTGTAATGGTGACTTCTCAGACTGAATATTTATTAACTATTTAATAGGCAACTTCTATGAACCGCCTTGAATGTGTGTTCCTTTGATCTCCTCTGTTAGCAATGACTTGTGCCTAATCTATTCAGAGACTATTGACTGTGTATACTAAGCTGAAAGAATCTGTCATAGACAGTTTTCCATTAAGTCATGAAATAAAAAAATTGTGAAAGCTACTGTAAATGAAATGTAAAAAAGCAAGCTGGTAGCTATACAGCTAGGTTGTCATTCATAGTATTTTGTAAATGGTAGTAAATTACTTACATTAATAGAAAAATAATATTCTCACCATTATAATTTTCAATGGGTATGTTTTCATCAGACTCTTTTTCCCTAGAGTATTAAAAAAGATTGTAAACCAGATACTTTTCTATTTGATGACATGATAACTTAGTTATTGTATTAGTATTAGCAAATCCAATGATATTCATACTAGAAGAGAAGAACAAGCGAAGAGAAGAACAAGCTCAAATAAATCGCCTGTTCATATGAACTAGCTAAAAGGGTTTGTAATCTATTTGCATAAAGAAGTTTTTTTTAAAAGCTTTCTGGAAAAAGATATCCTTGGTAATTGGTGTGATGCTAAAAACAGACAACAAAAAGACTGTGACATAAAGGGCAAAATCTTGTGCTTGCTGACACTAGCAGGAGATGTACTGACCCCAAATACTCTTACATTACTCAGAGATTGATGAGTGAAGTTGACTTCAGCTTTCTTGAGTAGCTGACCACTTCAGGAATAGAAGAAAACTAACAGTAGTGGCTTCTCCTTACACTTTTGGACAATGAGTCTGAAGAATATAGTAGCTACTTGTGGTGTTAAGAATATGCTTTCAAGTGCTATAGTCAGCAGTCTTGCTGTATGTCTGCTCAGACCATCTCTGGCAGCTCAGGAGCATTTATCCTCTTTCAAAATCTGTGTTTTAGACTCCCCGAGGGCATCCTATCCTATCCTAACTACCCCAGTAGTTACTAAGGGTAAAAGACAGCACATCTTTCATCTTCTGTCCATTTAAAATGCATGGAGAGGCCTTTAGCAAATAGCAAAATGTGGTAAGAAGCTTCAAACAATCAGCTTGTGTGGAGGAACTGGGAAGGAGATGTAGCCTGTCAAATAAAGAGAGCTTTGAATAATAATAATAGTGACGGTGATATATAGCGGGTTTCTTTGGGCTTTTCTTGGAAACATGGCAAGAGATCTATTTAGAGTAGTAGTGAAGTGCTATAAATCCTACTGGATTTGGGAAGTCGAGGGTTTGTCAACAGCCAAGCACAACTTGCTGGAGTGAAAAGCTATTGGTACATCAAGTCATGTATCTGAAGTGAGGAAGCTTGAAGATACAAAATCAGTAGATGTAGGCTCTACTTTCTATTTTCAAATAATTGTTCCATTGTTTCTTCTTGGACTGTGGATGCTATTACTGCTGTTTGCCAGTTGATATGTTGTCAGCTTCTCATACATTAAAAAAACCCCCAAACTTTAAGTGCATACTGCCTCTTTATGCTGGTGTGATCTTATGTTGAATTTAAACATTTCATGTACCACTAAAGAACACAGCTGGCAAAATTAAAATGCATACTGAGCATTTAGCTTTGTTGTTGCTACAATGAGCATCATAGCTGTGCTTGAAATATCATTGCTCCTGAACTGGTTGATCTGTAATTACATCTGACCAAGTGTACCCTAAACCCCACCCCACTGTGGATGTTGGTGTTATGCCGTGTAGCACCACAGAAAGTCTTTTGTAAAGCTGCAGCTCAGCTTACCATGGGCCTGGATCACCTGTACTAATCTGCTGCTATATATTAAGCCCTTTCATTTTATTTCTTTTGCCACTAAGAATTCCAGTAGTCTATCAAACCAAGGAGAGCCAGTGCAGAACTGTGTTGCTGCTGTTGCTGAAAAGGTGTCCCATTACAGCTTTTTTATCTTTATACAGTTAGTGGCCCATCTCAACAAAGTCTGAATCCTGATTGTAGCTATGTGCCGTAGACTATCTAACAGCTAATGACAAGTACAGACACTGCTATGGTTGAGGAATGCCCTTTTTGAAGCTCTGGTCTTTTGAAGTTGGACAGTGCTAAGCAGCAACTACTCCTTTCCTTGGTAAAATCAGGATATATTTTATTTTATCCCTGCGTTCTTAGTTGAAAACTTACCTGAGAGTCTGCACAAGAATACTGTAATTTTGCCAAGACTGTTTGGCTTTTCCACTTGGTAAAGCTGGCATTTATCATATGAAGAGAGGGGTTTGGTGAACCAGAAAAACTGGCAAAATGAGACAGCTGGTAAGAAATTTAGTCAAGTGTAAATCTGTGCGCTGACAGAAGGCACTGTTCAAAGCAGTGTCAAACCTCTCTCTGACTGTAACATAGAGGTGAAGTTTTGAAGAGTAGGTGGTCTTGGTATGTGTCTTGAACAACTTGATAATTATGAAAGAACTTTAATTTTTCAGCAGCTTTATCAGTCTCAGCTTCTGCTGAGAACTAATTAACAGTATCCTCCAAGTCCTTGACCTGCATTATTCGGTTCTTCAGATAATGCTTGGTTTATCTGCATCTTAGGCCTAAGCTCCTAAAAAGCAGGAACGCTGACAGAGCTGCAAGTGTTAGCTTGTCCTCAGCAAGAATGTCTTTCTTCTGGATCCTCCTATGCAGGCATTTGATTACTTCAAACATTGGATATATGCAATGAATCAAAAATTAAGTAAGGAATATAGAAGCCTGTTCCTAAATCTATGCTGCTACTTTCTGCTGGCTTCTCTAGGAGACTAATAAATGTCTGCAGGCTTAAAGACTATGAATACAGTTACTCAGAATTCATCCAGTCCTGTGAGACCTGGCACTGTTGATGTAAATGAGTATTGAGAGTGTCTCAGAACAACGAGTTCCAGGTCTGAGATTGGTGTGGCAAAGTCCTTGTAGCTCTAACTGTGCGTGCGTGTGTGGTCGAAGACTGTGCATACTTCAATGTGGAAAAGGATTTGTTTTCTTCTTCAGGCTGTCAGGACACACAGATAGCTGAAGACACACATATACATGTGTTTGCAGTGGCAAGTCACATCCTGGGTGTTCCTACTACGTATGCCATAACACTTGGTATTCCTTTTATCCTCCATGTAGTAATCGGTCTTCATAGCACTTTTCCGAGCAGATGTGGAGACAGGAGTCCTAGTCTACAAAGACTTTTGATATCTGTTTTTCCCTTGAGCTGCAAGATCAACCAATGCTATCTTTTATTATCAGTGTGGGAAAACAAACCTGTTTTCTCATTGTCTACTTTAGATGCTACCTGAAAGTTACAGAAATCCTGAGACTATTGGTCCAATACACATGTTGCAGACATGCAAGAAGGTGGAAAAAAATCATAAGGCTCTGCAGAATTTGAGTACAATGGATTTTTTTTCCCCTCCAGCATCAGAGGACAACAAAAGCTATGGGTTCACAACTGAAGTACTGCAACAACAAGCAGTGAGGCTGAGGTAGCTACAGAACAAAAGGGTCTGTGGACTTGAGGAAATATGCATGAATACATGGGAAACATGAGTCAAATAGCTTCATCTATCCAGGCAGGCTGGGAGGCTTGCCAGTTTAAACAGCCTCAGTGTTCAGAATCAGAAAACTGTCTATTTTAACATTAGCGACTAATTGTCTTAGGTGTCTTTTTGTTTATTAACTTTATGATCGTAGGATACCTCGGAAAGAGCTGAGATGAAAGACACTTTGTTAGCTACAGAGTTTGAAAACAGAGTAAGTGGGCAGAGAACAGGGATTGGCTTAAAATGTCTTGAATTTTAGAATTTGTCTGACTTTTTAAAACTTTTGTTACTCTTTACAGTATCAGGCTGCTTAATGGCCAAACAGGCCATTGTTTTAATGTGTTTTATACATCCTGAGTTACAAATGCTCTGCAGCTCTTGAGTTGGCTGATATACGTGTGAGTCCAGGAAATAGCCCAAATTAGGGGATAAACTCGCCGTTTGGGGTGTATGGGGTAATTGTTCCCAGTGCAGCACTGACAGAGGCACGGAAGATTCTTTGGGCACAGAAACTCCTCAGACTTGTACAGACCAGTGTACAGCCCGCGGTTAGCATTAGTGAACTTTTTAAGACTTGTTGCACTTAGAGCAAACCTCCCAGAGAACAGGCTGAAACGTCATGTTAAGCCTCTGAAGTTCCAACTGCAAATCTGGACTTCGGTGGTTAGGGAAATTCTTGTCCCTCCTGCACGCCCCCCTGCCCCCTTTTCTGTTTCAGAATTTTTTGGGGAGTTTTAACCTAGCTGAAATCATCTTCAAGTAAGATTTAAACAGTCCTTGCCCCTCAAATTGTCAGCTGTATTGACTTTTTTAACACCCAGTGTGGATGTTTCCTCTCACAGTATCTTTGTGGCACAACTTACTCATTAATGGATTCCATAGTGCCTTACAATCTGCATGTATAACCATGTTACAAGATCCATCCGAGGCTGAGAAAGCAAGCTGAGAAAGCTTAGAGCTTTAACTGATTAGGGAAGGGATTATCTCCCTTCTTTACAACAAAGATGACAACTGGTGTTTGCTGTATTAAAAAACCTGTTGTTTGGCGATGTTGATATCCTCTGCAAAGGCAGTCTTCTTCCTTGTCCTGCAAACTGATGAACACATACAGGGAATAGTTCGTGCTTCTCTTTCTTTAGGTGATACATTTTGATCCCATGTGGACTGTGCTCTGAAAAAGGCCTTCAGCTTGCACAGTGAATCAAATCTAGCTTCAGTAATAAACTGAGCTACAAAAGATTCTTGAAACTAACCATCTGTAGTGTGAGATTGTCCATGATGCATTTCTGTGTTACAGTCCCTCTCATTCTCCATGCCTTTAAAGGGATCTGAGCATGTACCTGATGCCTTGTAACTACTGAACAAAAAGGGCGTGCTTTTCTTTCCAAAAGGTTTTGACTCAATTAACCACTGTATTTGGATATCAAGTTAAGCATAGTCTGATTTTTTTTGTTGTTTTTTGGGGTTTTTTTTTGGGCGTGTGTGATGCTATTTAGTTCACTCTATGTTTTTGGGGTTATGTTGTATGTTCTGGTCAAAATGATAGACTTCTGAGCTGTGGCTTTTTTTTTTTTTTTTCATTCATTAAAATCTTCTGTCATATTTTATTGTAAGTTTTTACAACAGAACTTCCAGACAGATCAACTTCTCAATGGAGAGGTACCTCTTGGATGTGTGTTGTTTAAGTGGGTGGTAATGAAAGCACAGGCATACTTACACAGCCTGTGTTGAAGACAATATTGCTGCATCTTCATTACAATCTTAGGTGAGTTTGGGCGTCACTCTGCATGCTCCTGATTGCAGTGTATCTCCCATTTGGCATCTGCTAGTAAAATACCAGTGAGTGGCTGAAATGTGCACAGATTTTCATTTCAAATAATATTGATTCAAGTTTATGTTGGAAACTTCCAACAGTTTAACCGGACTTTCCTTGGCATTTACTCCAGGAGGACACTCTACTTTCCACAGAGACTCTCAAATACTGGGTGCTTCACCAGGAGAGGTGTCAGGAAGAAGCTCCAATTCCTTCTCTACCTTAGGCACAAAGTGGTGTGGAGGCAACTGGATACTAACGCGAGCTGATTCCCCAACTTACGAATAAGCATGTAAATTCAAGTAGCTTTACTGGGAACAGGCTTTGAAAGGGATGTTCTTGAATGTTCTTCTTGGCCTATGAGTTGTCTATATGCACAAATCCTTTTCATCATGAAATCTTAACTGGAAGAGCTCTGAAATAGAAACTTCAGCTAGGCATCTTTCTCTAGAAATCGACTGCAAATTATAGCACATTAACACACTGCTAGGAATAGTTTTGTTTTGAACATGCTTTTCAGATATGCAGGTGAATCCCATCTAGACACCTACTTATTATTCTTTGAGGCTTTCTTTAGCCTGGGGGTACCTGGAATCACAGACACATGGAAAACAACGAATGCTTTAAAATACTTCATTTTTTCATAAGATACTTTGCTGGCAGACAGTGATCCCTGTAGTATATTCTTCAGGTTCAAATGCCCAGAATATGCTTCGGGGACCAACTCCTATTACAAAAGCAATAAATGCACCTTACGCTTATATTGTGACTCCTGTGGCAGATTTGTGGGTTGTCATGGTTTAACACAGCCAGCAGCAAAGCACCATGCAGCCGCTTACTCACTCCCTGCCCCCCCCCCCCCCCAGTGGGATGGGGGGAGAGAATCGGAAGGAAAAAAGGTAAAACTTGTGGGTTGAGATAAGAACAGTTCAATAGAACAGAAAGGAGGAAACTAATAATGATAATAATAACAATAATAAAATGACAATCAAAGGACTGGAATATACAAAACAATGATGCATCATGCAATTGCTCACCACTCACCGACCGAAGCCCAGTTAGTTCCCGAGCAGCGATCCCCCCCAGGCCAAGTCCACCCAGTTTATGTACTGGGCATGACATCACATGGTATGGAATACCCCTTTGGCCAGTTTGGGTCAGCTGTCCTGGCTGTGTCCCCTCCCAACTTTTGTGCACCTCCAGCCTTCTTGCTGGCTGGGCATGAGAAGCTGAAAAACCCTTGACTTGGTCTAAACATTACTTAGCAACAACTGAAAACATCAGTGTGTTATCAACATTCTTTGCATACTGAATGCAAGATATAACACTATACCAGCTGCTAGAAAGAAAATTAACTATCCCAGCTGAAACCAGGACATAGGTACCAGTCAGTTCTGTGTGCTTACTGCTATTGGGGACCTTGAGATGAAATAGGACCTTTGGGAATTCATGCAGCCTTCAAAACTTCTGCAGTGCTCTTAAAGGTGATTGAAAAGGATACAAGTAAAAATGATCAGATGGTGTGGAAGTGAAACAATATTACTTATCAACCAAAGAGTAGAATAGCAAGTGGTAGGTGCCGCTGATGACAACAGAAACAGAAATAGTTTAATTAAATACAGTGTAACTTTTTGTGAAGGAAGTACTGCTCTGATAATCTTTCATATTTAATGAAGAGTCCAATATCTCAGCTGTGGTTAGAAAGCCACCACATGTGTTTTGTGCAAGTTGCCTCCAGCTTGGTCATGCATACCAGTCCTTGGGAAATTCCTGTGAGTACAGTATGATGTGGTAGGCTGCAGGAAGGGTTTTATCTGTGCCGCTGTAGATATTCCCTGACTTGAGGGAAGGGTGGTGTGTGAAAGCAGGCCAGGAAAAAATTGCCAGCACTAAGTGGCAACTGCTCCCAAGTAATATTCCTTGGGGAATCCCTGCTATGACTGCATGGTCTTTATGCTTGACATGACAAGAAGAGAGAAATCTTCCTCAGTCTCTTTGGCTGTCTTGGTTGCATCTTGTAGAAGTAAAACCAAACCAAACTGTTAGACAAGTAAACTCTGTTTTTCCCAGCACTACAGTTTTAATGTCAAGAGGAAGATAATCTGATCCCAAATGGATGCTCCTCAACATGTTGAGGGGAAAGAGTGACACTTTAAATATACCTGGCCTAACATGTATGGCAATGTAGTAAAGATCTTCAAATGCACAAACCCAAAGCTGAATGTCATTCTCTGCAGTGCTTCCTCTCCAAATAAAATGTTCTCATAGGATTATTACTGGCATTTTACACTACACTCCTCAGACCCATAGTAACTAAGGTTGTCTTCTGACTTTTTTTTGGAGAATGGACTAATTCCACCACTGCTTGAGATGGTACGGTCTAGAGTATGTCCACTGCAGTTAGGGATGTATCTCAAATGATGTCACTGTATTGATTAAAAACTGAGTAAAGGTATCCAGTTAGCTCCTCTGTTCTCAAAATGAAATGGGTCTGTAGCTTGCATCTAGGCCATAAATAGCACTGTGGCCCAGCCAATTTAGTTTTGCCAGGTGCTAGTAGTAGTTTTTGTGAAAATAATTTAGCCATATAGGGCCTCAAGCTTTAAACTTGGTTTAGGCTCTTTTTTTTTTTTTTAGCTTTATTAGCAAAATTGTTTTAAGAAACTTTCGATCTGCCTGCAATTTGGTTTATGATCAGGTGATTACTGTCCCGACTGAGGTAGCAAAATCACCCATTGTATGTGTATTGCCTACCCAGTGTTTTTGGGCTTGTTTTGGTGAACTGTCTCACAAGTTTAGCTATGCAATGACTGTTTTGATTTAGTAGTACTTCTCCATGTATAAAATGATGTTTTAAACTGTCTCATAGTGTGGCACTGTACATGTGTGAAATCTTCAAACTCCTCTTAGACCCTGAAGATATCATGTCATACCTGTATAGGCATTTCTGTTAAAGAAAAAAAAATACTATAGTTCCACATAACTCAGTAATTCTTGAGGGATTTTTTTTATATGCCTGGAGAAGCGTAAGGCCTTGAACAGAAAACGGATAAAATAAAAAAAGTTGGCTGCCAGAACACAGCAACATAAAAACATTTTGTTTCTTTAAAAACATTTATTACAAATACAGCTATACAACAACAGACTCGGTGGATGTGAAACAGTTTTTCAAACATACAGGGTTTTAAGTTACCACTAAGAGTAACAGATTTTCTATCCAAATATCTTTTGATCTTCAGCACACTAATTTAATCTTTCCAGATGAATTTTCCAGAGTGTGGGTGAGAGTCCAAGTTTGTTATTGTACACTATGGGCAAGGATCCTGAACTGGAATGCCATCTTCTGGTGTTAGTGAAAATAATCCTAAGACTACTTTAACTTGTGCTGGGATTTGGCCTGGACTCTCTCTTTCACCAGCTGTCAGAGATAAGATAAGGTGAGGTAAAACGTGTGCTATAATTCATACCAACAAATCCTCCAGGACCACTCTATGTTGCTGCCATGTTCCTGAAGACCTGTTCTTGGTCTATTATGCAGGAGTTTCACTAATGCTGATAAAATGAAGAACTGCAATTACTGTGTTCAAATATAGCCCACTTTTCTTAAGCTCATCAGCCTCAACTCTTTTCCTACCTAGGCTTAGTTCATTTGCTATTTAACATTTTTATTACTGCTCAGTAACCACAAAGGGTTTTCAGTGACATGACATATGAATAGATATCTGTGCGTGACTCCCAAATCTTACACCAACTGTCAGGATATGACTCAAAATATTCAGATAAGTTCTAAAACTGCTTATAATAGTAACACTAACTGATTCATGACCACAGCTCTGTCGTATAAGCTGTTCTGTGAAGTTTTCAGTCTAAAGCTTTAGTGAGTGAAGCAGGTCTGTTTATTAGCTAATCCTGTGATAAACTGCAACAAGGATAGGAAATATTCATGACAGAGTAAAATCTTCATGTAAATGCAGTATTATGAAACTTGCATTATAAAAATGCATCTAGATCTAGGACAATCTTGTTACAACAAATAACAGTAAATTATTTCAGACCTTGTAACTCTTTCAGCCTTCAGCCAAGTCACTGTAAAAGTTACTGTTTTTTTTTCATTCTAGTTGGCTTATGCAGGACAGATTTCTGACCATCTTTGTAGCCTGAACTGATCCCCTCACAGGGGGAATATGGGAAAATCTCTTTTTTCTTAGATGATGGCAGTAAACCGATGTTACCAGACAAGATATCTCTTCTACAGTAGTTGCCTATGTGCAAGTTCCCACAGGAAAAAAGGCAGCAATCTTCCCTGTGTGCTGATCAGACTGAGATCTAATAGATTAGGTCTTAAGTTTACTATATTGACTGAACTGCTTTAATAATGTTCTTTTCACTCTTTTCCCTCTTCCTATCGGCTCTTCTTTGTATCCTTAGAAATGGGAACATGCTTTTTGTGACAAAGTACACAGAGACAGACATTTCTAAAGTATGCTGTTGAATGGAAGTTAGTACGTTTGACGGGAAGCTAATTACGATGGTTGGGAGATGGCTCAGTGACAGGCCCCGCACTAGAGAAGTTATTTTGTCAAGTAGATTGGTGTTGTAAGTGATGGCGTATCTCTGTTGTTAGTTAATTTACAAACTATGTATGTTAGAATGAATTGCATTATGGTAATAGGAAGAATTTTAATTCTCCAGTTAATTTCCTTTTGGCTACACGATGGTATGTTTTGTCTGGCACTGGTTAAGGATATATTCCCTAGGAATGAAATAGAAACACTATTTTTATTCTTGGAAGTGTTCTGTGATGCTCATAAATATTCCGTTGACTTTTATTCTAATAAATTAATTTCAGATATAATGGAGGTATATCAAGTTAAATAATGGAAAAAGATACATTGTTTTTCTATCAGTTTTCAATGAATACACACACAAAGTATTACACAGCTTTCTAAAGAACAAGCCTTGCAGCTATGGTATCCTTGATATAACTGGTATGTGTGTGTTTTGATGCTTGACTGCTCTTTAGGAGGTTTCTGGACAGACCTCTGTGGACTGCTTCAGAAGCTGGAAGACTTCCGGATGGTCAACTTATTTGTAGATGTGTTATTCACCTTAGGTTTTTAATTAATGCTTTCTCATCCAACTCATCAAAGGAGGCCAGTTGGCCCTGCTTATCTGCATGACTGGTTTCTCCTCCCCCTCCCCCCCAACCTGTTAAGAAGGAAAATGACCTTTTTATTCTTACCCTCTCTTCTTCTATTAGAATTAGCCCTCTCAACATCTTTGACATGTGGTTACAGTAAATATGTTTACAAAGCAGTAAAGATAATTACAGTTTTCATGGTGACTTGGGATCAGTCACTTGAAAACATCTCTACCCCTGAGTATTTGTTTACCACTGTGCAGCTTCACTTAAGAGCAATGAAAACCAGGCAGCACTAATTCCATGTGTGTCTGTTTTGCCATTTTGAGATGGAAAATGAAATTCTATGTTTATTTCACTCATGTAACCATGCAAAGTGTAAATGATTTCTTTCTAGCTTAGTAACCTTCAGGACAGTTACAGATTCTGTTTCCTGCCTGGATGGAAGATGTTTGGACTTAGCTATGCAAAGTGATATTTTTGGGAGCAGTGAGTAGTGAGGGTGAAGTGGAAAGAGAGTGGAAATAATCTCTGTGTGCAGGTTTAACTTCAAAATAGCCTCTAAGTTAGCTGGCACAAGAAGAGACAAACCTCTTGAACTGGATTGAACGAAAGGAAGATGGAAGTGTTTCCCTTTTCTGTCCATTCATATAAAACTTTTGAAACTCCATTACCTATGTTTTAATTTAAATGGATTTTAATTTACTTTTTAGCATAACCTCTCTTTAAGGGTGATTTTTCAAGGTAGCTGCAGTGTCAATGCAATATATCCATATTTTATTGTTTTTTGGGTGGGAGGAAATTGCCAGTGTGGGACTTGATAGCAGAAGAGTCTCCATGGGTGAGAGATTTCCTCTAACAGACAGGTGACACCAGGCGAATGGCAAACAGAAGGACAAGGGGGAGGAGTGCTTAAACTTTGAGAACCACAGGAGGAAAATTTAATAGGAAACACTAAGAGAATTGTTGAAGAAATGTAGGTTGTGGCATGTTTAATAAGCTACTTATCCCATCTTGATACAGATGGTGTTGGGATGGAAAAGCAATTGGAGAGTATTGTAAGGCTTACTTGTTGAATGGGTGTATCTTCTTGCTGGCTAGCAGGTTCTTAATTGAATCTAAATGGGCACCCACTTATTGCTGAGTTACTACATCCCTCAACAGCAGAAAAGATAATTTGATAAAATTGCTTAAGCAAACTATTCAAGAATGTGCTGAGGTTCTTGGCTTCATAGTGACATGTTTTTTTGCTTACATGATCTATTTGTTATTTATTATAATTCACAATTTTTATCCGCATATGTCATCACCAGGATTCATGACTTCTGGTCTAAATATTAGAGTCCTGTGTTGATCTGCATTTTAGGCTTCACCATAGATAGTAAGAAAGATAATGCTGAAAGCTGCAGCCTCCCAGATAATATATCCAATCTACCCCTCCATGGCCTCCACTGGCTAGTTGGGAATTTCTAAATGAAGCACAGGGAGGAGCTGCAAAGAAATTTTGCTTCATTGACACTTTTGCTGAAATACTTGGCTTTCTCTCTAGAAAACCTGAAATTATGCATTTAATTGAACCACCGACTTTAGGTAGATGCAATGTAGTGTTTCAGTGACACAGAGTTCCACAGTTTATCCAGGGAGTTGTAACTTATGTCCTTATGCTCTTTACTAAAGCCCCGTGTACTCCTTTGGAGGGATGAGCTTTGTGCTTTGTCACCTGTGCAAAGCCACGTGCTTTGGTGCATTACAGGAGACTGGGCCTGTTTGAAAGATTTGACACATAGAAGCAACTGAGGGTATGAAGTACATGAGGACAAGTCTTATGAGATGTTATGAACCACACATGAGAGACAGACCCTTTGAGTGGTCTGCCATTCATTGTAATGATCTCTTGATCAGACACACCTGCCTTAATTCCTTGAGACTTTTTACACTGGAGTCCAACTACTGAGCAAAACAAGGCAATTGATGAAACTTGCTCATCCACGCCTTTTTGATTAGAGCAATTATGATACTACTCTTCCTGGAAAGGGAAGAGGCACATCACTGAAAAGTTAATTCCTCAGGGCTGCCCAGGCCAATGGAAAACCTTAGCATTGAGTTAGATGAAAAAAAACCCACCCAAACTCCCTTCCCTTTCACCAGCAGAAAAGCAATTTTATTATAATTCAAAGATTTTGCTGTGTGGAGTGTCAACAGTTAGGAAAGCCAGACACTAATGTTCCAGCTCATACCATATTGGATTGCAATTTAACATTTAAATGGGTTAGTCTGTCTATAAATCTATTTGTGGCTATTTCTGATCTTCCCCCGAGAAAAGCAAGAAAAAGTAATCTATAAATCATGCTGTTACAAACGACTTTTATGTTCCTGGGTGGTTTTAGGAAGAGAAAAGGTATATTTGTTTCTTCATTTCCCTTCACTTATGCTTAAAAAACAGCTTTGGTTTTATCTTTGTTATACAGAAACGACCTTTCTGTTAGTAACTGGGCTGATAATGTTGTATAAGGATTTGGCAATGACTGCGCACTGTGCAGATTGTGTCAGAAGCGGGCAGGTCTATTCTTTCAAAGCACCAGTAGAGATGTAATTGCACATGTGGTGGCAGCATGTAAGAGCAGGCACATAGGTTTACCTGCTCTGCCTGTTGCAGCAGTGATGAGTCTGTGCTGCTGCTGGGGAGCTCTGCGGGTGGAGTTTCTGGGGCACTAGGCAGGATTGGCATTTGCCTACCTTACCAGCTGCCCTCCACATGTTCCAGTAAAATGCATTGTTTTATGTTTTCTGTGCATCGCTATTACTCTCCTTCTGGCATTTACTAGCACATTATTGCTTCTGCCCTTTACAGTGATCAGTGTTAAGAACCTGTATTATTACAGCATAGTGTTATAAAACTGCTTAATTTAGAAAGCAGAGCTGTGTACTTGGCAGGACCTATGGAAACAAGCCCTTGAGTGGAGGTGTGAAAAATGGAATAAAATCAATATTCATTTGTTTAAATTTATGCAATGCCCTAGTAATGCCCAGCTGTGACAGGTTTAGTCAGATGTACTTACTCCACCCCTTCCAGCACATCTTCCCCACTTCCACTGTGACCAGTCAGAGATAGCTGTCTGGAGCCATGAAACCTTATATCATTAGCTGGTCCTAGCTGGAGCAAAGTTTGTCAGAGACTTCTTTTCTAAGCTAACACTGAAGAGGTTTTCAGCTAAATGTATGTTCCCCAAACATATTTTGCTTTAAGTTTCAAGCTTTATTTATATTTTTTGAAAATGGATGGCAGGTTTTCTTTTCTATGAGTGTTTGGGTGTTTTTTCCCCCTTTGTTTTAGGACAGAAAGTTCTCAGGTACTGGTGGGGACAAAAAGGAAACCATTTCTCTTTACAACTCCTATTAAAAGGAGGAAGAACTCTAACCTTTTATGCACTTTCCATGCTGGCCCTTTTAAGTATTGGCTGGCCAGTGGCTGTGGTTAACCTCAGTAGAAGCATGTAACTGGAGCTTACTGCGTTTTTTCTTTGGTACAACTGATCCATTTGTTTTGGCAGTGTTGACTGTTTTGCAGGTGGTGAATCTGTTTTCTTACAGGCAGATTTCTTAGGTATGTGGAGACTGTGCCTTAAGGCTTTTAGTGAATTAATTCAGTTTGTTATATGTGATTTTAGGAGTGCTTCAACAGCTAAAAACTCAATCGATGGAGAAAAGAACAAAACAAACACGTGTTTGTTCCTTTAGGGCATGAATAGCTGATCTGATGACAATAGTAAAGGCAATTGCACTAGTCAGTGCAAAACTGCAACAGTTCACCTGAGACCTCACGAAAAAGTTCATGACACAGATGAGGAAGCCAAACCCAGTGAGTGCAGCCTGTCCACACTGCCAACTGGGAATGGATCTTGGCATAGGTATGCCAGCTCTGAGTTATGTATGTGCATTGTGCTGGAGAGCACTAGTTTCAGTATGCCAGAACTGTGCCAGGTTGACAGCAAAACACTAGGGGCAAGCTGCAGTCCTGTACAAGAGCTTGTCCTATGGACTTCTTTAGGACTCTATAACTCTGCTGCTGAAACAGATCTGTAGAACATCATCTGCAAGGTCAGGCCATCAGAAATGGTCCACAACTCCTGAGGCTTTTACGTCATCTGTGAAGTAGCAAGCAGCTCTGCTATGGTGCAGAAGAAATGCTGTGTCGTTGTCAAAAAGGCCAGGTTGGATGGGTCTTTGAGCAACTTGGTCTAGTGGAAGGTGTCCCTGCCCATGGCAAGTGGGTTGGAACTAGATGATCTTTAAGGTTCTTTCCAACCCAAACCATTCTATGATTCTATGATACTATGAAAAAATAACCCTGTGTTGAGTAACATAGGCTTTGATTAGATTTTTGGGGAGTGTTGCTTGTATGTATTTCTTTATAGAAAGAAACACTTGCCACACCTAGAAGGGATTTGGTAAAATATCAATAAATATCAAGTGGCAGAGATAGGGGAAATTGGTCTGCCCTGTCAATGGGAGGGTCATGTTCTCACAGGTGTGATTTGGCTTTTGCTCTGTAGACATTCAGTCACAAATACTACAAGACATATAGCATATGTGTTGAGTCTTGTTGTGCATCTTTTGTAGGACTTCTGTGAAATTACAGTGTTGTTTTCTTCTAAATTATTCCCGCATGAAATCTGGTGACTTTTTTGTTTTTAAAATCAGTGTTCCATCTTGTTTGGTTTGCTTTTAGTTTGTATGGAGTTTCTAGACACAGTTGCAATTTGAAAATACAGCCTCGTATTATAAACAAAAGTGCAATGAAGCAGAAGCAACTCAATGAAGCACTGTGAGGGTTTCGGCTTACAACAGATGTTAAAAAAAACTTATTGGTACAAGAATGTTTAATAAGTTGATAAGTTCCTAGTAGTTCTCATATGATCTTCTTGGGAAAAAGTGAGTTCTGATTTCACTGCCAATGTTTCCTAGGTAGAAGTTCAAATAGGTAGTGAATATGATGTATTTGTTACCTAAGGCAGAAGCGTTCTAAAAAACATGGTGGGAAGGTGTCCGTTCTCTAGCCTGAGTCCCAAAAAGCTGACTGTTTATATTGACTTACAATTGGTCTCTATCCCACTTGGCTTTCCTATCTTTTTCTTTCAGTTAGTATTGTTAGCTGTAGTTGTGTTTTTGTGTGTGTGGTGGTGAAAAATTACTGTAGCTGTGTGTGGCCAGATTTTTTTTCCAGTATGACAAATAGGAGAGTAAGTAGTCTGTAAGATCATGCCTTAAATTCATAGCATAATTCATAGCACAAGCTTCCACTGCCCAGGGGTCTGTGAAAAATTTGAAAATCCTGCTGAATGAGTCAGAAACTATGAAACTAGGGAATCATTATTTCTCTAGTCTAGATTCCCTACAACTTTTTTTTGGGGGTGTGTGTGTGCCTGTGTTTTAAATCAATTTTCTTTCACTTGGGGAAGAAATAGTTGTTTTTTCAAAATAAACCCAAACTTGTATAGATGTGAAAAAGGGAACAAAGCTTGATGACCTCTAACTATGAGATTGCATATTTCCAAAGTTGTATGATGAGGCCCATGATGAAAAATATGTGCTAAGCCAGAGAAGTTTACAATAAATGAAACTGCACAAAATTGGAATGGGAGCTGAAAGCAACAGAACTTCTGAAACTATATCATACCTGTGATAGTATTTGGTATTTAAGGAACAAATATTCTAGGAGAGTTTTGATTTATTGCTTTACCTCCAGATTTTTCTTTCACAGTCTTCTTTCTTCTCTTACTCTGGAAAGATTAGTAAATGCATGACTTGGACTACTTCATTCTTAAGACATGATGACTCATCTGTCATAGTTAGCTGCATTAAGCAAGTCATGCCATTCTGATTTCCTTTCAGGGAAGAACTAGTTTGCAAGCTTGAACATCTACAGGATATACTAATTAGTATCATTCTCTTCTCAGATCTCCCTGAAATTGATTTAGATTTTCTTCCAAAAGATTAATAACTGAAAGTCTGGCAGGAGAACTGAATGTAACATTTTATCATTGAAACAGGATGTTTTGACTTGATATTTGTTTGAACTGCTATCTTTAGAACCCACTCAGATTGCGTGTGTACTGTTTTTTCTTAAATGGACTGTTGCTTAAAAAAAATACTAAATCTGCTTTTTTTTTTTTTTGGTGGAAAGAGTGCTTGCCAATAATCAAATCTCAAATAGCCTAAGGGTTAGTCTGTTGCCATATGTTTTCCCTAAACCCAAGGCCATGCATTGAAGCACTTGATCTTATGTGTTCTCAGGACCTAACGGTTGGATAGAAAAGGATTAGGGAGTCCTGGATGGCATTGGTAAATGTCAAGGAGCTGTAGTTTAACAACTGGCAAATATTTGACTTGCAGTTTAATGAGTAAAACATCTGCTATTGCTCTAGAGCTGATGCATGGAAATTTATATCTGTTTTGCTAATGATTGCAATAATACAGGAAACCATAAACACTTTTCAAGTGACTGCAAGGTATTTTGCTAAAAGAAACTTTTACACAGATCTTTAATAGCTTACAACAGCAAGAAACTTGGTGGTACCAAACTCAGAATACACATTTTCTAAAAAAGTTGGGTTATGTCACTAGAATATTGTATTTGGCTAACATACTTCTAAACATCAATCTTGTAGTCCTTGAATCAAGAACATAAATGGTCCTTTTATCCAACCTTGCAAAATATTTTTACAATTCTTTCAGTGACTTAGTGCGGCAGTTATGTTCCCATTACTTCATGGTGGCAACAAAAGATCCATGCTACTACTGCAATGCAAGCAGTAAGACTTACAAGCTTTCCTATGCTGATGGACTAATGATGGCTAAAACATGAGTTTGTTACTAGAGTAATTGGCAGAGGATGCAGCCGAATTTGTTTATCTTCCCATACTTGCACTGTTTCGGGCCAAGTCTAAAAAGCTCTGTTATCCTCACTTGTAAATCTAATGTAGAAGTTCCAAATAATTTTGGGGCTTTTGTTTGTTTGTTTGTTTTGGGCAAAAGATGTTAAAGTAAGCATGTGCAAATGCTGTCTTTTGCCTAATATGGTGGGGAAAACCTATTTTTCATTAAACAGAAGCAAGTTCCAAATTAAATTACAGGTGCCACCACTCAGTTGTGGTATGGTCAGACCATTTGGAAAGCGTGACTGTATAGGCAGAGGCACCTTGCTGTAGAGGTTCAAGAAAGTGTGGGTAAGAGTCAGATGGAATAACAAATGAAAGAAGAAAATTCAGAATACATCTGCAGAATCCAGAACCCCTGAGAGAAATTTTGGCTTTCAATGTTGAGGATTAGATATTGACTAATGGAAAAAAGCTGAAGATGTGAGAAAAGACTTTTTGTTTCCTTCTGATTCCTCCTGCATTCTGAAGAAACAGGATTTTTTATGTTCCTTGTAAATAAAGATACCAGACTCCATTATGAATGTCTTAAGTAAAATCAACCCATATATCTTTGTTACTTTAGTCAGCTGCTTGGATCAGATGGGTTACAATAACTGTGGATATTCGCTCAGAAAAACTCCTTTGCTTGCAGATGTACTACTATTTCAATGTCTCCCCTTGTTATTCTGGAAGACATAAACAGAAACCACTAGTGACTTCTAATAAGTCTGTCACTTCATTCTCTAAACATGAAATGAACTGTGATACCCCCTGTGACAAAGCTAAACAAATAATCCCCAAATTTCAGGTCAACTACATCATGAAATATTGATGTAAATATATTATCTCAGAGGAAAATATGAATAACAGGCCAAATTTTCAGCTGTACTAACAGAAAAAAATGGATTAGGACAAAGGAGGATCTGCTGCCATCAGCAGAAAATGTAATCAGGAATCTGTTTTGTGGTGAGTTTCTTATATAAAATAGGAATATGCAGTTACTACCTGGAAAAATTAAAATCAATAAATCACAAAAAAAAGTGGTTTAATGGCATAGTGAAAGAGGCAGCTATGTGAAGGAGGCCTTAGGATGACAGAGGAAGAATATATAAAGGAAAAGAAAAACAAATGCCACAGAGAACAAGAAAGTCAACACATACAAATTACACCACCACAACAGATTGAATGTCTAAATGTATTGACTGTGTTGAAAAATGAAAGTGGTAAAAGGGGTTGGAAAGCTAGCTTGCAATGCAGGTAGCAGGCTACATGATTTTGTCCTCAGGTATCCATTGTCTTGTGCAGATACAACATTTTATCTCTGCTAAGAAACAAAAAATTTGGGAATTATGTGGTCATTTTGCAAGGGTTGTCAAAAGATTTTCATGTTCAGACCTTTCAACAGTCTTTGAAAGAATGCAGCAATCTTTGGTCACTACTTTTACTCTGAGGAAGACTTCCATTTTGAAGAATGGTTTATGATAGATGTGTTTAGAAAGAAAAAATACTACAGCAGTCTGATAGGGCCTCCTAAATAATCTTTTTTTTTAAATATATTAATGCTAGTTTATAAATGGCATGCCCTGTAGGAGGCTTTTTAAAGGGAACTCTAAATACTGAATAAACCTAGAGGTGAAAACTCAGTTTTTAAAGACGATTTTTTTTTTGCTATGTCTGCACATCATCAGATAATCAAAATATCAGCTCAGTGCATTTTTAGGTTTGTATTTAATATGTTTAGTTTTCTTACTTACCACGTATTTAATACACCTAGTTTTCTTAGTTACCACTTTGTAAAACTACCATTACTAGCTGTGTCACATTGCCATTCTCCCTTCCAGATCTGAACCAGGAGAGGTTTTGATTGGATATTAGGAAAAATTTCTTCACTGAAAGGGTTATCAAGCATTGGAACAGGCTGCCTAGGCATGTAGTTGAGTCACCATCCCTGGAGGTATTTAAAAGACATGAAAATGTGGCACTTAGGGACATGGTTTAGTGGTGAAATTGGCAGGGTTAGGTTTGCGGTTGGACTCGATGATCTTAAGTGTCTTTTCCAACCTAAATAATTCTGCGATTCTATTCTATGATTCTATGAAAATCCTTGGCTCAGAAAACAAGTGGTGCTCAGTAAAACTACAAGTGTCTGAAGTATCCTACTTGAGTCAGACCGTGTTCATGATTGAAACCCCTCTTCCAGTACCCATCTACGAATACACTGTTCTAGCAGGGGAAGCTCAGGGCTGAGGGTGGGAAGACCTAGTTTCTGTTTTGAACTTTGCAAATAGCAGTGATCCTGAACCTGTGAGCCTGAGCCTCCTGTGACTCAGAACATACAACTGTAATAAACAAGGATTCTGCATGGGAAACTGCTGTCCTTGCTGCAACCTGTTTAATTGTGTTTGAAATATGTGAGGGAAGCAATTGTTTTAGCTAATAGAAGAAACAAGCTTAAACTGTTCTTTATATATTTGCCACACTATTTCTTTCCTAGGGTGGTACAATGACAGTGCTTTGATATTGCGGTAGCTTGTACTACAAGATGTTCAAAGATAAGGGCTTTGTCTCCTGCATTTTCGATGTGCTGTTTCACATACCATTCTTGGAGCAGTTTGTACACGTACCATTTTAGGCTTCCGGGATACTTCTTTACCCCTTTGCAAAATGTTTACCTGGATGGTCTGCATAATGTCAGCAAGAAGAACTGAAATATCACATTCTAGCATCTTGCAGGAATTGTACTTTTCAGCAGTTTTGTGTTGCTTTGGTTTTTTGGGTTTTGGCTTTTTCTTTTTTCTTCTTCTTTTTTTTTTTTTTTTTTTTTTTTTTTTCTCCTGGAAGGACAGTGGAATTCTGAGAATTTTGGCCCATAAGGAATGGTGAGTACAGTCATTGAAATTACTGAGACTGAACATACGGCTGCAGAATTAATCTCTCTCTTGAGTGTAAGTAGTTCAATATGGAACAAGATGATTGGAAATGAACAGTGAAATTAGTAAACAGGAAAAGATGACATGATAAGAACTTTCTCAGGGTCAGTAATTCCAAGCCAAGCACTCGTGTCTTGCAAACATGTGAAAACTTTGCTCAGTCCCCAGACAGTAAGATGCTTTGGGATTTGTCCAGTAATTGTTTAGCTCTACTGAAAATACGAATGGCTATGTAATCTCTGTGGTGGGATCTTAGTGCAAGGCAGAAAACTGAAATGAAAACAATAAAATAGCAGGCTACACTCAGGAAGCTGAAATTTGTTTTGGAAATATTCATAGGCTGAAGAAAAATGTTAGATGATAAAAGGTATTGTGAGCTATTAAAAGAAGCAAAATTGTATAAGCTATTGTACTGTGAATCTCGGATATAGATTATTCTTATTCCTGACCTACTAGATCATCCTGAAATATTTCAAAGCAGTGATGCTTACACTGGCTCAATGGGAACTCTTTCATTATTATAGTGGCAAATGAAGAGAAGACAGACAAATACCTGAAGATGTTTCTCCCTTTGTGTTTGTTCCTTCTTCCTCTCTGTGGCTCTGGCCTGCACATTTTGCCTACATGAGTATGAGTATAGTGAAAATGATGCCTTGTGAAAGCAGTCAATCAAAAATATATATGTTGACAGAAATGGAGTAAGTAAGGGGCAGTACAGAAACTTGGTTTTCTTCTGAGTTCGTGTTTAAGAGGACACGGTGACTGCCACTTTATTTGCTCTCTTTGAGCATGGACAATTTCTCCCTATCCATGCCCTGCTCCTCAGAGTACTCTGCTGAGAGAGTAGGGTACATTTTGATGATGTGCTTCTGGGGGAAGCCACGGGACAAGGAAACAGGGTGCAATCCTCTGGACAAAGGCATTCTGGGCAGGTTACAGAAAATGTTCCCTGTTCCAGGTGAAATCAGAGGCACTCATAAGTAATACAGAGCAACTCTTTTCTATCCACATGAGTCATTGGAAGAAGCTGCTGACACAATCCTGAACTCCTCTAATTTTCCTTTACCACTCCATGTCATGTTGTGTTCCCTGGTTGGTAGTTCTGGTCTGAAACTTTTGTTAACTGCCTTCTGTGTTCTCAATCTCTTTTTAATCGCTTAGTAGAACTTAACTTACTGATTCTGTAGACCGAACCGTACAATTTTCTTAAAGACAGTACCTTTGTGAAAGGGAAGTATGTTGTTTATCTGTTCATTCAGTTTGTAAAATGGACTGGAGAGGCAGGTATATTTTTAGATGAGTCATCCAGTAAAATTGAACTTGTGAATAACCCTTTCATATAACATAGGAAAAGAAGTAATTGGACTGAATAAATCAATCTGCAGTGAACAGCTGAACCAAGCTGTCATTTATAGATATTTAAAAGCTTAAAAAAGCAACAAAGAAGTTAATCTAGTTTAAAGAAAACAAAATAACACCTACATAAATCCTATCAGGACAACATGGCTTGCAATCTTTAGACATCACAAGATTTTTTAGCATTCCTGATCTGTTAGGATGTGTGAAGCATCATTTCCAGGATGTCTGTGTTTAGACGATATGTCTAAAGGCAGAATGTAATATACATTAGGATTCCATTTTTATGTAAGTAACTTCAGTTTAACTGCATTCTCAGTTTGGACAGTAACTAATTACTATCTGAGTCATATTTTAATACTATAGCACCTATGAAACCTTAAATACTACTTTAAAATACTAAGCAAATGCTATCTTAAATGCTGTTTCATGCCCTGGCTCCCAGATGCAGAGGCTGGAGCAGGCTACTGTCAAATACACAACATTGGCACATGGGCATCAAAGCTGTGTGGGAGGAAATGCCATCCTGTATCAACCTCTCAAAGATGCAATTCCCTGCCATTCTGCTGCTAGCTGGAGCATAACTGCATTTTTAGTATGGTCCTTTGCATATTCCTTCAGTGCACTATTCATTATGCTTACAACTTTTCTGCAGAAGAGTTGGATGGTGGTTCCCATTCTCATCCTGAACTTCACCACTCATCTACCATTCAGCTAGTTTAGGTCATATTTGTTGTAGTGCTTAAGTTAGGTAACTGGAGGCAGGGAAAGTCTTGGTTTTCCTGTGCTTCGGTTCTGTGTTGGCTCCCACTTACAGCTGAGATGGGCAAGATGGGAAAAGGATGAATGGTTTTGGGGGAAGAGATAGTCTCATGCTGGAAGGGATATGTTGCATTGTTTACTTCTAGCAACTAAGACAGGTGTCAAGGCAGAGGAGGCAATGTAAGTAATGCTTGTGTCTGTCAGTGCCTAATTTGGAAGATCCTGACCTGCCTGAGCGCTCTCTAGTGTCTGTGCAAACTCTTATATGTAAACAACAAACACTTCTACAAGCTATGAAATATTGTCTCTCAACAAATCATTTTTCACAATATAAAATGCATTGTTTATTTGAACAGTCACAGTAAATGTTATAAATGGGTCCAGGCAGCAAACCTCAAATCCTGATCTTTATTATCTGTTAGAAAACCTGGTTTGGCACCATCCATTGAAAGCAGTGGTAATATTTGCATTTAAAAATGACTGTCTGTCTGGTGAATTAAGGCCAGTTGTGAAACTGCAGCCAGAATTCTTACAATGTTTTCACTCCCCCCACCAAAAGTAATCAGCCAGCTGTCCAAACCCAGAAGTCATTCTTGTCCTGTGCCCATGTAATTTTTTTTATTGAAAAAAATGTTTTGTTTATAGTCATTGTTTACTTTGCATTCAGTTTAAATTATTATAATAGCTTTTTCTTTTAACTTGCATGTTCTGATTACTTATTTTACTTCTCTGGATATCAGGTACAAGAAAATGCCATATCTCTTTTCTGCAGTGGGTAGCTGATAAGTCTTTCAATAGCTTATAACAATAATAACAAAACCACAAATATTTCAGAAGTTTCTGTTGAAAAAAATCAGTCATTACATGTCTACATCCTTCTTCTGAGATCAATAACTTCTCCTCAGTACTTTTTCATTCACACTGCCTGCCATGATTTGCTATTCAGACAACCAAAGCGTACCTGCTGTAAGTGAAAGCAAATATTAACACTAATCTGGTAGTTTTCTTTTAAAATAGCAAACAGAGACTCAAGCTCCCTTTTGTCCGTGACCTTTTCCATAGCCTTAAATCGAATCCAACTCTTCAGTAATCAGCATGAAGAAATAATGAGGCATACATGAAAAAGTTAATATAATAAGGAAAAAGACTTTTATCATAGCAACTGACAGTGATACTGTATCATATGAGACAGAAGTCTATTGGAAGTGTGTTTGTTTAAATGGATTTATTGTTATGTGGTTACACATGGCACACTTAGTGCTAGTCAGATTAAGCAAAGACAGCAGTGTGTAACCTGAAGAGCATAGCATTAATGACATTAATGACAACATAATTGTGTATCACTAGCTATCCTGTAATTTTTTTTTTTTTTTTGCTTTTCCAAAAAGCTAGTTGTATATTGGAGATTCACAAGACTAAATCCAACACAACTTCCGCAATTTCCTTCAACAGTTGTTGGACTGAGGTCGTTGTCCCCCTGCTTCCTTCCCCAGAAACATAATTATTGTGATTCTTTCAATGTCTTAGCCCATTACAAGGACACTTCTTCCTGTCTGGGCAAAACCAAAGTAAATCCTTCAAATGAAAAAGGGAGAGTGAAACTAGTAGAGAAATGACAAAATTAGGAATAAAGTGCTCTGCTAAGAGAACATGTAGAAAATGGTCTCTTTTCTGTATGTGGGAAAATACACTCCTCTACATATCCAAGAATCTATGCTTGGATGGATTCTTGGATATGTAGAGTCCTCTGTCCTTGCAGATGGAGGTTTTTCAGAGCCCAAACCAGTGTTCATTCCTTATGCCTCTTTTTTTGAGGCCTATTTTCAGAGTCTTTTAGACTGGTTGGGGTGGTTCCTGCCTTCTTGCATAGAAAGGATCAATTTTCACTTTTCTTACCAAAGTTGGTTTTATCTATGTTCACAGGACTTCCTGCTGATAAGCAAAGGAAAGTAATGTGTGAATTGGGGTTGAGTGAGATTGAACCTGGGTTGATGTATTTCAATCTAAGTGTAATGACTATTAAGTTCCTGTTGCTATCTTTGTATGTCTTTTGTCAGAGTACTTTCAAAAGTCAGCAAAGCACACATTATTCCAGATTTATTTTGATGTGTTTAAAAAAAAAAAATCACATAGTGTGTTCCAAAGAAAAGGAAAGCTAATTACTTAATCTGAATTGATTTTTTTCATTCTCTGAAAGGTTATACTTTTCCAGATCTTGCAATTAAGTTTTAACTTGTTTTGTCCCTTCCTGCTTTGTCATAGTAATACGAGACATTATATGTTCTATATGGCCAAAGTATTTATCCTAATTTAAAAAAAAGGAAAAAAAATTTTAGTAATTATAGTGATGTATTCAGCTACTTTTTCTTTATTCAGTTGTTTTTTTTCCTGTATGTACTTAGCTAGACACACTATTCTTCCTAAGTACCACAACTTTTAGACTTAACACATTTGCTTGTAGTCTAAATGTTGTCTTTCACCTTTGGTTGATTATATTGACTTGTTTTCCTTTTAGCTTGACTACTATAGAGCTTATTTATTGTGTTTCCCCACCTCTCTCCTCTGCAAGGAGTGGTCTTGAAAGTTTTTTAGTGTAATGGGTGATTTTAATAGTCTTTTCTTGCATTTTAATCTAGGTTAAATAGTGTAATACTCAGAAAAGGTTTTAAAGATAAAGTTTTTAGCACCACAAAGAGAGTGATCTAATTTTTGTGAGACTGAGAACATCTGTTTATTACAGTAAACGGAATTACGAATTCATCAGTGAATTCTTAACCTTTCATTTGAAAGACCTTCTGGAAAAAAAAAATCAAAAGAAGTTCTGTATATCCTTACCATATTAAATGCATCTGAACATGCTAACCTATATGCACTTATTCGGGTTCCCATCAAAGTCTATGGCAATTTTGTAGTGGGAGTCAATTTCCTGCAGTGCACGATAAGTGAGACTGCACCAGGGACAGCAGTTGTTCACTCAAGGGCGCCCAGTAGGATTGTGAAAACACCCAAGATAGAAGGTCCAAGGCAGCTGACAGTGATACAAGATGAACCAGAAATGAAACACGATTTTTGTGTAAACCTGAAGTAAGATTTTTCATTTCTGTTGACAATCAGCAATTTCAGGAAAATCTTCAGTATTGTGAATACTATAGGGTGGGTTGTTTGGGGTTTTTTTTCCTTCATAGGAAATTTTGATCACAATCTAATATCTGTTAGCAGAGATAACCCAGCATGAGATATGCAGAATTTATTTTGTCTCAGGCTTCCTAATGTGCATGACACATGACAACATATATTCTATTAACTTCAGTTTGGAGCACACAGTTCTTCTGAAAATTTTGATACATTTGTCTGAAATCAGGCACTTGGACAATGAGGAAGAATACTTTGACTTCAGCAGCTTAAGGTTTGCCTGGATTATCTGTGACAGAGGCAGGGATAGACACTTCAGAAGCTGAATTACTTTAAGTGTAGAACCGATTTATCTCTTTGTGAGCACACTTACTGTATTCAGTGTGCATTTTTCAGTTTCTGTTAAAAAAAAAAAAAAAAAGGGAGAGAGAGAAGTTCCACAGACAACCATAACACATTTATCATGATTCATCATTTGTAGTGAACTCCGATTTAAAAGGGCTATGTGTGGATGGAGGAGGCAATGAACTTCTGCTGCAATGAAAGTATGAAAGCTCGCATTTTTTTGAGACCTGTTTATATGATGTTACAGTCTTAGTGTTCTGCTGACAGAATGGCCTTGTGCTTTCCTAGTTACAATTAAAAGAAAATCTGTCATGCATTACCATACTGGAAACTTTGAGCTGCATCCATAATCTTGGACACATGTCTAGAACTGAAAACTTGCTGGAATAGCTGTTATTCTTTTTTAAGGAGATATGAGACAAATTATTGGAAGAGGAATCTGTAGAGTTACAATATGCATAGAAACCATCTCTGGTGTAGAAGATCCCTGATCCACCAATTGTTGGGCCTGGGACAGTGGGTGTATAATTAAGTGAAGACAATACCTCTGTTTCATCATCTCTCCATATTTTTCTCAGTTCCATTTGTCTTGTTCATATAACTAATATTTCTTAATTTAATCCATATTTAATCAAACTGGTCATATGTACCCTTACTACAACCTGGCTATCAGCCATAAGAAGCCTTATTTTCTCTTATTTTTCATGCTAGACACCACAGCAACTCCTATTAGTTGGAATACAAGCTGCTGGAAGAGTACAGTTCTCCCATTTCCAAGAGGCTTACTTCCTTCAAAGGGATGGCATTTTGCTCTGTGCAGATGGCACATGCTGATGCACAAGAGTTGTGTAGTTGGCAGATTTTTATGGCAAAATGTTCAACTGTAAGCAGAGAAACATCTTCTGGAGAGATTTTTTTCTTCAAGGCAAGGGCTAGCGTTTTTTTCAGCAAAATGGAGGAAAGCATTTGAGTTAAATGGGGCACTACTTTTTCTCTACTAGTTCCTTCTCAGAATGAAGGAATGGTTTTAATTGAAAATTTCCATACACTATTCCAAGGCACACACTTGGTACAGGAAATTTTAGTCCAGACTCTTAGAGCTCAGGAAGCTTATAAGCATTGAAAACAGGACCTTCACTTGGAAACCGTGAGGCTATGGGAACAAACATGTTAGAACAGAAGTCTGTGGTGTCAGTTAAGGTGTTTAGTGTCTCGTGAATTGCAAATCTGTGAGGAATATTCCAAGTAAAATGTAGTTATTCTATTCCAAACTGTGAAAATTGTATTATTAACAAACCGCTTCAGGGCTTCCTGAGACCTTTATAGCTGTCTTGATATGTTCTGGTTGAATGTTGACTGCTACAAATTATCCTTTCTGTTATATTCCTTTTTGCTGTGAAGCAGAAATTTGATGTTAGTGTGCCACAGAAGACAACGTCTGTTTTAGGATTTTCAGTTGTGAGTTGAACAGATACTCCAGATAACTTCTTATTATACTCCAGTGATTCCTAAAAAGATCAATGACACAGCATGACATAATAGGGTTAGGTAGAAGTAAACAAACAATTTTTTAAACATAAAAATAAAAGGAAACTGCACTCCTATGAACGTTGTTGTTGTTATATAGTTGTTGCTATGAAAATTGCTGTACTGTGAATATGCTTCCCCTGAATAACAATGGTTCAAGTGTGTACTCATCAGGCAGGGCAATAGAGATAATTTAGTCTTGATTATTATTCCATTGTGATTGGTAATGGAAATGCAAAGGAAATGACCGCTCTGCATTTCAGGAGGGGAGGAAAAAGACAAAAAGGGTAGAAAAATATCAGCAGCTAGGGGAAAAAACATGAGAGGAAATTAACAGAAGAGGCACTTAAAGAGTGCTCACAGAAAGAATAAGGAAGGAAGCACCACAGAAGGTTTGGGTGGTTTGAAGTGTTTGGGCATACTTTTGAGGGAAGGGCTAGAACTAAGAAAGTGAACTGCTGAAAGCCCAGTACTCAGAAGACATCCAGATACTTGCAGCAGAAAGCTCCAGCCATTTATTCCAGTCCTTCTTAGCCTGTTTCTTAGCCAGCTCTTAATTTGTGACAAAACTTTCCCTTTTGTCCTATGGTATCTTTAGATTATTTAAGAGCCTTAAAGGAAGAAATTAATAAAGAAGAAGGAAAAGGGAGAAATAGAGACATGTTTAACAATGTAGAGGAGAATACAAGTAGAGCCTAGGAAAGATCGGTGCATGGACATAATCATTTCATTGTGCTCATATATAATCCTGAAAGCTGAGCAGTGATGTGGCAAAATTTACCAATGACACAGAATTTTCAAAACAGTCAGGTGAAAGGTGACTGTCAAAAGTCTCAGGTTTTTTGTTATCATCACTTTCTGTACATGGGTCAGGAGCTTTCAGCTGTCTATTACTACCCAGGAAAGATCGTGGCATCACTATTCTTTGCCCTATGAAGAAACAGTTCAGCTTCATGATAATGAAATAATAATAACAATAAAAGTACTAGGGAATAGTAGGAAAGAAGCAAATGTGAAAATCTCAGGTTATGATATGCCGTTTTCTAAAACTGTATCTCATCCATCACACAGTTCATGTCGCCTCTTCTCATGAGAAAGATTTAAACAGTGTAGAGGTCTTCAGTGTGGAAGAGAGAGGAGGTAGATACAGAAAAGGGATATAAAATTCTGAATGTTATGAAGATGTATAAGCAATAATCATCCACTGCTGACTATAAGGACTACCCAGCAGCAGGTTTAAATGAATAATAGCAAAGTAGAATTTTTGCATATGATATCTCAGCAAGATTTTCCACAGGACTCCGGAAATGAAGAGACGCAAGAGCAATTGTGCAAATTAACATTAGAAAGATTTCTCAGATTCTATTAAATGCAATGCTACAATCTCTGACTTGGGAACCAAGAAGATATCACTCAACTTGCTGTATTCTTACAGACTCTTCCTCCCGGGAGATAATGGTCAGAGGTGGCTTTTAGTGATTCAGTTAATCTCCACTTAATGAATTGAGGTGAAAGAAAATGAAGGAAGATGGAAAAAAAAAAACAAACCAGCCGCCAAACCAAATCTGTCCTAGTTCATAGATGTAGTGATAGAAGGGAATTCTGTCTTTCTAAATAGTGCTATCACAGATGCCATTACATCTTCCAGGTTAAGGTGAGCAGAGTGGGAGGATGCTATAGCCAGGTAGTGTATTTTCTAACGATCTACATTCTTGTGCGCTTTATCCTATAAGGAAACAGCAGAAAAATCTTAGAAAATATGCAAAGCTGATCTGCATGCACCTTTCTGTGTGCTTCCTGAAAACTTGAGCTGTATGCTAGGGAGCTTGTATCTTTTGTGCTTACAAACCGAAATTTGCATTATGTCCCTATTCTTGGAGCCCAAATCCATGGGGAAATTTACATTTCAAGAAAGCATGTGGGTGGGAGAGAAGAAAGTTGAGCCTCCTTCAGCTTGGAACTGTTATGCCTGGAACTGTTACACCCAGACCTGCAGCGCAGATGGGTTGGGCAGGACATACATCTGGTCTCTCTCCTTTCTTTACAGAACAGATGGGGAAACACCTCTTGCAAGAGCAAAGGGTGCCCAAACCACTGAATGACGTTGCTTGCTCTTTTTACAGATCTAGGCTGTTGGGAAGGGGTGGAAAATGGGCTATGGGATCAGGAGGGAGGAAAGAATAGCTACCTGCTCTCTAATACTTCTGACAACTTCAGCAGGCTGGGATTTTGCATCAGGTCTTAGCAAATATAGGCAGGTACATTTGCTTGTCACTGAGGCAAGGAATACTTGCTGCTAAGACTGGACAACGTAGCTTACTTGCTTGGTTCCCCCAAATCCTGGACATAACCAGATACTGCTGCTGAGGTCAGACCATCCTGATATGACAGAGCGAGAGGGAGGCTATGACAAAAGCATCAAATTAATTTCCTGAATGTGGAGGGAGGGTATTTGCTCACTTACAAAACACACAAGAAAAAACCAGGTTACTCACAAGGTAAGTGGTCTGCTGTGCCAAAGTTGGGGCCGGGGGGAGGAACATGGGGGAGACAGGGTATAAGGAAGCAAACTGCATAAAGGGTAGCAAGAGGGAGGGACAGGTTTGAAGCAAGCAAATACATGTCACTAGGTAGAACTAGTGTGGCTAGGTCTGAAAAGTGCTTTTTGACTGTTTCAGTAGCAGGTCCTCTCTGCATGTGCTTCCTACAGCTGCCCCAGGCTAGGCATCTGCTGAGCAGCTATGAAAGCAGGAGATGAGCAATGACTTTGCACATCTCCATGCAGAGAACTTTCTAATGTTTTCTTGGTAAATCTGTGTCTTTCTGCACAGCCACTGAGATTCATTTATGGAGGGAGAGTTTTGATATTTGCAAGATTATAACAACATGTTTTTTTATAAAAGTAAACTGTTTTTCTGTGCTGGTTCTATGCATATACTCTCAATTAGTGCTGTAAAGACAAGTAGGCGCCTACAAGAACATACTTAGGATTTCTTTTGTTTAGTGAAATTTGCAGTGCAAAGTAGAAATAACCTCTTAAAAAGAGTATCTGATGGTAAAAGCTGTTGTCGAGTTGAAAAAGGAATGGAATTCAAAGCAATAAAATTCTTCACTAGCTTTCACAGATGAGAAAGCAACATGAAAAATAATCAAGGAAAACATGTAACACTTGTTAAGAGTTTTGTTTTACCTCAACAAAAGCCAAATTGTGGCTCATCTAATGTGTGAAGATGCTCAGTCTCTCATTCCCTTGCTTGTCTACTGTGTATATCATCTAACACATCCAAAAGAAACAATCTGATGGCTCGTTACATAGTGTGGAGCAGTTTCTCTTGTGTCAACACATGCAGTACTTCATAGTGTCTGTTCATGTGCTTTCTCTAGTCCTGTTTCTGCTTTCCCAGCTGTGATTAACTTGAGGAACTTCAGTTAAATACCTGACTTCGTGGACTGCTGAAAGAGGACAGCGGGAGAGCCATTGTAGCCTTCTATATAGTTGCAGAGGGCTTTCCTTCCTTCCTCTCTTCTATTTCCAGTCTGCTGAGGTAGGTAGAAATCTGTCTGCTCCTTTGTCTGTGATGAGAGCTGCGTTTCTGAGCTATCAATTAACTTTGTGCTGTGCTGGCCTGTGGCCTTCTCCCCTTCCTATGAGAGCTTTCTGGCAGTCACCCAGGCTCTGCTGCAGCCTTGTCAGTGGCATTCTGTTCATCTTACCTACAGGGCATTTCAGATGAGTTCAGGGGAGAAATGTGAACAGAGAAATGAATACTGAGCTGGTTAATGAAACTATGGGAGCTTAAGTGAATGTGAGGCCTCTGGAGCAAAAAATTTCCATTGGCCTTGTATTAAGAAGAGTAGACTTTGGCATTTTGCGTGTGTGGATGCTATGGAAAACTGGTGGTGATACTCTCTGTTGAAAAACAGCTCAGATTTGGTCCAGAGCATATGTGAACATACTGTCTCTCAGCAATTAAATCAGTGCTCATATGCTCTTTTTATGACAAGCAAATTTGTAAATACTGGTAGTCTATTATGAAACAGTTTCAGGGAAGAAAGACAGGCTGGCATAAGTTTCTTGCTGTTTCACTGGCAGAAATAATTAAACATTAATTTTAATTTAAATTATTCATAATTATAGTTTCTACAGAATTGCTTGGGGCAGTATTTAACCTTTAAAAATGTTTAATGTTTTCTGCTTTAGTTGATATAAGATTCACACATTGCTGTAAAACAATGAGTAATTAGTTTTGCTTATGTGATGTCCCTTAAACAGTATATTTGACACTAATGTTGACTAGTGTTACAGCGATGGTTATAGAAGTACATGCAAACTGCACAGCACCCTAGCTAAACTTAGCAAAATTATCCAATATAAAGATCTGATAATCTTCAACGGTATTTAAAAACCAACATAGATATAAGCGACTTAATGTTGATGCCAGATATACTAAATAAGATGAAGTTTAATAAACCCTCAACAACTGAGCCTGTTGTTACCCTCAAGCATGGTTACTTAACCATGCAAAACTGGCATGAAAAACCTCCAGACTGGAATGACGATGGTGTGCAATCATTCTGATCCAGGTTAATATATTTGTCTGGGTGCCGTGCAAGGTAGTGAGGCAGTGGATTGCTGGTGGTAATCTGGAGGTGAAGCATACTGACTTAATAACATTTGCTATCTAAATGCCTTTTAACACTTTGTGTGATAGAGGAAGTGAAATTTCCTTCTTTTGATTCTACAGATTTGAAAATTGAAACAGAGGGCTAAAGTAAGTTGTACGCCAGGCACTGGAAAAAGAAAACAAGTCTCGTAGTCCCAAAGAAGCAATTTCATCCAAGAACAACTTCTTCATTTGTGGAGAAAAATGTTCATTACATTAGTAACTAGTTTTAATTAAAAATACATTTTTTTTTCTTCCTTTCCAAGTAGTTCACACTTCTTTTGCTGCTCCCACATCATGCTGTCCCAACTCTGTCCTGAGCTGTTGGGTACCCTGACAATTTCATCTAATATCATTCTCTACTTTATTGCTATCCTCCATCCTATGTCATCTTCTTCTGGGTCACACAACCTAATGTGCTTCTCTGGGATCAGTTTGGAGACTTTGCAGCACTGGGTCTTGCAACACTTGATCTCTTTGAAGACCAAACCAAACAAAACTCATAAAGGTCAAACAAACCAGAAAGGAATTAGCGGAATATTCAGAGAGCACCTAAAAATTAGTCACAATCCATTATGTCTCCTTCTTGTGGTGTCCTGGTTTCAGCTGGGATAGAGTTAATTGTCTTCCTAGTAGCTGGTACGGTGCTATGTTTTGAGTTCAGTATGCGAAGAATGTTGATAACGCTGAAGTTTTCAGTTGTTGCAAGTAGTGTTTAGTCTAAAGTCAAGGATTTTTCAGCTTCTTATGCCCAGCCAGTGAGAAAGCTGGAGGGGCACAAGAAGCTGGCACAGGACACAGCCAGGGCAGCTGACCCAAACTGGCCAACGGGGTATTCCATACCATGGGACGTCCCATTTAGTATAGGAACTGGGGGGAGTGGGGGCAGGGGATCATGACTCAGGGACTAGCTGTGTGTCGATCAGCGGGTGGTGAGCAATTGCACTGCACATCATTTGTACATTCCAATCCTTTTGTTATTGCTGTTGTCATTTTATTAGTATTATCATTATTAGTTTCTTCTTTTCTGTTCTATTAAACCGTTCTTATCTCAACCCATGGGTTTTACTTCTTTTTGCGATTTTCTCCCCCATCCCACTGGGTGGGGGGGGAGTGAGTGAGCGGCTGCGTGGTGCTTAGTTGCTGGCTGGGGTTAAACCATGACATTTGGAAACTGCTTATTTACTGTTTTTATTTAGCTGTACTTTGGGCATAAATCTCTAGGTGCCCTCTTCACATGTGCAATTCCTACTTAGGAAAGTGGTTTACCCCCAGCCTGCAACTAAGCACCACGCAGCCGCTCACTCACCTCCCTTGCAGTGGGATGGAGGAGAGAATCAGAGGGGTAAAAGTGAGAAAACTCGTGGGCTGAGATAAAGGCAGTTTTATAGGTAAAGCAAAAGCCATGTGTACAAGCAAAGCAAAACAAGGAATTCATTCACTACTTCCCATCGGCAGGCAGGTGTTCAGCCATCTCCAGGAAAGCAGGGCTCCATCATGTGTAACCATTATTCTGGAAGACAAACACCATCACTCTGAACGTCCACCCCTTCCTTCCTTCTTTCCCCAGCTTTATATACTGAGCATGACGTCATGTGGTCTGGAATATCCCTTGGGTCAGCTGGGGTCAGCTGTCCCAGCTGTGTCCCCTCCCAACTCCTTGTGTACCCCTAGCCTACTCGCTGGTGGGGTGGGTTGAGAAGCAGAAAAGGCCTTGACTCTGTGTAAGCACAGCTCAGCAATAACTAAAACATCCCTGAATTATCAACACTGTTTTCAGCACAAATCCAAAACATAGCCCCATGCTAGCTACTATGAAGAAAATTAACTCTATCCCAGCCAAAACCAGCACAGAAAGAAACCTTGTTCACTTGATTCTCCTCTGTGATGTTCTGGAGGCTCACACTGCCCACTGCTAGTACTGTGTGTTTACACCACTGGCATTTTCTGCTCTTTTATGCTTGACTTGACAGGTGCTATTTAGAGTCTGCTAAAAGTTCGAGGCATCAGCTAAGCTTTCTAAAGTAGAGCTTATAAATATTTCAAAACTTCTTGATCTTCCAGAATTATTATTAGCATCCTATGGCACCCTTAGAGACTACCCCAGAGGAATATTTTGTTACAATCTGACTGCAGTTTCTTCCCTATCCTCCCCCTTCAAATCAACAAAACAACTTTTTAAGAAGAAAGTTCTTCATCGATCTCCTTTGCTATTGAGTCATACTATGTAGCAGCTAGTAGCAATTTTTAAACTAACACATCAGACAGACTATAATTCTGTGATAATTTCCAGCCTTCAGTTTTCCCAGGAATAATCTTATTCATGTCCAAATGAGTGTGTCCTATATTACTGAAATCTTTGATATGCTGAGACACAGTAAATCACAGGGGTCAAACTAAGAATATTAAATAGGGTACCAAATATGAACAGAAACAGAGCTGTTCTGTAAATGGATTTTAATGGGAGGAAAAAAAAATCAATATCCCCTTCATCCACATGTTTTGTAGGAGCAGTGATAGATAATAAAATATTTAAGAACACAGCATACATTGCAGTCTTCTAAGTATTTTAACCTGTTGTTATCTTTTTTCCCCTCTATTTTCAGAAGTTCCATGTTTTAACTGATAGTTGACCCATTACCAGGCTCTTTTGTATCTTATTCTATCTTGTCAATTGGAAGCTTAGTACTTAAGCAGATCTTACAACCTCTCATGCCATATTTCTTTCGATGGGTGAAATCAGAGGCAACTCTCCCCATTATTTATGTGGATTTGGATTCGGAAAGATGGTGATTTGCATTCAGATGTTATCCTTAGTGGAATAATAATAGTAATGATGATGATGACAATGATGTGACACGTAGAACAATAATAACTAAAAACAACCCTGCCAGTGATGTACTTCTTTCAAAGCAAACTTCTTGGACTGCTTCAAGTACGGTACTCCTCTGTTCTTTTTTTCCTAATCTTGCAAAAGCTTAGTTCACATATAATGAAGCTTGTCTATATGAGCACCCTTTATTTGTATCCTCAGCTGTTTACTGACAGTACTTTTCTTCCCCTTCAAAGCCTCATATCAAAGAATTCCTTCATAAAATATACAATGATGCCACTTAAAGTGTTAATAACTCTTGGGTATGTTTGTTGTCTGTATTGTGGGATCAAGGTATATGAACTTTGTTCTCTTTTTCACTCTTAAGTCTTAATTTTGGGGAGCTGCTCTTTTTGAGTTGATAACATTTCACTATTAACTGTGTAGCATATACAAGGGCCAATGAATAATAAGAAACTGGGAAAGGGAGTTGGGCAGTTGGGAATTGTCTGGGTCACTAGGCCATGTGGGATAGCAAAAATATCTGGTACGGGCAGCATGTAGTCCTTGAACAGTCTAAGGGCAACCGCTGCTGTTGCTGCAGTGTGTGGGAAGGCAGATAATGCTTCCTCCAATCGCCACGGCAGC
Source organism: Harpia harpyja (assembly GCF_026419915.1). Classification (NCBI taxonomy): domain Eukaryota; kingdom Metazoa; phylum Chordata; class Aves; order Accipitriformes; family Accipitridae; genus Harpia; species Harpia harpyja. The sequence goes on along the minus strand of NC_068942.1, from coordinate 56,113,489 downwards.
GTGCTTCAGCTCTCCAGGGCTTTCCTGTTATTCACTGTCACGCTTCCACCCTTTTCCAAGGCAGAATTAACCTACTTTAATCTCCTCCTCGAGGAGAGTTCTTGTTCTGGCCACACAGCTATGGAAAAACATTAACAAAAAATCTCTAAGGAATTGCAGTCTGAATGCCTGGAAAAATTCGGTGTGAGACACGGCTAGTGATTAGAAATGTCATATTGGGCACAGACTATGGGATTTCCCCATCTCTCAGCTTCCCTCTTCATGAGTGCAGGCAGGTTCATATCAGCATTCACATAATTGTCTTACCTGTTGCTGCTTCTTAGTATAAGGAGTTTAGAAGGTGTTTTTCTTACCGGCCTTCTCAGCAGTTGCTCCTGTGGCACTAGGATCTGGGAGCCTTGACATTACGAATATCTTTATAAACTGAAGATACCAACTCGGTATGAAGAATTTCACTAGCTTCTTCCCCCTTGTGCATTCTCTCTTTCTCTAATGTTTTTACTCTTCAGCCTTAGGAAAAGGTTACATAAGTTTTGCCAATATTTGTAAATATGTTGATTGCTAGTAAAACAAAAACTGGCCACAAAACCTTGTCATCTTGGTAGAAAAGGCTAAAATGGAAAGTTCAACCAGGTTTAAGCAGAATTCTGCTAAACTTCCCCTTGCAACCTAGCAAAGATATTAAATATATCCTAGTTACCACACGCTTTTCTAATATTGCCATAATTTGAAAGTAAGATGTAGCAATATAAGGGATGGCAGGTAAATGCAGGAACCTCTATAGAGAGAAACTGAGTCAGGTCCCTGCTGCTCTCTCCCTTTTGGCCCCTGTACTCCTCTGTCAGGGGTAAATAAAAATGAGTGTTTCTGTTATATCTATTGACATTGGTCAGAAATACACATTATTTTACTCTCTGATGCTGTGTGTTTCTAGTTAAGGTATCTGTCCTACTGTCTGAAGGAATTAACTTCTCTCAGCATCCTCCCCCCCCCCCCCTTTTTTTTTCTTCCTGTTTGAGGTATGTAGATTTGTAGCAGCAGTATTTGAAGCAAACTAGATATTTTAGAGAACAATAAACTATGGTATGAGGTGAAATAAAGATTACAGTAATTGCACAATATTTAGTTATGTTCTACATACTTATCTAGGAGGTGTATCTCTGAGTAATACCAGTTAGTATTGTGATGTGGGTAATATAATCAATATCTCAGTCCTTTTCACAGTTCATTATTTCAGTACTTCTTGGCAAGATTCCTCAATTTTTGAACATTTGCTTTTCCTCTACCCACCCCCAGATTTACTTATTTACTTGTACTTGAATGAATTAGTGAGATTTTTCAGTGGACCACATTAGGGATGTAGAATCTTTTTTGTAAATAGGATCAAATATGAACATATCATCCTTATTTTCTTTCCTGTAGTTAACTAGATGAACTTATTGGGAACTAGAGCAGGTCAATGACTGAATGCTATACCTCTGTTTATTCTCAAAAGGCACAATCATAAAATATGTAACTCTTGCCTCTATAAAATTCCTGTGAACCATAATGAATACTGAGAATCTGCAGAGCAGCAGAATCAGTCAGCAGCTATTTGCATCAGGTAATAAAATGTTAATTTATTAGATTTTTGCAATCACACATAATCAGATATCTTTGCTACAAATAAAAGCTTCTTAATTAAGCATATGTCAAAAACAGTGCTTTGGAAATTAAGTAGTCTAGTGCAGCTGCTTAGAAGTGTCATAAGAAAAACCAAGAGATTTAACTTCATACTTTCAAATAACAGGGCATTTTTATCACCAGAGGGCACTATCCTTCTAGGCTAAGATTAAACTACTGTTAGATGGTTTTACATCTTGGGAGCTTTTTTAATTTAAGAAAAAGGATTTCAGGCAATAGTTTTTATTTTTTCTTACTTATATATTAATTTAAATAAATACATTCTGATCATCTTCTCCTTTCCCTTAAGGTTTTCCATATTTATACAGGAAGAATGTCTAGATTGATGTTAGACTAATTTTTAGAAACCCCAAACAATTTGTGGAAAATGCAAAAGGTAAATGTTGTTGTACATTGGCAGATACCTCTTTGTCGCAGTCCAGCTGCTGTTATAGGAACAGACCTGCTTTTGAAAAACTGCAGATTATTCCTTCCTGTCTCCCTCCAGAGGGATTCTTTAGGCTGCTGGTCTGTTTTCCTTCACTCCCACTAATCAGTGCTTCAGTAGCAGATAGTGGAGGTGGCTTGCAGGCCATGCTGACCACACCCCAGCATGAAGCATTCCTCTTTGCTGTTGGGTCCTGCTGGGATTTGTCCCTTGCTAACTGCTTTGTTCCAGTGACCAGTTCTGGCACTGCAAGGACTCCAGTTGCTACTTGCCCTCCTCTCAGGGAGGACTCCTAGAGACAGTATGGGAGAGAGTAAATCACATTTGATACAGTGGTGGCCACACAGCAGCAGTAAGTTCCAGCAGCATGAATCCAAGGTGTTGTTTCCTTATAGCACAAAATGGTATTTTGGCTTTTTGTATGTAGTATTATGCACTAGAAGCAATCGTTCATGCTATGAATATATATAACATATCTTTAAATGCTATATTTGTACATTTCCCTGTCTTCATGTCATTCTCTTATTAACCAGAGAAGACCTTAATTAGTCCTTTGGACTATGGATGTCTTCCTTGTTTGTGTCTTTACTAGCTGCGTGGCAGTCCCTCTCAAGTTCTGTTAATTCAGTTGCATGGGTATGGGAATAGAACATCACATCTCTTGGATTTGCCTGCCTTGCATTAGCTGTGTTACACACTGGACTGAATTCCCTTCTCAAATATTTGAAAGGTGATGATCTTGAACTGAAGACATTAAAACTTGCCTCATTCCTAGCAATGATGAACACCCACAGCTCTTGCTTGTAACAAGATACTTGGAACTGTCAAGTTATCAATCCAAACTTGTGATTGACAGGAGGGGAGACGAGAGTGCAAATGGTTCAATGTTCTTTGTTGCCTTCCACTTCACTGCTGTGTGAAATTTCAGGTAGTGATGATAAACACTTCAAATGACTAAGAGACCCTAGCTCTCTAATACTATTATTTTGTGTTTCACCCCTAGCAGCAGGCTGCATATCTGGAAGGAGTGCTTGGTGTAGGGTAATGGGAGCTTCCACCAGTGAGGTGCCACTTGCTTTGAGCAAGTGGTTGCTTTGGTTTCCAGTCCTGCTGTGTTTATTCTTGATCTGGATATTGTTGGCTTCAAAACAGGGACAAAGACCACTGCTGTTGGAGCTTTGTGTAACTGCAGGCCATTGCCTAGGTGAAGAACAGACAGTAAGAAAATCTGTTATCTTGGTTGACTAGAAATATGGTCCTTCATTTAAGGGCAAAAGAAGGATTTACTTTGTGGAAGGGAACTCTCAAAAGGAATCATCTGAAAGGTAAAATCCTGCATTAAATGAAAGATTAGAAAAATGAAACGTAATTAACCCCTGCTGCCCCATGGTGTTCATGAGTGTGCCTTTCAGTAAAGCAGATCAGGTAAAACTATCTTTCCTCTCTTCTCTGAGTATGTCCCGTTAGCATCAGGCCTAGGCATGCCCTTTATTCCTGGCGGGTGTCTGTGACTGACCTCCTTTTTCCCTGACCTGCTTGATCTGCTTTGTCAGAGCAATAGCTCTGGTTCCTGGTGCTGGAGCTGCCTTGAACCACCATGTACAGTCACAGGGAACCACTTGTACAGAGCATCATGTGATTTGTTTTCCATAGGAGTTTTGCAGGCAAAAAGATTAAAATAACCAATTCTTAGACACACAGAGTCTTATCTAAATTTGGCTACTCTTTGCAAGCTTAGGCAGGTCCTTGCTGCCCAGTTACAATCCGCTTCTCTGCAGACTCTCTTTTTTCCATGCTGTGGCTTTTCAGCTGTTTCCAAGTTCTGTTTAAAGTTTCTGCCTAAGATTTCCTGTTCAGGAGTTTGTCTCCATGCCTTTAATCTCCTTGAAGAAGAAGCTGTAGGAAAGTATCAGAGAATAATTTGGAAATTATAATTTCTAAAGGTAACTCAAGCTGATGCAAGTCCTTGGTTAACTCTTACCTGATTATTGCAGTCACCAAACCAGTAGAGATGTGACATTTGTTGAAAAAAATTAAGCCTACATTTGTCTTACCCTCCCAGAATAGCAAAAACAGGAGGCTGTTTTTCTGAGTATTTCAAGCTATAATGTAATGAAATGACTGTAGGGATTCTTACAATCTACATTGCCAGCAACAAATGTCAAAATTATGGCAAATTTTTTATTCAAGAAAAGCTCTAAAGGATTTTCAAGGAGCCTTAACATCCATTTAGTTCTGCTATAAGTAAAGCTAGTGGTATAATTAATTTCATTTGGAGATAGCAGAGTTGAGAAAACTATAATCACGTCTGAAAATCCCACTCAGTTTCTGAAGAGCTTCTAAACAATATCAAATGCAAATATTACAGTACCTTGCATAATACCTTACAGTATTAATGTCCCCAAAATGTAGCAGTTACTGGTATTTTCTTCAGTGAGGATGGCACTATCTTCTTCTGAAAAAATATCTTGTAGTTGGCAATGTGGTTGTTCAGTGTTTGAGAACATATCCTTTCTAATGCATAGTAGAACTTGCAAGATCTTAGCAAACTGACAAGAGAACTTTGTGTCTTAAAAACAAAATGAAACAAAACCCACCCTTGTACAAAGGTATTCTTGAATTCTGGCATCAATATGCAGCTGGTTGCTCACTTTTCAGTACAGTTTTCATCATGCCATTTGCAGCATTTGTCACTGACTTCTGCAGCAACTGGCCTTTATGGATGCAACTGCAGTCTCTTTCATTTTATAAATATATATGTGTGTGTATGCGATAGATATGTATGCATGTGGATGTACATATTTACATAAAAATTACCTTCCTCAGTTACCGAATGTAGCATTGTAAGGCTACATTCTTGAAAAAAGTGTTTGGTGAAAGTCCTTTTAGTGTTTAAATGTCACATTGAGGTGGGCAGACTTTAGAAGGAGAGTTCAGTCCTCAAAGACAAAGTAAATTCATTAAGTAGTATCATTACTTTTCTTCCCCAAGAGGACAGCAGTGTTGAAGCTTGCTTGCAGTTTTGGTGTTTAACAACTGTTTTGTGTTTAATGGCTTGACAGCAAAATTTCAGTTCAACACATGTGAGTTCTTGGAGTGACCTGGCTTGAGTATGCCACAGAATTGTTAAGGATTTGAATACTTAATGATGGTAGCTTTCTTCTGCCTTTGTGTTTTCCTATGGCAATTAGATATTGTTGATATATAATCCATCCAAGGAAACAGCAGCTGAGTCTGAGACTGTGCAGTTTTCAGTATTGTTTATAGATGCCCACCCTAGCTTTAAATGAGGTAACTTGGGTATTTGTAGAAATCTTGCTGCAGCAGCACAAGGTTTACGATGGGTAATTTACTTCTCTCGGAAGCAGGATAAATTATCCTCTGCTGAGCACCATGTGGCCATGTCTGGGCAGATTCTCACACAGGCTTTCTCATTTCAAGCTTGCTTGGACCCTTACACCACATTGTAGACTGTGGGATAGCTATAGCTCTTTGAAGTGAATTTTTAGTAGAACCAAAACTGAATACTAGAAACATAGAGTTTTGAGTGACAGTCAAAAAACAGCAACTGAGGGGTTGTTGGCAATGAGTAGACACTGGAGGAGGCTCCTCTGGTTTTACAGGAGGCAGCTGTTCTCTTTCTGATGGGCCTCTACATGGAATAGCTACTCTGTGTGTGAAAGGCATAATGTAAAATAAAACTCTGGATAATCTAGCTTCATTAGGCAAATGTTTGGCTAAAATCTGACCATCCTTTTTTGCCTACCTGGCAGTTTACTTTATGCAACATTAGGGGACATGGCTCGGGTCAGAACTACAAACCGAAGTAAACAGTTAAGGTTATGGAAGCTGCAAAAGAAGAGAAAAAAGCAGAGAAATACTGCATTCTGTTGCTAGTGCAGAACTCTAGCTTCCAACCTACCCACCTTCTGGATTAGCAATCGAATCTAATGCTTAATATGTCTCAGAGTTATTCTCTCCTGTGCATATTCTCAGTTATGTAATAATAAGTATTAAATGTGATCTGCGCAGCTGCATAATCAACAGCTGAACTGAATTTGTCCTACTACTGAAGAACAGGTTCACGTGCAAATGTGCATGCATGCTATTCCTACATCTGTTCCTGTGGTCTCAGCAGTTTCTGTGTTGCTCGTGTTCTGGGCAGCCTGCGTTTAAAAGATAAGCACTGCAAGGAGTATTTAAGGTCTGAAGTAAAAGTTCTGGTGTTTTTACAGGACATGCTATTGTGATTTATGCAGGCCAACATGTTGTTAATTACTGCTTCTTAACATCTTAGGTGAAAGACTGATACCAACTCTTCAGAACATTATCATTCTTAAATTTCAGGTGGCTGTACAGCACCAATAATTACATTCAGATTTTCAACTCTCATGGAATGTATTTTGAAATGAAATAAAATCCTAAATATCTTGTGAAAGTAGAAACAATTCTTGATGTGTTCTCTAACACAGGCATTCAAGTGTACAGGGCCCTGATTTTTCCCTGCCTCCTGCCCATTCAGTTATTCACATCTGTATGGGAAGAGAGTATCCAGTAGTATTGGGTAGCATTTAGTTGAATACCCATCTAAATGATTACAGTATGTGAGGCTGTGGAGGGTCAAGCTTGTGGTACTTAGATGGAAAACTAAAATTTTGGAATAATATTTCTATAACTCATCTTTCTACCTGCATAGCTGTCAGGTTGCAACATATACAAGGTACTTCTTACCACCTCTAAAATTAGAAAGGAATATGTGCTGAATGTCAAAAGGTTGTAGAATAACTCCACTAAAAAGTTCAGGGTGTGATTCACAGTTCATTGGCTTTGCCAGCTATCTGCAGTCTAAGGGCTTGTCTACACAATGGAATTTATCCTCTACTGAATTGTTTTGAATAAAAAAGTCTTGTCTGCACTGGGCAATTTGCTCATAATGTAGTAACTGATGCCATACTGTGTTGCTTGGAAGCAGCAGTTAACACCATCTTGTGATTTATTATTGCATGCTCATGTTTGCCTCCATTGCACAGTGCTTTGGCAGGCCTCCGTTTGCTCTCCCATGTTGCTCAGGCCACCTGGTCTGCTACCTGTGTGCCTGTAGCTGCTCTGCAATCACATAGGTAGAGCATTTGTTCCCTGTTTTTAAATGCTGGGGAGCAACGATGTTCAGTTCCTTCATGGTTTCAGGCACTAGCAACCTATGCAATTACCATGGTTTTGTTTTCTAGTCTTCTTTTCTAGCCTGCATCCACCTGGTGCAACAAAAAATGATCCCCAGAGGACAGAGACTTGGGAGGGGAAGCAGTTCCTGAACTCCAGACATCATAATGTGGTGAGGATGCTAATGTAGCTAATGGGGATGGTGAAACAGTCATGACCTTAGTATGTATTTGGTACCGTGTCAGAAATCATGAATGTGAAACCATCTTGCAGTAAAACTAGACATCTACTTTTTGGGGGAGCTGGAGCAGTGAAGGGTTCAAATTCTGCTGATGAGGAATTAGTATAGCTTTAGCACAAGGCTCTAGTAGTTGTCTATTTCACATTTGGAACTGCTGGTGCTCAAAATAAAGTCACGGACTATGGGTGAGGTCAGGATTTTAGATTAAGATTATCTGGTAGTCAGGAGGCATCCAGCACCCTAACACCTTGCCCATGTCATAGCCCCACAAGGCTGCCAGCAGGCTGGCAGAGGGACCAGTAAGCAGCATGGCACTGGTTTCTGCTGTAAGTCAGTCCTACAATGAACAACCACTCATTCTTCAGTTTTCTTCCTGAAGCCAGAAGCACACTGGATTGCCCCATAGCATGCCAGGCACAGCATCTTTCATGCTGCCTTTCTCCCTTCCTCCTCCCAGCAAGTCCCGTCTGGCTGTACATTGCATTCAGAAGCTAGCTGTTCTGGTGCTAATCGAAGGAAATCTTATAATAGAAACGTGTTTGTTGAGGGCATGTCATTCTATAGTTCTGTAATAAAATATGTAGTACATAATGTATCTTAATTAAGCCAGAAATTAATTCAACTAATCAGCACAAGTCCACCCGCCCTCTCCTCCCTAATATCCTATGTTCCAACAATAAGGAAACTCCAGATAGGAAAATTGCACATTGTTGTTAACGAGTCACTAACACTGTTAACCTTTAGTATGCTGGACACTCACTGAAAAGCAGCATTTATTGAACAGGGGCCTCTGAGTGTGTTAAAGAATGAGATTCTTAGACTCATAAAGTGCTCGAGTTGGCCCTAACTGTTCAAGACCAGGGTGCTTTCCCTTTCACATTAGGGAAGCTGGCTATCTCCTCCAGAATGTCAGGGTGTTGTGGTTTAAGCACAGTTAGCAACTAGGCACCATGCAGCCGCTTGCTCACTCCCCTGCCCTGTAGTGGGATGGGGAGGAGAATCACCCCCCCCCCCCCCCCAAAATTTGTGGGTCAAGATAAGAACGATTTAACAACTAAAGTAAAATAAAATGTAATACTAACAATAATAACAATAAAATATAATAATAATAGTAATGAAAAGGAATATAAAAAAAGGAAAGTAAACCAAAAACCCAAGAAAAGACAAGTGATGCACAATGCAATTGCTCAGCACCTGCTGACCAATGCCCGAGCAGCAATTGGCCCCTCCCAGCCAAGTCCCCCCAGTTTATATACTGAGCATGATGTTCTATGGTATGGAATATCCCTTTTGGCTAGTTTGGGTCAGCTGTCCTGGCCGTGCTTCCTCCCAGCTTCTTGTGCACCTGCTTTCTGGCAGAGCACAGGAAACTGAAAAATAGTTAACTTAGGATAAGTGCTACTTAGCAACAACTGAAATATCAGTGTGTTATCAATATTATTCTCACACTAAATCCAAAACACACTGAACCAGCTACTAAAAGGAACATCAACTCTATCCCAGCCAAAACCAAGACACAGGGAAGGAACATCTCAGTGACTAGTAGCAGCTGACCTCAGTCTTGCTCATTTACTTGGGGGAGTCATGTGCAATTTTTTTTACCTTGCTGTTCCTGGTCTTAACCTCTCACAGATGACCAATATGTTAGATCCATTCACTTGGATTTTGTGGGTAGGCACTTTCTTCACTTTGCTGACTGAGGACACAGGCCAGGGATGTGTCCTTTAGTGTTAATGGATCTGCATGCAATTAATTACTTGTTTGCCTGTCTTCAGCATCTATGTCACTCCTGATAGCACCATCAGTAAATATCTCGGTTGTGTACTCTTTAAAACTGTGGCCACAGACCCATTAGTGTGAAATGGAGTTTAAAAGAGTAGCCATCCAACATGCCCTGAGTTCAGCATGACAGCTACTCACCTGACTAAGAGTGTGCAAACTAGAAAGTAGTTCTTATTGTGGAGGTTGGCAAGCACAGGTGTTCAAAGAAACTGCCCATTTCAGTTGGTTAAAATACAATATTCTGAGAATCAAGAAGAGAAAGTACTCAGCAAACCTCTCAAGTGCCACATAGCTCAAGGTACGAGATGGTTTCTCAAGGCTGAGAGACAGGAGGCAAGACCAGAGACACCACAAGCCTGTCTGAGAGAGATGAAGTGATAGGGAAGATTTTTTTCTGTGAACAGGGAGAGGAGAAATAACCCCCAGTGACCAGGAAACCACCAGAGACAGTAGCGAACACCAAGACAGATGCTGGGGATGAACATGCAGATCTTATTGCTGGAAGAAATATTCTGTGGAAGCTGCTCTTCCAGTGAATGAAAGTGAACTTCTGTTGGGACATGAGCTCAGGAAAATGTCCCGTTCTGAACTCCAGTGCCCTGTAGCCAGAACCTTGAATTTTGTGTACATTTTTTCTTAAGACGAGTCACCATACAGCCTCTTACGTAGCTCTCCTGTACAAAGTTGCATAAGGCAGTTTATTACCATCGTCACCAGTTTACAGATAACTGTCCTTCTGCCACAGTTTCCTTTCTGGTAATACCTTTAGTTGCACGCTTTAATAAAGGCTTTTTGGCACCTGTAGTTGTGGATGCATGACAAAGGCCATATGGGATGTCTGGGATTTGGCACAACAAACACCAGGCCTCCCAAGTCTTGTGTCCCTCTGTTACTGGCTGCTGTTTGTGACGACTAAAGGAGTGCTGTAAGACTAAGGGATGCCTGTCTGACATTCTGGGTGGTCTTGGTGTTGAAGGGATACTTGGATGGCACAGAAACACTATAACTTTTCCTGCAACTGACTTTTGCAGCATAATTATTTTTCATTACTTCTAAGGTTCCTATACATCTGGGACTTCCTATCCAACAAGTAGTTTCCTTGGAGCTGTGAGTCAAAGGATGCAGTAACTCACAAGCTGCTGTGGGTTTGTATTGTAGGTGCCTGGATCAACAAAAGCTGATTACACATTTGTCTCCCTTTGTGCAAACCAGAGCCTAACTGACTGAAAGATGGAGATGGCTTTCTGTGGGGCATTTCCCACATCTTTTGCTCTATTCCTTGCTTAGAGGTGTCGGGCTTTTCCTGCGTGAGCAGGTGGAGCTCTGCCTTGGATGGTCTGAACTCAAGCCTGGTATTTATGACTTCCTCATCTTTGGATTGAGTTAGACTGGAGGGTTTCTCTTTGAACTACACAGAAGAAAACACTGTACAACCTTTTCCATCTGATGTATCATTAACTTAATTCTGGCTAATCACAGCAATAACTAGGTAGGTTGTATTTTTTTTCTGGGAGAAAACAGTCACTTTTCTGATAAAGAGGTCATTTAATAAATGGGTTAATGGTTAATGAGTTCTGACACGCATTAGGTAAGAGAGGATTGCAAACAAAGCATAAACCCCCCCAGTTTCATAGCTGTTAATAGAACTCAAGAATTATTCAATAAGTTGTATTACAAGTCATAGACAAGCTTTTTTAGTTCTGTATGACTTTTACTGTCTGAGCAATTTATTTTGTTTTCATAAACCTAGACAAACATCAAACAGCAATAAAACATTAATTCAGTGTTAAATTTAAACATGGCAGAATATATATGCAACTTCAGTGATCAAAGAAGCCCATGGGAGTGACAGGTCAATTAGCCTGTTAGTACTTGCTGTTATGATAGGGATCGAATTTTCAACATTGATGTATATCATACATCGTGTGCCCAAGGATTATACAAACAGCATTGAACAGCAAAGACAGAAGATGAGCAAGGGACAGGATCTGAAACTTGTTGAAAACTCTTCTTTCATAATTATTTTTCTGATTTTATCTAAAGATTTGTGAAAACCAGGAAGGTGAAACAGAAAAACAGCTTTTTAAAGGTATTGACTCTGGAAGTTGCAGTAACTGCCAATACTCAAATCTGACTAATATACCTGTTCTGGGTACCACACTTTCACCTTCCACTTGTAACAGCAGGGAACAGTTAAAGAGATCTGTATTATTGTTTCTCTACTGGGATCATGGTTTTTTTGCCCTGAAATCTTTTTAATGATCTTCAACTTGCTCCCTGACACTCCTACTTATAAAAGTTTGTGGATTTTTTTTTTTTTTTGAAGAAAAAACTATCTACTGACAATTACTTCTTTCTGGCTGTCTAGTTTGAATAAAAAATATCAAGGACATGTCAAAATGCATAGTTTCAGCACAGCTGTTAACCTCTGTGTAATAGTTTATCCTAACATACCTACTGTAACATAAATACTGAAATCTATTATGTTACTGCATCTGACTTGGGGGTAGGGAAAAAGAAGACATTTCTGAATTAAGTTTCCTTAAGGAACCTTGATATATGAATTTTTTGCACTATTTTCAAACAATGTTATGGTGTCACTATTGGCTATCTGAGTTATGATTTACTATGATGCTGAAAATACAAACCAGGTTAAAATGGTTAGGAATGAGAGCTAGGACAAGAGGAAGTGGCCTCAAGTTGTGCCAGGGGAGGAAGGCTTAGATTGGATATTAGGAAAAATTTCTTCACTGAAAGGGTGTTGTGGTTTAACCCCAGCCTGCAACTAAGCACCACGCAGCCGCTCACTCACCTCCCTCACAGTGGGATGGAGGAGAGAATCAGAGGGGTAAAAGTGAGAAAACTCGTGGGCTGAGATAAAGGCAGTTTTATAGGTAAAGCAAAGGCCATGCGCGCAAGCAAAACAAAACAAGGAATTCATTCACTACTTCCCATCGGCAGGCAGGTGTTCAGCCATCTCCAGGAAAGCAGGGCTCCATCATGTGTAACCATTATTCTGGAAGACAAACACCATCACTCCAAACGTCCACCCCTTCCTCCTTCTTTCCCCAGCTTTATATACTGAGCATGACGTCATGTGGTCTGGAATATCCCTTGGGTCAGCTGTCCCAGCTGTGTCCCCTCCCAACTCCTTGTGTACCCCTAGCCTACTCGCTGGTGGGGTGGGTTGAGAAGCAGAAAAGGCCTTGACTCTGTGTAAGCACAGCTCAGCAATAACTAAAACATCCCTGAATTATCAACACTGTTTTCAGCACAAATCCAAAACATAGCCCCATGCTAGCTACTATGAAGAAAATTAACTCTATCCCAGCCAAAACCAGCACAAAGGGTTATCAAGCATTGGAACAGGCTGCCCAGGGAAGTGGTTGAGTCACCATCCCTAGAGGTATTTAAAAGATGTGAAGATGTGGCACTTAGGGACATGATTTAGTGGTGGACTTGGCAGTGTTAGGTTTATGGTTGTACTCAATGATCTTAAGTGTCTTTTCCAACCTAAATGATTCTGTGATTCTATGAAAATAAAATGGTCTACCAGTGATATTTCCAATAGCAGGAGGATTTTTTTCCCCTGCGTCCTTCTTTTTTGTTGTTTTTGTTTTAAATATAATTGAAGATTCCTGTCAACAAGTTGTTGGTGGTTTTGGTGGTTGGTGTTTTTTTTTTTTTTTTAAATACATTTTTATCCCTTTTGAACTTGACTCTGCAGTCCTCCAATAGCACAGCCCTGGTGCTCAGCGAAGAGGGATAACAAACCAACACAGTCTTCCTAGTTTTCCCTTGTGTTGCCCAAGGGCAATTGACTTAGCCTGCCCAAACTAAGATGATTGACTTTTACTGTTTTGTAAAGGACTTTCGACCTTTCTATTTTCCTTCTTGTCCAGCTGCTCCAGGGTTGTCCTGCCTCAGACATGACTTTTGAGGTGCTCAGACTATACTGGAAGGCAATGATAAGATACAATGCTACTGGCTCTTTTGTCATAGGAGGCAAAAGGAGTACAACACAACTGGGATACAACAGGCACATCCATGCAGTTATGTTACAAGCTCCATGAGTGTAGAATATCCTGCCTGATTTCTTTGTAAAACAAAATAGTTTTTAGGGAGTCCAGCTATTGTGACACATGTCCTGTCTTGAACTTTTGGGTTTTTGGGAATGTTGTGCTTATTTGTCTGTCCATCTGCCTGTTGGAATGTCCATGGCACTGAATAAAACATGTAACTCAAACCTACACCAGAAGAGTTAAATTGGTTCACTCAATGCAAGTCAAATAAAATGAGTAGTTTGTGGCTTTATTCTCTATTTTACTTAAGGAAAGAAAGTATGTTATTTGCAGTTCAGTTCTTTCTGGTGTGATCTCTGTTCTTACAACTGAAAAAGAGGAGGCTCTGGTTCTGGTCTCCTGTCTTTACTAAAGCAAAAACCAGCCAGGAAAATCCATTAAATATTCAACCTGATTTCTATAGTGAAACATGTAAAATATATTAATGACTGGGGATTAATTATTTTTGTTATTGTGATGGTTCTGTGTCCTTCAGGGAGGAGGATGGCAATGCTGTAGGGGGATGGGCAAGCCAAGCCATGAATGCACAAACCTCTTTGTGTGGTGAGGCACCTTTTTTGTGATACAAGTTGTAGCATCTCTTATAAGGTGAGCTGCTCTGCTGCTGTTCTTGTTACATTCTTCATCCACATGCCTCTCCTATACTTGAGAAGAATCTCTGTTCCCTTCCCTTGCTCCTTGCCAACAATAAATATGTCAGTGGTTAAGACAGTTTCACCAGAGCAACTAGAGTCCAGATGAAGTCAGTCAGTGTCAAGCATATGTCTAAAGGCTTGTATGCAACAGAACACTTATTAGAAACTCATCTGGAATAAGTAAATACGTTAATTTAAACTGGGCTAATTAAAATCACCTTTAATTCCTGTGTAGATGATGACATTCAGAAATGATAAAGCCTCAGTGTATCCGTATTAATTCACTTCAAGACTAAATACAGCTAAATCTTCAGGTGTTTGATTCTAAGGAACTTGCTTCTGTACCATTTCTGTTAGATGACAGAGGTGAAAGCTACAAACATGCCCCAGTGCTGTTCCACAGCATCCTCCTGAAGCATACTGTCTTAAACTGTCCTGAGTTCACTAGTCCTTGGGCTGGCTTGGTTTTAGGATAGTGTAGAACAGTTTGGGGCATATTAGCAGTTACTTACAGCTGCTTATGTCCTTTCTGGCATACAGATGTGCTGACTGTGTCACTGTATGAGCAGAGGGAATAGACGCTTTCTAAATATCACCATCTGCTAACTGCTAATTGTCTTCAAAGGGAGGACTCCTATGAATTTTTCTACCTTCTTTATATTATAGAAATAATATGAAAGAGCAGGAGCAGACCAAGGACTGCTTCCAGAGTGTCCATCCACTTAACCAAATGTAGTCATACAGTCTTTAAAAGGAATACATGTACAGGTTGAAAAAATACTCCTGGGACTACTTCATATCTCTTCAGCTAAACCTGCAAGTTCAAACAAGGACCATCCCTCCCAATTGTGATTTATCATTGCAGCTCTTGCTGTCAGGTTTGGGGAATAATCTAGAAAATCAAAACTAGAAATGCAGAAGGAAAAAGTTTGATCTTGCCCATCCCTCTTTGTAATTCTTATCCAAATAAAAAGAAAATACACTTTGAAGCCAGCATTTGAGGTGTTCTGATCATGTCAGATGCAAGCCACAACACCAAATGCCTCTGAAGATATATTTATTGGCAGGCACTCGTGAATCATAAAACTAGATTAATAAAGAATAACAACCAAATAAAATTAGAAATAGCAAATCTCAGGGCAAGGTACACTTAAAAGGTCTTAATTTGTATGGATCAGATCCAAGAGAAGCCATAATATGGCTGCCTGCAAAAGTGTATGTCTTTACTGTCCACTAGAAACACCAATTTCAGGTGTTGTGCAAGTGTTAACACTCTCTGTGTTTCTGTTTGTCTCACTTGCTACCTGCTTCAGCTGCTGTATCTGTGTCTTGGGGTTGTTTCATTCTCAGTTGGTTCAACATAAATTTCAGATCCTATATGCTTGTTTATGTAGAAGTATTGTCAATTTGATGTCAAAGCTAAATGGTTTTGTCTCACCTTTCCCATACCTAAATAGATGCTAAACCAAGATGTAGGTAGTTTTAAAGAGCAGAGAGAGATACGTGTTATACTCGCTCCTACTACGCCAGCTAGTGCAGAGCAGAAGGTGAGATGCAGCAAACGGCACTAGTGGCAAGTCTCATGGGGGTCAGGCAGTACAGCTGAGAAGATGGACAAGACTTCCAGCTCAGGACTGAGCACACCACTCCCTGCCTTGTCTTTGTGAAGTCTGGGGCCCAGGGAAAATGTTGAAAGTGATTTAAACTGACGTCTTTGCTTTGGATCTGAAACAGAGTAAATGTGCTCACACTACTGCCAGCAGCTGGTAAGTGTTCTAGGAAACTGCTTTTTACTGCTTTCCAGCAGAAAAACAATACCTGATTGTAAGAGTACATATGGATTCAGCACATACTAATGCACCAAAAGTTGAAGCAAAATTGCTGGTTTGTGAGGTGTGCCATGAAGGAACTTAATTATACAGATTGCATAATTATACAGCTGTTACAGATATGCCTGTAAAGAACAACTTATAACAGAGAGCTTCAAATACATGCTGCAGTTCTTTTTCTCTTTATACTTTCTGAATGGACTAATCTTGCAATTTTAAATGTTGGGGAAAACATTCATCTCTTTTATTTGTCCATTTCTTTGCTTGTATACTTACTTATTTAACTGATTTCAGTGGAAAGAAGACATACAGAGTGGCAAATAAAACATTTATTAAAGTATATTTCCACAGCATGGTGCACAGGGGCCTTAAACAAAGGCTATAAATGTTAAGTGCCAGCTTGTAGTATAAGTCTTACAGCCCCTACTTCCTTTCTGATGCAGACTGCCTGCAGTCAGAGAAAGCTCAGACAATAGTATTAAGCAGTGACAATGTAAGTTTTCTGAAGCAAAAATCATGGGTTCTTGTCATTTAAGCTCTTGCAAGCTAAGGAAAAATGTCCATTAGCTGTTAGAGTAATAAAGGCTTTTTTCATTTGTAGGCCTGGTTCTGAGAAGGCATTCATCTGTGGATCTGGTACTCTTTCCACTTAGGGTAGTAGAAAAGTAATCTTTTCTGGTACAAATTCCACCTATTTATTCTAGAGAAGTATGCAGTGGACACGTATCAGGCTAAAGAGTGGACCATGTGTCATATTAAAATTGAAGCTAGGAATGTGCTTAAAGAAGCATTAAGATGGTAGGGTACATTCCTAATATTACAGGGATATTTTTGTAATTCAAGCTACTCCTTTAAAACAAGGGATGATCTGATCCCAGTGGACCAGTTGCAGTTTAGGAAAAAAAAAGGGGGGGAAGGGGTAGTGGTTGGCAATTTCTGATCTTCTGATAATGATTCAGACTGGTGTTTAAAGGTATTGAAGGCAATTGATACATACTGTATCCCAATGTAATCCTCTCTGAATAAGTGAAACCAACACATTTCTCAAGGTTTATTCCATCCTTTTCTCTCCTAACTAAAGCATCTGAGGGCAATTAACGCTTGATCAGACTGCCTAGGAGAACGTAGCATTTAATAATTATGCTGAAGGGACAAATGCAAAAAGAACAAACAATTAGATAAAAAGGGGTTCAAATTCTGGCAGAGAGGCCTCAGATATTCTTTGCTACGTATAAAGATTCCAGCTGCTCTTAATTTAGTTGCATTATCTTTTCATTGCAGATGTTTAGGGATGGGTTTCCTAAATTATCGAGAACAAAAGCATTTTTACTAGAAAAAACAAATGCTATCATAAGAAGTATAATTGGTAGTGTGATAAAAGCTTTTGATGCTCAAAAATCTGACAGAATAACAGGAAAAGCAGAAAATTTTCACAAAGACATTTAACTGAAGAAAAGGGTGAACACAATGACAGAAACCAATGTATTTCCAGTTATGTTGCCTCTGAACTGAAAATTCTTAAGAACAAATGACTGGGTTGAACGAATATTGTCCGGTGACATATTGGTATTCAATCATGAGTTGTTCATTAACTGTATTGCTACCACTAATGATAACTAGTTAGCACTAGGAAAGCTATAATGAGAGAGTTTGGTTAATGTATGTGGCTCCTAACAGTTTTATAAATCATTCTTGCAAACAGATCAAAGCAGATAGAAGAGTAATGTGACCACACTTAGCTTTATGATGGTTTTTCCTGTCCCTTAGTTATTGGCAATGTGACCTTCAGCAGAGGTAAAATGTCTGATGGATTTAAAACCTTTTTTGTTTGCTATTTTGGCTATATACATGATCTTAAAAGAAAAGCAAAGCCTACACTTAAAATTTATTATCCTTTAAAAAAACACAGGTACAAATGGTAAGCATGAGTGTTAAACTAGGGGTAAGTCTACAAGTATACTTAATCTCATGATAAGTGGAAGCACAGAGCTCCTGGGGGCTAATTTGCTCTGCTTCAAGGTGCTTAGGCTGTATATGATACTGACCAAACTAGCTTATTTAGAGCTGGTTTGGAGATCTTGAGCTATATGCTAGCATGCAATGTAGGTAAACCATCAGTTTAAGATTTACGCTAGGCATTTTATTGCTAATTCTTTAGAAAAGTTCATAAATCTATAAGTATAGATTATGGTTAGGAATGCCCTGTATCATGTGTCTGTCAAGATTCATTTGATGGTGTGTCCACTGCCCGTCTTTCTAGAACAGATAGAAGTTGTATTGGAGAAAATTACTGGTAATATAAACTAGCATGGTACACATGGTTTTACGATGGTAGAACTGCCTTTACCATTTAATATCAAGCTATGAAAAAAATCAGAAATAAAGGGCTGGCAAAATTTTTTCATTTTTCCTTTTTCCCATTGAAATTTTTAAATAGACACTCATATAACAGAGGCTAAGAGACAGAGGTTCAGTCCTCAAGCTGTTGTTCAGTGTCCTCTGTCCTGCAAACCTTTCAGAAGTGTTTAACGCATCACATTTATCATGTTCAACACGAGTCAGTGGAGTTTATGCAAAGTGAGGTGAAAGGAATCAAATTGCAGGTATGAGCTCACCATGTCTGCTATACTTTTCCCATGCCAGAATCTATGTGCAGTAGTAGGGACTTCACACTAAAGCCTTAGGGAGAACATAGTTTTTCTGCGTGTAGGGATGCAGTGTGCTTTCCAGCTGAACAAGAGAGGCTTGTAACCAGACATAGTGTGTTGAGCTTGACAGTTTACCCCTGGCAGAAGTGAATGCTAATGCAGTTGGACTCTTGTGACCATCTCCACATGGTGTGTGCTGTGCCACGTAGGCAAGGCTGGAGTTTTCCAGCATTTTCCATGCGGTACTGTGTTGATATAGGTCAGCAGAAGAATAATGAGACTGCTGAAGAACAAAAGCTGAAAGAACCAATCTACCTCTTTGGGCACCCTCTAGCTGGAAACTTTAAAATGAAACATCACCAAGGAAGTTGTGTCTGTTTAGGTCATATGTGGTACAGAGAAATATTTGCTCACTATATTTCACAGACAGGTTCTAAACCTTCTTTCTGAGCTGATCACATTTTCTAAATAGAGCTCGCTTGTGTCTTCCTCCCTGAAACTCCTTGTGAGGGAAAAAAAGAATAAATTTTATAGGTAATTTTTAATTCCTTTTGCTTTCTTTCTTCTTCACTAAATTGACAGACAAAGTCCAGAATCTTCATGTTTTCTATTTTTTCCTTTGCCTTTTTTAGCTCTGCAATTTTAAAACTTTGACAATAATGTCAATGTAGTAGAATGGAACAGCTGAGAAAGCTGTGAAGTTACATAACTGGTTTCTGTATTTCCTTTTCTACTTGAAATTCTCCTAGAGGTAAAAAAAATTGAAAAAACACAGTGACAACACCAAAATAGACTCCACTGTTTGGTGGAAAACATCCATCCAACCTGGAAATAGAAAATTTCCAGCTTTTAAAAACTGAATCAGGATGAAAGGTTTAATTCTAAGTAAATTGAATGCTGTAGTTTCATTACAAATTTCCCATAATTAGTTAAGATAGTTAAATAAAACTTTTCTGGGGGAAAGAAAGGGAGAGAAATATATTTTATCAGTTCCAACATTTAAGGAGCGTGCCTTTAAGACCATGGTTCTGCTTTTCTCTTTGAATTCCATCTTGGTGTTACAGGAGATTATTGATACCTTGACCTCGTTTTTGTTTCTTGGAGTACCTAGTGGAAATGATGAAGAAATACAGTTAAAGAAGAGTCATTTGATAGTACCTGCTGGCATCTGTTATTTGTTCTGTGTGTGTCTTTGCAGAGTAAAATCTACATTAAGAGTACAATGGTGTCAGAAATTTCCATTGCAAACACAGAAAACAATTTGTTTATGAAAAGTGGCAGGCTTTTATATATTTGAATCTATTTAAGTTTCTTGCTTAAAACCAGCTTTGAGATGCTGGCTGCTGTTGTGCTTTGGTCTGCTTCATGCTAGGTTTTAACAAGCAGGAGTCAAACTATAAGTCCTCAGTAGGAGATGCAAGAATAAGGAGCTAGTGCTCAGGCACATATGGGGTAGAACTTATCCCTAACACATGCATTAAGGAGTCTGTAACTTGTGGAAGTTAATGGAAAGATTTTTTTTTTTTTTTTTTTTTTAGAGTTCTTGAGTGCCTTTTTTCACCCAGCATCCAAGCAACTTTGTTATGTAACTAAAACAAAGGATTTTTTTGGGGGGGTGGGGTAGTACGGTCTACTGCAGGTTGTTAGACCTTAGTCTCCCACTGAGAGAAATATCTTCTGATTCACATGAGTTACAAGCAAACTTCATGAGACGCAGTGACATTTTATTTCTCTTCACAGGCAATCAGTAAAACTGAAAAAGGTCACATTTTGTTTTCAGCAGAAGTACCTTTGTTTCATAATTTAAGGTCAACTACAACTTCTAGCTCCATGCAGAAAGACATATATATTTTATATTTAGTTTCAAGGCAAAATGTTAATTGCAAGTTCACTAGAGTTTAGAAATTCAAAGTGCACATTTCTTAATGGTTACTCTTCAACAATTTATATATATATATATTTTAATAATTTTACTTCTGTATGATTATTTTCCATCATTGAATCATTCCTACCATATTTTTGACAAAATTAGAACAATTGACTATCGATCTCATGAAAAAAAAAAGATGTAATTTGACTGAAATAGAAAAAGCACATAATATTTAGTTATTGGAGCTACATAAAATGTCAAACCAAAATATGATCCTTTCCTGGATGCAGACTGTAAATTTTGTGTTAAATAGGACTTTCCGCAGTTTCACTGTTCTGGCAGCGAAGAATCAACTGAGTGAGAGACCAGGAAAACAAATGGCAGATTTTGTTAAACTACCTTGCATTGTCTTGCTGTAGTTGTCCTAGCCTTCAGTGAAGATTTTTATTTGGAGAAACTTCATTGGCTACTTTAGAATCTGTAAATCTAAAGTTATTTACTGATTTTCCCCATTTGTGGATCTAGTTGCTCCTGGTGTAGGATATGATTTTATAAACACTTGAACGTAAGAGTGACTTTACAAATACAGAACTAGTACCTTGGATGAAGTTATTCATGTGCAGGGATTAATACTTCTAGATGAGGAATATCTTCATTAACTTCAAGATAGCTAATCAGTGCAAAACTGGGAGAAAAATACCAGTGACCTCATCATGTATTTCACTTTAGAAAAAAACACTTTCTACAAACAGAAACTTCATGCTGAATCTTTATTACAAAATGACACAGTTTACCTTGAGACATACTTTTTTTTTTCCTTTGTTGTAGTAGGGCCATAGTTCTGACCAAGACTCCTGTAGATCTGAGATGTTTTAAGAGTGAAATCTTTTTTTGGTTATTTACTGATAACTTCATTTGTAAAGGTTAAGGCAGATGAGATGTTCAAGCTGATTCTTATTACATCTTGTAGGATTCATTCTAGGGCTAGACTGAGACTTTTTATGTGTGCTCCAAGAATGAGAGGGCATGTAAATACATGACTTTGAGAGGAACTTAGGGAAAAAACAGTAGTTATGAACAGATCCTATGCAGTCTTGGGGAACAGTCTGCAGGATACTGTTCACCCTTCCTGCAAAATCTCCACTGTGTTGCAGAATGCTCTGCAGATTCAAATCTTTGAATGATTCAGATAGGAGAAGGGAAAGGCAAAGAACAAAGTATATTTGCCAATGAGACTTGGAGAGAAGCAAGGAAAATGAGGTAACAAGGTACAGTTAGGTTGTTCCGGATGGGAAAAGACATAGAGTAAATGAGCCTTGCCAGAACTGAGAGAAACTGAAAAGGCTTTTTATTGCCTCATGGGCACTAGTGCTGAGCAACTGGCTTTCCTCCTACTAACTTAGTGCTTTTTATGCTGGCATGGTATAAGTGCAGTTGGTTATCTAAGGTGCAGAAACATGGCAAAGCTGGTCCAATGTGTGGAAGGATTTGAGCACCCACTGAGAAAAAGAGCTTATTTGCCTTATGGTGGGACCAGGAGCATGAGGCAAATAACTTGTTCCTTCTCCTGGAACTCAATTATTGGTAGGACAGCAAAAAAAATGAGAAGAAATATCTTTAGATCTTAAGGAAGTATACTTACTCTCCTACTGCATTCCTGTACATCTCTTTCTCTTTTTTTTTTTTTTTTTCTCTCTAGGTGGCTGGCTGATATATTTGGTTCCTTCATTATGCACAGACTGAAAGTTGTATGCATCTGATGTTCAGTTTCAGTTATAATTGTACTTCACTGGTGACTCCTCTGAAATCTCCACATTTCCATAAACATTATTTCTGTAGAGATAAACACATTGTGTTTGAGCTGCTTGACTTGGTTAAAAATAATCTCTTTTAGACATCAAAGAAGAAAAGAGAGTTTGAAAGGTTGCTTGAAAATCTTAGTGAGAAAGAATTCTGTTGCTGAGATGTATATGGCTGATAAGTGTGTCTCATATTCTTTGTAGCCTGATAGTTTGGTAAATAAAATGCCAGACAACTTAGCTACTCTGCAAAAAGATCTGCCTCTATAGTTGACTAATTTAGCTCATTTATTCCCCTCTTCTCTGACTTCCATCTTTTTCCCAGAGGTTGTATTTTCATCATTTAATCTCTGTGTTTCAGACCTTTGATATATCGTCATTAAAAAAGATCCCTCATTTTTAAAGGAAACCTTTTCCATTTTAGGGCCAAATTCTACAAGGTCTAAAATAATAACAGAGAGGATATAAACCAGTGGACTTAAGATTTTGGTCCTAAATCTATTTCACTGATTACAGCAGGAAACCACGAGTGGAGGCTGATAGCTTGAGAAGTTCCTTAGTTTGGGTCACTGCCTTATTTCCCTGGTAAAGGCAGTAATAATATATTTGCATAATTCTCCACATCTTTCTTGTGGACTAACCCATGCTTTTGTATTCCCAGTCTAGAGCTTGTTGCTTTCTCTCACAGTTAGATTGGGGTTGGGGAACGAGAAGGGAGGGGATGTTTGAGGCTTTTAAATCATTTTGTTAAAGAATGAGTGCATATAAGTACAAGAGCTGAAGAATTTGCCCAGAGTATGAGGGGTGTGTAGTTACCTTCTTTGCAAGAAGGGATTAAAATCAAACCCTCTTGAAAAGAGGGATTTCCCTTATTTGTCTTCTTGTTCTCTGCGTTGCACTGGATTATGCAGAGCGATTTAATGGTTGCAGAATGTAGTATTACAGCATAGGGGCAACCAGGTTTCCAAGTAAAATATCAAAAGTTGAGCAAGATAAAACTAGGCCTAGAGTTTAAATAAGAAACTTGAACAGTTTTATTTTCGGTACATTAGAGCATCCTTCCTCTAAATTCTTTCACAGCAGGTTATATGAGTTTATTGACCTATTCACCAGTACACTTATGAGTACGTTTCTTGTCGTCTGCCCCTGGTGTGCTGTGCAGTTTGCAACATTGAGCACTTCATGTTGCACAGCCTCAACAAGCGAAAACACCCATTTTCAAGCATTGTTCTAGGATAGTGTCTAAGGGGTTAAGCACTGCAGTGTAGCAGTGATGCAGACATGCAGAGAGGGAAACGGTCTCAAAGGAAACAAGTTTCAAATAGAAAGAACTCAGCCTGTTTAGGGAAAATGCCGTGATCTTGTGGGCTACAATGTTTTGAGCAGGCACTGCCTAGAACAGCACAATACTGGCACGTAATGGGCCTCCTCCTCTCTCAGTATATATTTATATGTCAAAAGCCATCCCTAACTTTGTTACTTCTCAGTTAGCGTATGAAGAGCTTTTCAACAGTCACTTACAATACAGTCTTAAGATGTGCTGGTCAACTGTGGTTCCCTTAAAAACAGAAGGATCAAATCCTCAGCATCATTCTGGATTTTGTTTCTGAGTAAAGAAGAGTTGGGTGATTTCAGAGGGCAGATGTCTCAAACTTTTTCTTCTTTGGATTTGAATCAGTAGTAAAGAGTTCTATTTTGCCACTTTGCCCATGCTGAAAATCCTTTAACCTCATAATACAAGGCCAGATGTAAGATTTCTATGTGAACGCTACCACACGCACTGGAAAAATACAATTACTTCTGTTTATTTAATTTCTTTAATTTGCAGTCTGACATTTCTCAACTGCACTCAGAGCCAAGATTCACTTACAGTCTTAAAGCACTTCTTTGTTTTTTCTTTTGTATGAGCGAAGAGATTTTATGGAATGATCTGAGGTTTTACAGATTTTTTTTTTTTTAAATATTAAAATCAAGAAATTATTCAGAAAGTCAGATTTACTCTAAAAATTCCCAGGGAGGGAAAACTTATTGGAGTTTAAGTATCTGCTAATTTTGCTCAAGATTTTGGATTGTTTTTTAATTGTCCTGAAATTGTTTTTTCCTATAGATGCTGAAAAATCCCCTAATGCTTTATTTGGCACAAGAACAAACCCCTCTGTGCAATCCCCCAAACCCATTCTCAAAACTCAGAGACTTAAATGGGTCTATGCCATCTGTTCCTCTTCACTTTGGCAGCTCTGACTTGACAACTGGTAGTTACAGAACTAAGTGTGAGCTTGTAATTGGAATTCAGGGATCATGACAGAGATCTCATGTTCCTTGTTATAATAAAACTTCCCTATGCTATGTAATGTTGCAGAGATGCTATCTGAATATTGGTGCATCCAACATGCTTGTACGTTTTTGATGACTCATCTAAAGTATGTAGAAAGAAGCAGCTTTACAATGATTTTTGATTTACTACTTTCAGCCATGAATAGACCATGCTTTAATGATGACACTAGTTATTTTTGTTGGTGCTATAGCTTCACTATTTCTATAATCCTTCTCTGGATAAACAGACAATATGACTTCTTCCACAGGGAGAGTTCTCAGTTGAAAGATACCAGGATTAATCCCTGAGGAGGTACTGTGTTCATCTGTAGTATACAAAATGGCTGAGAGCCTCTAAAGAGTAAAGCACAAAGTATTTGCGGACTGGCAGTGTTATGAACTATGAAATTGAACCCAGATGCCAATGGAGAAAGGAGGGGAGAGAAAAATAAGAAGCATGGGCAGAAATTGGTTCAAAGATAAAGTTAGCCAGTAGCAGGGGGAGAAAGGAGAAGGTATATATAAGAGAGACTAGAGAATCAGTTAAGGAGTTGTACTTCTTTTCTTCTTTTTTCTATAGGTATGGCTTTCCCTCTCCACTCAGGATTTCTGTCCTGAACTCTTTCTGATGGGCCCTTTTCATTCATTTGCCCTTGTTTTTCTTTGCTTCACCATTGGAAATCATTTGGGGTGTATATCCTTACTTCTGTGAAGAGACAGCGATTTGGCTTTTTGCTTCAGTTAGCAGCTTGAGTTCAGTTCTGCAGGGGATCCTGAGAGTTAACTCGAGCAGCTGAATTTGACTGAAAACGCAGGTTAATGTGCTTCTGCTGCCATTTAAACCCACACTTTTTAAGACGGTTAATAATTTCTAAGAAATTCTCCCCACCCCTTCATCCCTCACTCCTCATGTCCCGGTACTCCTCTTCAGTCAGTGAAACTGAATTAAAATGCCCTCTTAAAGGCAAGGTACATTATGCTTGATGGAGGATGATGTTTATTTTCCCCTGATTTGTCATGATGCTGCTTTTATGAAAACGGTGTGCTTTCTTTTTTAACAGCTTTTCATTTAATTCAGACTTGGGTTTGTTTATATCTCTTACAGTCTGTTCCCCTGTGCGTTTCTTATGCAGCTCTAAATTTGAAAGAGAGCCATTATCTTGACATTTTATTTGGGCTAGATTTTGAATAAATGTAATTAGGCTTTGTCACACTTCTTTTAGACAGTCAACACAAAGTTATTTCTTTTCTCATTGATATAAAAAGCTCTTTTAAAATGGTTCCCTTTTAATTACTCCTGAAGATGTTCATATTTGAATAAGGCTGTAAATGTCAAGTCTTGATGAGTCAGATTAAAATGTTAGAAAGCAAACTATCTCCTGATGTTCTCACTTGAGCCCAATCCTTGTGAAGTCCTGAGAACTTCCTTGTAGGTGCTGAGCACTTTTTTCCAGCATCAAAGACAGGGAAAACTGAAATTGCCTAGCACCTTGCAACACAATCCCATATCAAACAGCCTGCATTAACCCCAAATATGCCTGATCTCTATACAAAAGAAGCTATGACACTTTTTCAAGAATTAAGTATCTTCTTATAATTGATGTCTTCATTTTTGAAAGGCAGAGCCAAAGCCAGGTTGCATTTCATGTGTTGGTCCCACATTATTATCTATTTAGACATAAAAATTAAATTAGCAAAAGCTACACGTGTAGGCAGATGCTTGCATAGAGAGGGGTCGGTGAGTACATGAAAAGAGAACTATAGAGCTATAAAGGTGTCCTTAGATATGTGTACCCATACTAGCTTTCTTCAATACTTTCTGCTCCCTCCCATCTCTTCTGCCTGCAGCTGCACTGTGGCATGTTAATTAGAACTCATTTTTACTTGGAAAACAGATGTAGCAAACTGTGGTAAGTTGGGAGAAGCAGCAGACCATGGGCCTGATTTTATGAATCTCTTCAGTTTCTAATGCTTCAGTATTCCCAGAATGTTACAGTATTATTTAGATTCAGGAGGCAACCTGGTCTTTCCACAAAATCTTTAATTCTTCTTCCCTCTGTCCCCTTTCTTTTTCAAAGCACCAAGGGTCTTGGGACAGATCTCCTTTTGCTCCTGCCACCTGACATTCACACTCTGCTGTGGATATCCAGAGCGAGAAAACCTATAGAGCCATTCTTCTTCCATAAGCATCGGGTGATGAAGGGAATACTAACTCTCTCCTCGCTTGAATGATTCTACCAGATTCTGTTTTTCTGCGAAGAAAGGGCTTCAGCCTTGTAAACTGCTGGTACAGTCTTTTTTGTTGCTTTTTCTCAAGATTTTCCTTTTGGTTTAACAGACAGTGAAGGGCTGGAAAGGTGGAATTAAGCTCAGGTTCCTGACAGGTGAAAATAGTCTCTCGTTCCAGTTGCATCTGTCCTTCTACATGTCCCTGGTAATTTTTCACAGCTGACTGGCAACTTCAGAAAGTTGAGCTCATGCAAGATCACTGCAATGTGAAGTAAAGAAATCCAGATTAGTGTTAACCCAATTTGTTTTGTAGCTACGTGACTATTCACATCAGAGTTTAGAATTCAGCACTAACTTCCTCTCACTTGTTTCTGCCGTGGCTGCACCTCTTCCATGAGTTTAGCATGCTGAGATGTCTGGCTGGAGTTATCTCTACCTTCTGGGCCCCTGCTAGTGACCTCATTATCTCATCATCTACAGTCTCTGCACTGATTTCTGATCAGAAGTCTTGTTAACGTCCCTGTAATAGCATCTTTAGCTTGCTGGTGTGCCAGCTATGAGAAGCTTTACAGCCCAGCCTCTTAGTATTGTGGGTGGGTGGTAAGAAATTAGTTTGTGGGTTTAATGGGTTGACAATTTTCATAATGTTCCCGTGCCTGTATTGAAATAATAAATTGTTTGCCTTCTCCATGTTTCCTATGCAACTGTGCTTCTCTCTTGTGTTACTGTTTTACTGTGCCAACTTGGGTTTAATATGCTGTTCACAGTAACTCTTGCCAAACGTTGTTTTCCAGGTGACAGCCATTCGATAGCTTTGCTTCACACCATAGCTCTTGCAGTTGTTCTAATGTTCTGTCCAAGGTGACTCTTAAGTTGCAAATTCTCTTTCTCGCTTTAGTCTCCAAAGCATTTGCAGCTATTCTTCCCTTTTAGTGGACCTGTGATTGTGACTTACAGACTTTCTAATCAGTGTGTTTCATTTTGTTTATCAACATTAGTAAATTAACAGTTTTCCCAGAGTCAGGGTACCTCCCACTAGCTCAGCATCCATTTACTGCTTCATCCATTTTCCTAATCCTTCTGACTGTATTTATTATCAAGTTCATTTGAATTAGTTTTGTGACTAGGAGTGCCAGGACATAGTAAACGTCATTCAAAATGGTGACGTTTGCCACTTCGTATTGCTGTGCTAGGTTTTAAAAGAAGGAAAGGTAACCTGTCTTCACAGGGTAACAAGTCTGAATTGGAATGGGAATTGTAAAGACAGAAACTTCTAAAAAATTTGAATCAGTGTTCTTTATACAGCCATTAAAGAATACAATAAAGTGAGTGGGGTTCGTGGAAATATTAGAGCTCAGATTGTTAAACTGTTTGGGCACTCTGACCCAGCAGATGCAGACAATCTCCAAGAAATCCTGGGATGATGGGCAAGGTACCACTAACATTCAACAGAGCAGAGACAATACCAGAAAACTTTTGTTAATATTGTCTAGCGCTTCCTGATATACTCCCTGTTTTCAGTTGTTTACAATTCTAGCACGGGATAAACCTTCTGGCTGAAACTTTTCAAGTTTTTTTTCTTGTGTCGACTTGAATTTTGAATATTTTTAATCAAAGCTTTCTTACACAGGAAAAAATAATTAATTTTTTAAGATGGAGGAATTAAAAATGGATAGTGTTGCTGATGTTGAAAGCTCCTGTCATCTGTTTGTTTGATTTGACATCATTTGGTTTAACTACTTCAGTACCTTGCTTTATGTTTATCTATATTACATTTCATCAGGTCCTATGTTTGTTACCGTAAGGTCTTTCCTTGGCAGTCAGCCCTCATCTTTCATAGACTGGATTATATGTTTCATCGGCAAACTGTCTCACATGAGGCTTCATCTTCTTTTCCAGATTGTTTATGAATATATGAGAGAGAGAATGGGCTCAGTACAGATCCCTGTGAGATTTCATTAATGACTACTTTCATTAGAAAACGTGACCATTTATTTCTGTCTTGTTTCCTAATTTCTAATGAGTTTTTCCTAACTTTTTAGGTATTTATTTTTTTAAGCCATGTGAGAACTTCTGTCTCATTGCTTAGCTTCTTCAGGAATGTACAGAGAGGGGACCTTATCAAACAGACTACAAATTTAAACAGTCTGCATGGCCCGTTCAAATGCTAATTTGAGTTGTTGAATTGTTTTATTCACCTGTGGGACAGTTTTTACATCAGATCAAGCTCTCTGAATGGTTGCTTTGTAAGAACGTGATTTTCTGGACAGATGAGTCTCCATCTAAGATCTCCCTGTGATTCTCTGAACCAGGTCTCCTTCCTAGTTTTCTAGCTCAGGCAGAGGTAGGGCTTAACATTGCTACAGCTTTGCCACTGTCTCAAAAGGGTGGTCTATTTGGAGTTCTGAAACCACTGCTAAATCTTGGTTATGTGTATGGTTGGACTCCATGTGCCAACAAGACCAAAGATTTTTCTGCTTGAGAATGTTGTTTGAGACCATGCAATCTTGCTGCTGGTCTGGATCTCCTTGCTCTGTGTGTGTACATACATATTTAAGTATATATTGCAGTGAAGAGTGATAGGGATGACTGCATTTAAGGGCCAATTTATTCTGACTGGAGTGAGGTACAGAGAACACTGTAGTGCTGGGTCAGAGAAGCTCCACACAGCATGATCTGGTGCAGATATATCAGTGTGTGTCCTCAAGGCTGTTCCCTCAAGTCCCCATGGCAATGAACCTGAGCTAACAGTCTGCCACTTCAGTGATGCTACAAAACCATGGCTAGGATGTTTCTGGTTCTGAAACTACTTTAGTCCTTCCTAGGCTGGGGTTCTCTACATAGCACTCAATTTTATTGTGTAGATATGCACAAGGACTCCTGGAACAGCTCCCAAAAGCGTTATGTTACATTTTGTTCCAGAATGTCATGCATCAAAAATAATGTAATTTTCTGTCATAGAAAAAGGTGATTTATTCTTCTGTATGTCCTTCTAAGGTAGAAACTATGCCTATAGAGAAATTCATACAGGTCTGTGATGCTAAATTTCATCCATGTCACACAGCGTATCTTGCATTAATCCTCCATTCATAGGACAGATTTTATTGTTATAACAACAATTTAGTGCAATATTATGTGATTGTTCAGTCGTGTTTTATCCTAACATCAGTGTTTTCTCCGACATACTCTGTTTCTTCTAATCACCTGAAGAAATTAATTCTGAAGCCTTTAATATACTTACATAAAAATACATAGAAATATATATAGAATACAGCCACTTGAGGAGTTTTAAGTGCAGTAACTGCCCATTTTCCTGCTCATTCTCCATACATTTTAATGCCAGTATAATGAAGATGAAAGAGGAAGTGATTTTTCACTGTCAGAGACCTTATAAGTCAATTCATGGAAGGAATTCTTCAGAGAAAGTTACCAAATACATTTTAGGGTCAGCTGTGGATAGGTCTGTAAAAAGGTAGTTGTCAGTAGATGTAAACATAGAATGACAGACCTTTGAAAAGGTCTCTGAAAACTAAAGTAGGAGTTCACATCTTTTATATGATAGAGCAAAGGATTTGATGGAATAACTTATTTACTTCAGTTGGGTTTCCAGAACTGGCATTCATAGGAACACAGCATGGTCTCATCAGGACTCAAGTCCTGATTATCTTTTATATGTGTAGAATACAACATGGAGAACCAGAGCTCTGCTCTAGACTGTAATCCAGGTAATCCTGAAGGACAAGAACTCGGGTTCTGGAATTCAATTTTTAAGCATGATAGAGACTGTTAGCTGTGAGTGAAAAATATATTAAAGCATTTCTTGAGATGATGTCAGGTTAAGCTGTGTGTGCAGACACAACCAATGGGAAAGCAATTTTCAGTGTTTTTTCTGAATAAATGGTGTAGCATCTGTCATTTTCCTAGGCAAACTCTGGTAAAATACTTGAAAAAATAACCTTTTTGGGGAACACCAAATCAGCATGAATTCTGGACAACTTCAATAAAGTGAATTCCATAGTGACTAAGCAGAGAAAGATCCTTTCTGTACAAAAAGGATGTGCTGGGAGGCACTAGCTGTTGTAAAGGATGTTGCTTTGTGCAGAGTTGTGCAATTACTCGCCCAGAAGAGACTGCTGCCCTTAAAAAACATGTACTCTTCTGAATTGGGAAATGATCAAAAAAGGTTCTTTTAAATTAAAAGCTGGCTTGATTTGTTATTGCACCATAGAACATACATCTTTCCAGAGGCATGTTTTCCTAATAGTTTTCTCCTTCATATTTTAATATTTGGTATATATGAAGTTCATGAAGGCATATTTGTGTTAGAAATACATCAGCTGTCAGTCTTTATTTTTTTAAAAGAGGAAAGCATATTGGGTTCTTTTACATTTCTTACTGTAAAGCAGTTTTCCAGCATTTTACCAGCCTTTCATAATTCTCTAAGCTTTCAGCATCCTGTTCTAAAATATGGGCAACAGAACTGCCACTCAGTATAGTTCATTGATGCTGGACATCAACACATAACCATTTTACTGCTCACTATTCTGTTGTTTGTGAGACTCTGACATTCATATTAGAAACTCCTGTTGAGGTGTTCCTGACCCATTATTTGGAAAAAAAATCATTTTAGTATCCCTTTTATTTTGAGCATGGTCACCATTTCTATGAGATTGTCTGACATAAATGTCAGGACACCTAAACATGTAATTGCTTTTGTTTTGCAAGTGTTTGAATAGTAAGAAAGCTTGATGACATTGTATGCCATTGTTATTTAGTGGTTTACCAAACACTGGGGTATATACACTTTTGCTAAAAGTAGTTGTATATCTACATTTGAATCGTAATTATTGTGTTGAATAATATCAAGCCTGAAAACAAACCCTGAAGAGTGCTACTAACATACTGAGTTATAAGACAAATGACAAAAGCAGCTACTTTCTGACACCTAAATATTGAACAGTTCTCAGTTTATTTCATGTAGGACAGATTGATCTTTTGTAGTGCTAACTCTTAAACAAGATTGTTGCCAGTTAGGGAGGTTCAAACATCTTTCCAGGCTATTGTATCTACCCAGTTATCTTTATCACTCTTGTAGCCTCATACCAAATTTATCAATTTATGAGACCTATCTTCTGTAAAATAATTTTGGCTAGCATAAATTATTATTCTCTATTTATTAATTGAGTCTCATATCAACTTTTCTTTATTTTTTCCTTGGTTTAATGGCAGGCTAGCAAACCTATAATTACCTGGGTGAATGGCATTACTCTTGTTGAGTGTCAGCAGAGCACTAGCATCCTTCCAGGCTTCTTGAATATCCCTGCAATTCTGAAACCAAAAATATGCGCATCTAGCTGTTTTTGGGTGTAAAATTTGGGTGTAAAAAACAGGGCCTCAATTTAAAAAGTATCTATACTTCATAGGGCTGTTTGACATTTACAATTACTAGTGAACTGTAACTCACTTCAGCATCTTCTTTTGAATACCTCATTCTGCTTCCTTTTTAAACACATAAGAGAAAATTAAATACATACTTTTACTTTTCCTCATTATTGTGAATATTGAAAATCTATTTAATGGTGAGGCTATACCATTATTACAATATATTTTTCTATAAGTATACTTTAAAAAGCTTTCACTCTTATTTGCTTTAGCTTTGCTAGCTATGAGTCTTCCCAGATATTAACTTCCCCAAACATTTTACTCCTTTTTCATTTGATATATAAAGATATATATATATTATTTCAAATATTTTAAAAACTCCTACCTTCATTGAATATCTCTCTTAAGCAGCTACGTACACGTAGTCACATCTTTGATTATTTTCCTTCAAATTAATGGTCTTCAGATTTAGAAAATTAGCTCTATTGAATAACCTAGTTTGCATTGGAACTGGGGTCTGTCTTCTGTTATGAAATTTAAATCACGTTGTGATTACTGATTCTTAGATATCCACAAAGTTTCAGTCCAGCGATTAATTCATCTTTGTGTATTGTGTGATTCTGAAAACAATTATGTCATGCCTGGTACAATGCCATTTGCATTAGAAAATTGTCATCTGTATTATTTAGCTAAAACAGTTTCAGATTTTGGATTCAATTATGGAACATGGTTAAATTAGTCATGCAGAAGTGTTTTTGATAGAAAAAGCAAAGTCTTGAGACCTGAGCCAGGCTGAGATGGAAATCTGAGTTCTGTGCCATAAGTCCTTTTCAGATTTTGAGGTAATAAACTGAACATAATTTTTGCTTATGCCTAGAAGTGTCTAAACTCAATAAATTGATATTTTATTGTGTTTTGAAAATATGATTTATATGTGTTTAATTGTCTTAAATTAAAATTATATGAAAGCAACCGTGTATTAACCGCTTTTGAATGGTGCAAGAGTCACAAAGGGGAAAACAAAATATAAATATCATAGGAGGGGTGATGCTAAAAGTATATTAAAAGTATTTGTTGATTTTTGCATGTTCCCTTAGAACAATTGATTTGGATGCTTATGGTTGCCATAACAACCAGATGCATGTTTGAAGTTTTTTAATTCATTTAGCTGAGGTCTGTTATGTTCACTGTTTGTGACCTCTGCATATGGCCCCGTTCCAGGTCTCATTCACCAATCCCTCATCTGCTGTTGTCAGTCTGTGAAGCCAGGAAAGGTGAGGATAACCAGAGATTACTTCCAAGTCACTGAGGGATGCTGCTGACATTGGGTATAGACAGCTTTTTAAGGCATTGTCTGTATAGGTGGATTTATTGAAGCATGCAATGTGTCTGAAGAATGGAAATTTTTGACAGCATACCAACGCTTTCATGTCCCTAACCACTGTAGCGTGCTTAACATCTCAATTATGTACAAAGTGAGCAGTGAAATAAGCCATGACGTTCTCTTGGTCTTTTATGTAATTGAAACAAAACATGTAATGGCAGAGTCTAAAAAAATGCGTAGGCAGAGTGAGTTGCCCATTCATAATAAACTTTATTGGTTTGGATGGGACATTCCAAAAGAAATCTTTGTGATAGCAAATCCACTGAATTTACTAAATTTAATAGATCTTACAAGCAATTCTAGATTCCATTGGCATGAAAAATGTCATCTATACCAAATACCTTCAAAACAACTCATTCAAGTCTGTTTCTTCAGTGCCTGTTTTTCCAGTGGAATAATTTTTTATTTGTCACTGCGGTCCTCTGCTTAATACAAAGTGGATATTAGATTGAGTTGAAACACTTCTGTAGTGAAGGAAAGGCTCAAGACTCTATCAAATGACTATTGATACTTAAGAATTGTTAAGCGACAACCTTGAGTACTCTTTGTCTTCTGAACTATTGTCCAACGCAGTCACCACGGTAAGAATAATGAGCGCTGCTGATTTTGTCTTGACCTCCTTCACAGATCTGGTTTAACTAGAAAGACCAAAGCCAAGAACAGAAAAAGAACTGTGACAGGATTAAAGAAAAGGCCACTCTGTCATTGATATAGAGGCAATTCAGCTGAAACCGGGCCATGATAAGAATGTCTCTCAAGTTACTTAAGTAGACTTCATTTGTAGTAACAGCTTTAGATAAGAGAACCATACACACAGACTTGTTTTTAAAATCCCTTTTTTCTCTTACACCTGTTTTTAAAATAATACTAAAAAAACCCACCTTGTTATATAAGAAGAGGAAAGTTTTTCTTGCCTATCACTGTTTATGTTCTGGATAGAAAAAAACAGTAGTGGCAGCATGCACTGAATCCCAGGGACTGATTTAAGGAGAACACAAAAATGGTAAAAGCACAAGGTCTAACTCCTGAGTGAGTGAATTCAGGGAGACCAGTCAAAATTTCAACAACTTTGAAAGATATGCACTGTACTATATTTTACACTCCAAATCGTGATGGAATTTGTATTACTCCACAAAGCTGTGCTATCTGTAAAGCTTGCTCCCTTCCCAGATCGTAAGAAAGCAATAAAAAATATGTTATGCCTTAAAAAAGAGTATGAATAGAACAAACCCTAAAATGGATGTAATATTTCCTGCTCCTCCTCCTAGGACCCTCCCCCCTCTTAAAATCTTCTACATTGAATCCATATTTTCTTTCCCCATCTGCTGGGTTTGGCAAACCTGCCTGAATTCAATATTTCTAGATTGCACAAGAAAACAATGAAATAAACTTAAGCCCCTTCTGATAAGTGTGGGAAAGTTGGTGCAACCTGCCTGGATTTCCTTATGAGTCAGAAAATCTCTACTAAATAAGAGCCATGAAATATTTTGCTAACATGAATGGGATGGAATCATAAAGTTAGAGAAAATTGCAGCAGCAGAGTATGTACATGTAGCTAACAAATATAGCAGCTCTTCTTTCAATAACTTTGTCAGAAATCCACCCAATTCTTTCTCATCACACAGCAGGGGTACCCCACAGAAAGCAGTCCCTCAGCTTCATATCCTCTGTACAGCAAACCCTTCTTTCTTGGACCAATGAGTAGGAGTAGACCAGGTTCCTCAGTGCCTGCCCGTTGCCAGGTCTGAAGGAAGTTTTTCTCAGTTCCTCTCATGAAAAGGAGAAGGGCAAATATTTGTCATTACAGCCATGGGAAAATAGGGTTGATATTGAATTTCCTTGTAAATATATCATTCCAGGGCACAAACCCTTTTCTGAGTGTGTAGCATGGTAGAAGTGGACAGCTTGTGCAGAGGCCCCTCAGCTCTCATTTTGCCCTGGTCTTTGGCAGAAGGGGACCACACTGGGCTCTTTAGATCTGTTCTTCCTCCCTGCATGAAGCTGCAGCCATTCATTAACCCCAGGATAGGGGTGGGGGCAGTCACAGACCTTCTTGGTGAAGGGAAAAATCCACTAAAGACCAAGAAGAAATCTGTTTCT
This sequence comes from Harpia harpyja, assembly GCF_026419915.1. Classification (NCBI taxonomy): domain Eukaryota; kingdom Metazoa; phylum Chordata; class Aves; order Accipitriformes; family Accipitridae; genus Harpia; species Harpia harpyja. The sequence goes on along the minus strand of NC_068942.1, from coordinate 56,077,925 downwards.
GTAATCATCTAGTCTATTGCAACCACAGGAACAGTGCTTGCAGTGAAGCCTTGCTGTGATGCCTAGTTTTTAATACGTCTCAATATCCCCTTACAGCATCATAAAATGTCAGGACAGAAAACCACATTCTACTGCCCTAGAAGGTTTGGTTTTGGCACAAATCTTGTTCTCTACTTCATTAGTCAAAACAAGGATTTTAAAGATGGCAGCTGCTTCCACCTATCAACAATTAACACACAAGTATACTTAGGGGAAGCCTGGGGTTATTCATACTGCCAAACCCTGGCATAGAAGATGGCGGACTATTGTTCTTATTGTTAAAGGACATGTCTAAGCTTCTCCAGGGAATTTTTCAGAGCATTTAAATCAGCTCCTGTTTTAAATTGCCCTTTGGAGGAAACCACCTCTTCTATACAGAGAGCTGAAGGAGCTAAATACAAGGAAATATCGAAACTTACTGTACCCCGTTGTTGGGTAATTATCAAATTATTTTCACTTGCAGTATTGACTTCAAAGAGCTGTTCTCATTATACAGCTAGTGTCACAGAAATGGGGCTTTGTAATCGTGCAAACTTTTTTCTCCCAGGTAAATTAGTACTTTATATTATTGAATTGGGCTTTTGAAATCCTTTGGGCTTTTAAATTCCTTTTTTTGAGTTGGGGTTTTGAATTCCTTTTATTTGATTCAAATTAGCTGAAAAGGAATACTTTAATTTGAACATTTTGGTGCAAGTTTATTAAAGCTGTATTCTTAGAGGCATTACCTTAAAAGGGGTTGTAAACATTTACAGTACATAGCTCGGAATTAGCATAGCTGAAGTGGGAGTAATTTTTCATTTTTATCACTCTCTGCCATGCCTCACTTACCTACTAAGTGCAGTCTGTTCAGTGCAGCCTTGACGGATGAAGCAACATACTTGTAAATAACAGATATATTTATATTGCTTGCTGATCGGGAAAGAAACACATCACTGCCACAGCCATGTGTCCATAGCAGCTTTAAGACTCTGCCAGTACTCTCAGGTCAGTTTTTCAGTTTGTGCCCAGAAAGTTTTCAGTTTTCATATATTTACAACATGATGGAAAATAACAGGGCTATAAAATGACACTGAAGTTAACTTTACTATTGACTTTTCTGCTTTTTTACTGTTCTCTATTAAAACTGTTTTCATGTTCTACACAACAACGTGGGAAAGCTTGGTTAGGACAGAATTTAAATCCAACTCCTAATTTTGCATTTAAGGCTCATCAATATGTATTTACATGTCAGTAACCTCTGTCAGTTGTCTTAGCCCAGTGAGAGAGAAATCTAGAGGTCACTCAATCAGAAAACCTAGATCCATTTGCAAAGGCCAAGATCTTCAAGGCTCTGTGAGTAATTATAGTTTACTAAAATGTAGATTTAGCAGTCTAAAATATGAGGGCTACCTTTCAGACATACTAAACAACTTTATATTTTCATTCACTGATAAATAATGCAAAACTGTTGACTGAGACATTCAAACTGGTAAGCAATTAAGAAGGAACTGCAAAATGTTATACAAAATTCTAACTTTTTCTAAGTTATAAATTAAGAGGTGGAAAACCACAAAAGAAAAGTTAATCCTGAAACATGCATATATGCAATTTCATGTTTGACAGATTTCTAACTGGAGAAGTTGACTGAGAGAAGAAAAAACAGGATTTTCCCAGTGAGAAGAAAGACTTGTATTCTATCGCTCATTTTTCCAACACACAACTTTTGAGGAATAAGACTAGAAAATCAGATTTTTCTTATATATAGTTCACAGGTAGCAGGTTTTGACATCTTCAAAATCTGCTGCTGATTTCATGGAATCATCAACTGAATTTTGTAAGCAGGTTTTTTTCTCTGTGTACCTGCAAAGAAGTGGCCATCTTCCAGCTTAGGAAAAGAAGGAAGAAGAAAACTTTTCTACTAATGGCAGTAATACAAGCTCACTAAAAGGGGGATGAATGCTCTGAGTGGGGTAGATGAATGCTGTCTGGATCAAAGAGTAGACAGCTGTACTGTGCTGGGGTGGGGAATGGGATATGCACACATACAGCTGTCTGTGAATGCCTGGGCTTGCTAGGAGAGTGTGTCTTGCTCCCCGCTGGTGACAGACCAAGTCATAGCACAGCTGGCTGCCCTAAGGAAGTATTCTTCAGCCAATATCAGGCTGTTCTTTGAGTTGAGAATAGGTGATCTATTACATTAATATATTTCCTTTAAGACTATGGGCCAATGTCTTTCTCTAATACATTCCTAGACAAATGTAAGGAAACAAAGACTCTTACCTGACAGGGTCTTCTGAACTGTGGTGGTGGTCTAGCCAACAGCTTGCAAAGGAAAGGAAATGCTGAAAGAGCCTTTGAAATAGACGTCTCCCCAAGTTGTCCAAAGACTTCAGGGCATTAGGCCTATTGGCTTAACAATGAAGACCTATACAGTGGTGGGTATCAAATTTGTCATGGTTCTAACTACACTGTCTGTAAGAATTTTTAAATAGTCCGTCAGCTTTTCTACAGAGTCCTCTTGGAAGAACCTAGTTGGCCTCCCACAGGGAAGGAGCAGGGAGTCTAAAAGAAACTGTAGACAGAGCCCTCTGTTTTGACTGGGAGGGGTGGCCAAAGGGAGAGGGTCTGGCTGCAAGCTGGTAGTGAGACAAATGTAAAGTCTGAGGACTCTTATTGTTGGCTTGATCTGGATTACTGAGGGAGGGACTGGATCAGAACCAAGGCCAAATCTGTGTTTATCTTTGACCCATTGGGACAGTTGGCCTGACAGTTCCACAGTCTATTTTCTTTGTACTTTCTTGTGCCTCTTGTTACCTCATGGTGTTATTTCAGTGTGTCTTCTTGCTTCCTTCTTCCAGGCAGTACAACCTATGCCTTATCATCTAAATTCTCCACTGCCAGTCTTGAGGGTCCCTGTTCTCTTATAGTGGGGTAGGGAAGACCACCACAGAGATAACTTTCTTCAGAACATGGCAGTGATATACCAGGAAGCAATTTCAGTGGGTATTTTGTGCTCCCATACTATTGGGATTTCTGTCTTGGGAGGGAGTCTGTTACTACTCATTGCTTTTTAAGAACCTCTCAGAAGTTGAGGGGTTTGCCTGTTTTTCTTTTCTCCCCCCCCCCCCCCCCCCCCATTTAAAGTAAAATCCTTTTCTTTTCCAGGTGAAAATTTATTGATCAGAATGGTTTGATCCTTTACCTTCAAAGAGCAGTTGGTGTCCTCAGAGATTTCAGAGATTTTTGCTTTCAGCAGTAACAGGTGTGAAATGTCCCACTTTATTATCACATTTCAACAAAAAGTCTCTGGACAAAATGTCAAATTGTTGATCTCTGGGGTATGTCCAATTTATGTTTGGATCAAGAGCTTGGTTTGAAGCAAATCTGCTCGTTCCCCATTTATGCTTTGGTTTGCACTTTGAAGCAGTCTCAGTTGATCCTTTCAGTATCCTTTTTGGCTTTCTTTTGGATGAAACTGAGTTGAGAGATGTGCTCCAGGAGTGGCTTCAGATGCAAATTGTCATTCAGTCCAAGGTGCCAGGGTAAAGTTAGCCCAAAGTTTAAAAAGCAAACCCAGCTGTCGCTGGAATGAGTATAGTATGGACATTAAATCCTTATCATCAACTATTTGGCTTGTCTGCAAAATAGTGACTGCACTGTGACTTGTCTGCATTATTATCTAGCTGGACGTAGCCTTCATGAGACTCTGGGCTGAATAAACAATGCTTGCACCACTGAAAGAATATCCTGACAATCCAGTCATATTTTACTACAAGTAGATTCCAGATCAATGTGTACCTGCAAAAATCCAACTGAATACCTGTATTAAAATATAGCTGTATTTCTACTGTAACATAAAAGCAGTGAGAGTGCATTTAGTTGGTATTTTATAGAAGGAAATGTTTAATCGGAATATGTTAATATGAACATTGATATATTTTTCTGCATTGCTTACTGTAGTCTTTTAAATTAGTGGTTCATTGTGATGAGTTTTAAGGTAATGTGTCTTATTAACAATGGAGCATCTGAAAGTTTTAGGTTCATAAAGGGTTTATAATTAAGCCATGAAAATTAATTTAGCCATTTATAATGGATTGTTAATTAGTTTGCTACTAGGGCTGTCACTTCCAAACTCTCTGCAGAAGGTGAATATTAGGTTAGTTCTGTCTCTTGAGGTTTCAGGAAGGCTTATGACATTCCTTATGAAAGGTATTACTGTCCAAATTTTTCTTGTGAAGAGAACTCTTTCCTGCCAAATGTTTAAAGATTATTACTGTGAATGCTGATGATTTCTATTCTGCCATGTGTGCTTTTTGACATAATTTCCTGGGTAATCAATGACTTTTTTCCCCCATGTGGCATTGATTACCTCAAATACTAGAACAAAATGGAAGTAACAAAAAATCCTATCTAAATGCTGGAATAACCTTAGTGTGTCCCGAGCTTGGAGTATACCAAATACCTTCTAAAAGAAGAAGAATTGATCCTCTTTAGGAAGAATATATTCCAGAAAAGAAGTTACCTTTATTACAAAGATATTTGGTGTTAAATATTATGCCAGTAGTACTAAATCCTGGAAATTACAGTGAATGTTAATTCAGGCCTATTCTGCGTGGAGGTCAGAGTGTATACAATGTAACAGTAGTTTTCTGTATGTTCCATCTATAACTAAGCCCTTCAAAATGACAAAGTGAGATGCTGCTTCTAAAAAAAATATCATTCTGGACTTTGTATAATAAAAGTATTCCCCGCCCCCATTTCCCCTGTTTTTTGGTGAATGCTATCTCTGGTGGCATTAATGTGGTGGTATAGCTGTCATCACTTAGACCGAACAGCTGAGGCAACTGACAGTTTAAAGATTTCTGATTGATGATCCAGGCTTCTTCAGACTCAATCTGCTATTATGCTGCTTTTAGGTGCATTTGGATAAATTAACTCTGCCACTGTAGCCTCTAGAAACTTTATAAAATCTACAATTAAAACATAAGTTCTACAGACTTGAGTTATAGACCAAGATTTTTTCCTCTGTAGTTAACTTCAGCTTGTTAAATCACATGAATTGGCTTAATCCAGCCCTGGGCTATGAGATAAACTCAAAGTCCAAGTGGTTCCAAGTCTGTTGAGGTACAGCTAGCAGATGTATTTGCATTTTTAATACAACTGTAAATTGCTTTGCCTTGTGGTTTTGTCAAAATAACAGTTACATTTATAATCTGTGATCATAAGGAATTGCTCCAGTCAGATTTGATACCTGGAGTTTCCCTACGTGGGTTTAACCTTGTATTCACTTGGTGTAAGATCAAAGAATAAGGCATAAATGTATATACTGTATAAAGGATGTCACTGGAGTGAAATGGGAGATTCTCCGAAGCAGGGAGTCATTCTAAGTAAGAACTATACTAAGGAAGGAAAAGGAGGGCATGGACTACCATTAGGGTTGGTTGGTGGACTGACTTTAACAACAGAATTTCAAACATTAAGCCTGTCTAACCAACAACGTGCAATTCCACCTTATTCACTCATCATGATTATTTTGCAGACACGTAAATGGACCACTATCTGTGTCATAAGTAGGCCTGGTGGCAGAGTGGAGAAAGTAATCAGTGTCATTTCTCTTGTTTCTGTACTTACTCTCAGTGCTGGCCTATTCATGGTATTTGTGCTTTATTATTGTCATGGCTGTTTGAAACTGGAGGAGAAGAAATTCCTTAAGCATAAAATGGAGAAAATTTTAATGGATTTATTTTCAACAAATAAAATACATTTATTCAAAGTAAATCAAATACATCAGGTTCTATAGAAGTCTCAGTGCAAATTTATTAACTTCATAAGGATTAATAAATGTAAGGAGTGAAAAGTCTTGAAATATTTTGAACCTACTTTCTAAGGCTACACTTGTTTACTAGTTTTGGATTCTTTGCATAAGGGAAATATTACCATTTTAGAAATTAATTTCCCCATTCTGCTTTTATCTTAAAAGTATTATTGCTTTGTAAATTGCTTTTCCAAAGATTTCTGTAGTCCTCACAGAAGGTAATGTATCCTTGAATTCTTTATTGGTTTCTGAAGAAATAGCCTGAGAAGTAGGTATTTCCTTCAATCTTTTTGTTAATAGTAAATACAATCAAACACAATGACATGCAGAGTTGTAAAGCCATGAATTCAGAGAACTAAACTTACCATAAAGTTCACGTACAAATGAAAACAAATGTAGGTCTCCAATACTCTGGTTTTCAGGGATGATTTTGGGGACAGCTGAAGAAAAGAAATACATTAATAATTCTAATATCACTTGCAATAGAACTAAGCTTGTGTCTGGTTTTTTTGTTTATTTTTTGTTTATTTTAAATGAAGGTTTGTTAAAATGTATGGGATAGGACTGATTATTTGGTAATTTGATGAAAATCCTTGAAAAAGAGTTGAAAAAGATGCTAATGAAAAATTCAATGTCCCTTCATCTTACTGTGATTAAGAAGTCTCCAGTCTCCAGATCTCATGCTATTCAGTGACAATAAGCCAGCTGGGTTGTTAAATTATTGATATTCAAGGTGGAACCTTAATCCCCTTTATTTTCTGGCCTATTAAATAAATGATAGAGAATACTAAGGCACACAAATTCAGGTTTGCTAAAATTCTTAAAAAGCTTCAATTAGCTGTTAGTATAGATCTGTTTTAAACTTATTCATTTAGAAAAATTTACGTGTTAAATAAATTTAACAGATTAGTAAAAATCTTTATAGCGACAGTTGATTAAGATGATGTGGCAAGAAAGAAAATAGTTACACAAATGAATAAGAATTCTAAAACATGGAAATTATAATCAATAGTTTGATATAGTTTGGATTCTTTCTGGATTATTATTTAGCTGAAATCTGCTAGCCCTGTATTTCTGTGATAAGAAGGCTTTAAACAAAGTATTGTTTACTCAACCAAAATGAGGAATGCATATTACATGTATTACACATGCAAAATTTAATGTATATGTATGCTTGTTTGAATTACACATTTATGCCTTGCCATAGCCAGAAGCATAACTTCCCCAATGTTCTTCTCAACATTCCCATTTTTAAAATTAAGGCACAGTATATTTGTGAGAAAGTGAATATATTTGCATTGTGGGAGAGGGACTTTCTGCGTGCTCTATGTTTGACACTGATGTTCCTCATTTCCAATCTCAGTCAGAAAACTCTATTTAAATAATTAAGGTAGCTTCCTACCAAAAGTGAGGGGAATGTGTGATTAGAAAGGGGTGAAGAAATGAAAAAACTATGGGGCGTGGAAAGTTTTGCCCTTTACTTATTTCTTGTACCTGCTTTTATTTCTATCATTGCTTTGCTTGCAGATGCTAGATGTTCATAATCTTTTTGCACCTCCTTGCTTCATATTCTGTATGCCCTTTTACATAAGAGAAGTCAGCGGCCATTTGGAGTCTTGACTGCTTTTTTTTTTTTTACACAGAAATACTTGGTCATCACAGGTTCTCCTACTCTGCAGTAGTTCCCCTCATAATGTCCATTATGTCCATAGACAGGGATGAATGCAGTTGTAGTTAGCTATTTTACTTCCAGGTTCAAGCCTTTTTTCATTTAGCACAGTGGCCAAAAACCTCTGATGGCTTTCTTCATGGCCACATTATCAGTGATGCTCTTGCCACAGACACAAACAAATACCCATGTAACAGCATTCATACTCTGCACCAGAGATATCTGTCCTCCCATATAACTTGTGTGGTATCTGTGTTGTAGTCAGTGGTTCCTACTGTCTCAAAAGCTTTTGCTCCAAAATGGAGTTTAACTACTGCTTACATCTTACACATGGTAAGTGAAAAGTGACTGTCTTACCTACACCTTCAATGAGGTTTCACCTAATCCCAAAATAAGAACATTTTCTTCTAGTGGAAGAAAACATAATATGAAAACCACTAAAGTATTAGGCATTATACTGAAATTAAGTATGGCATACTGAGACATCAATGTTTATATCCCACAGCAAGTCAAAATGCCTTATATTTTAAGGCATTGGATGAAAAGCCTTGCTGAAGACCCAGAGTATGAATGTAGCTCCACAGCAATCCTTTCTATACGTGGTCAGCAGAGGGGAAAAATTCAAATCCTGCTTTGATTAGGCTAAAACTTATTTGCTATGTGTTTTTTTCATAGTCGCTTAATTTTAATTGCATTAAAAATGATCAAATTTAAACCTTAAAGTAGCTTCTCCTGTCTTATCAGCTGTTGCGCAATTCCTGCAGAAAAAGGACAGAACACTGCATTGTCCAAAAGAATTTTAGTAAGTTATTATAAAGATAGAAAGTAGCTGTTTTCACTGTAACCTAAATATGTAGTTATGTAAGATTTTTAGGCTGCTAAAATGGAAATACTTTCATCCATGACTGAAAACATGATGAAAAGGTACCATATAGCTTTTAAATCCTTGTGAGTATCAGGCATGAATTTAGGAGGAAGACTAAGGCGGCACTTAGAAGACTTTAGTCCAGAGACTGAGCTATCATGGACTTTGGGAAGGGGGTCACTGTGTTATGAAACAAAACATTAAGGAAAGTAAATGGTTTATATTATCTTATATTCATTCATTCATTACTCTCTGTCACACCACTTCTATATCAGGCATCCAATTTCTCTCCAATATTTTCAGAACTCCATTACAAGGTCAAAAAACCATCTGTATCTGAATTCTTCCTAGGCCATCTGCTATGAGCTGGGACATAAACAAGGTATTTCTATCTACCCAGGCTCAATCTCTTTTCAAATCCTCTCTAGTAAGTCTTGTACATTTTCCTTATTCACATGCAATTTGACAGAAAGATGCTTTCAGCCCTTTTTGCATCTTTCTGCCACTTGATCCACCACATTTATCCTGTGGCAGATTCTTTGACTTTGTCCTTTGTATTTGTCCCAGATATTTTCATCTTCTTTTCTGTAAAAAGACTGGCAGGGGTTTTTTAATTCTCTGGATCATCTCTGCACTTGTTTTTAAATCCTTTTAATACCTAATCTTCCTCCTGACGCACTTGCTTTAGGAGACATTTTAGATATGTCTGCACTACCCTAGATTGTAAAAATCTTATTTCCTATTGTAAAGATTAGCTTTCACACTGCCATAACAATGAGATGGGCAATATTACTCACTAACCTAAACAACCTTATCTCTACAATTCTCCCACTAACCCACCTCTCCTCACTATGTCAGTTGTGCCTGGAGAGGATGGGGCATGGTGACCTTGGGTTCTGCTCCTTCCATGCACCACTTGGTAAAACTGGCAGTGCAAGGGAAGGGGAGGAAGCTGCACTCATCATGGCTTTTGCTGGATTGAGTGTAAGTGGAATGAACAAGCATTTATGAAGGATTTCTTTTTTTCCCTTCTCTGAATTATTAATTTCTGAACTCACTGAATTGTTTAACATTTCTATCTTCTAACAAAGGAAACAATAGCTAGAGGCATGTAATGAGGATATTTACAGTAATCCATCTGTAAATACAGCATGTGTATGGTATAATCCATTTGAATTTAGAAGCAAAAGATGGATTATTTTCATGCTGCATTTACACATGTGTTTATATACAGCCATATTATTTTTATTTGTCACGGACAATAGAGACATGGGATCCTTTTGTCTAAACACTTATTAGTAAGCCTTTTGTCCTGTAAGCTGAGATATTCATCTGAGCAAGGGCAGATCATGGACTCTAGTGTGAAACATTGGCTTTGACAGAGTTATTTTACTGTGAGAAAATGCATGCTGAATTGAGAACTTAGTGAAATAAGTTAGAGCTTGGTGAGACAATAAGGCCAGCGTCTGGCATTAGCTTACAACAGGTTTGAAAGACAGCTCTACTACAAGGTCAAATTTAGAGTAAAAAAAAAAAAGAAAAAAACAATGAGCAGTCATCTCAAATACAGTCTACTTTGAGTTGCTGTCTTAAAATATCAGTGGAAACTCCTATAGTTGAAATTTTACAATTGTTGAAAATGCAATTTGATTTCTTTGACTGTCAATGAAATTCTATCCTTTAAAACTTTGCTGGCATGCAAGAAGACAGTGTTCTGCTCATATTGTGTCTTGTGCATTGTTCATATAGTGATTGTCCTTTAGAAACTTTTAAGTTGTCTTTGTACCTACTCTAATGATCCTAGTAATGTTACTAGAGGCAAAAAGTATGGCAACATTGTCCTTAAATAGCACAGAAATAATGATTTAAGGTTATAATGTGCCATTTCCATAGGGATCTAATTTCTGTCCAGATGGCAAATGCTGTTTAAGCTGTTTCATGAACTAAACAGAAGAGACCGATTTTAGTTGTTACAAACAAGATGTCTCTCAGCACAAAAAGAAAGTCAAATGTGGTTGTATTTTTCTTAATAACTGCTCTGAAATGTTTATTAGCAAATATTTGAAATTTCTAAGAGGAAAGGTTTTCTTTCCTGCCCTCTGAGAAACAATACAACTTCTCTATCCACAGAAAGCAAAGAGTTAATATACTCCCTATTGTGATTTACCCTGGAATAGGGCCACCACCAAGGCTACCATAGGAGATCATATTTACTAGCATGCCTTTGTGTCCTGGGCCTAAAAGAGAAGCTTGTTAGATCTGTCTTGAACCAGGCTGATGTCTGGCCTCTGATGAAAAGCACAGAAAGCCAGCTTTCTCCTAAAAGTTGATTTGCTTGTCCAGGGTTAACAAAAGGGTGTCTAACTCCTTCCTTGAACCTCACCTTCCCCTTGTGAACACAGTCCCTGCTCTATGTGACTTTTTATTACCAAACAGGGACCAGTACTAGTATAAGAGGGTACATGAAAGTTTATGTATGTAGCAAAATCTACAATCTCTGTGCGATACGCATGATTTGACAGAGCAGTCATGAGAATAACAGCTTGTCTGAGTTTATATATATTTTTATTATTCTTTCAAGTAGGTGGAAGCAGGAGCTTTTTGAACTACTGGATCAATATCGCTAATAGTTATAAACATATTTCCATCACTAGCAAAAAACTGTCTCTAGTAAAGAGCCCTGAAACAACATTAACTAATGCAAACCAGATAAATGAGAAATTTTCATATTATTTAAAATATCTTATACTTGTCTTCCAGAACCAAAAGTATATTGTAAAGGTCACCAGAATCATGTGCACTAGAATCCATTTATTTTACTCTTAACATTCTTTTTTTCAACAACAAAATATCAGCTAATAAGAGTTGTTCTATTTAGTGCTAGATTATACATGTTTTATCATTGCCTTTCTCAGTTCTTGGTCCAAGTGCAGCTGACATAAAAAAGGGAATGAAAGTATTTTAATCAGCATAAAATTCCCATTGAACTCTTATGTACAATACAAATCATAGAATCATAGAATCATTTAGCTTGGAAAAGACCTTCAAGATCATAGAGTCCAACCATCATCCATGCTCACTAAACCATGTACTGGAGTGCCTTGTCTACGTGCTTTTTGAATACCTCCAGGGATGGTGACTCAACCACTTCCCTGGGCAGCCTCTTCCAATACATGACAACCCTTTCAGTAAAGAAATTTTTCCTAATATCCAACCTAAACCTCCCCTGCTGCACCTTGAGGCCATTTCCTCTTGTGCTATCTCCAGCCACCTGACAGAAGAGACCAACACCCACCTCACTACAACCCATCTTCAGGTAGTTGTAGAGAGCGATAAGGTCTCCCCTCAGCCTCCTTTTCTCCAGACTAAACAACCCCAGATCCCTCAGCCGCTCCTCATAAGACTTGTGCTCCAGGCCCCTCACCAACTTGGTTGCCCTTCTCTGGACACGCTCCAGCACCTCCCTGTCTTTCCTGTAGCGAGGGGCCCAAAACTGAACACAGTACTCGAGGTGCGGCCTCACCAGTGCTGAATACAGGGGAACAATCACCTCCCTGCTCCTGCTGGCCACACTATTTCTGATACAGGCCAGGATGCCGTTGGCCTTCTTGGCCACCTGGGCACACTGCTGGCTCACATTCAGCTGGCTGTTGACCAAAACCCCCAGGTCTTTTTCTGCCGGGCAGCTTTCCAGCCACTCTTCCTGTAGCACTGCATGGGGTTGTTATGACCGAAGTGCAGGACCTGGCGCTTGGCCTTGTTGAACCTCATACAATTGGCCTCAGCCCATCGATCCAGCCTGTCCAGATCCCTCTGTAGAGCCTTCCTACTCTCGAGCAGATCAACCCTCCCTCCCAACTTGGTGTCATCTGCAAACTTGCTGAGGGTGCACTCGATCCCCTCATCCAGATCATTGATAAAGATATTAAACAGAACTGACCCCAATACTGAGCACTGTGGAACACCACTTGTGACCTGCTGCCAACTGGATTTAACTCCATTCACCACAACCCTTTGGGCTCATCCATTCCAGACAGTTTTTCACCCAGCGAAGAGTACACTTGTCTAAGCTGTGAGATGCCAGCTTCTCAAGGAGTATGCCATGAGAGACAGTGTCAAAGGCCTTGCTGAAGTCGAGGTAGATAACATCCACAGCCTTTCCCTCATCCACTAGGCGGGTCACCTGGTCATAGAAGGAGATCAGGTTGGTCAAGCAGGACCTGCCTTTCTTAAACCCATGCTGGCTGGGCCTGATCCCCTGGTTGTCCTGCGCATGCCATGTGAGTGCTCTCAAGATGAACTGTTCCATAATCTTCCCCGGTACCAAGGTCAAGCTGAAGGGCCTGTAGTTCCCTGGATCCTCCCCCCGATCCTTCTTGTAAATGGGCGTCACATTGGCAAGCCTCCAGTCCTCTGGGACCTCCCCTGTTGACCAGGATTGCTGATAGATGATGGAGGGTGGCTTGGCAAGCACCTCTGCCAGTTCCCTCAGTACTCTTGGATGGATCCCATCTGGTCCTATAGATTTGTGAGTATCCAGACAGCGTAGCAGGTCACTAACTATTTCCTCCTGGATTAAGGGGGGTATATTCTGCTCTTCATCCTTGCCTTCCAGCTCAGGGGGCAGAGTACCCCATAGTTATGTTTCTGTTTAAAGTGAGGAAAATGAGCAATAATATTGACTTGGCTCATACATTAAAATACAATTTATTTCATGTAAATGTTCTTTTCGTGCCTTGCTAAAATGTTTTTACTGGGAAGATTAGTGATTTTGTGGAGGTTTGTGTTTCCCTTTTTTTTTAATCAGACTTTCAACACTTTGATGTTTTCAGATAATAACTTTGGCTAGACCTAGCCTGTTGCCTTAGGTAATCAAATCTCCCATAGGAGGACATCGGGCCAGAGGAAGGAAGGTGTGTTCTGTCTTTAGCAATCAATAGATGGAGAATTGGCTGCTATGACACACTCGTTCAACAGCTGGTTTCTATTTAGTCTTAGTAGCTGAAAAGAGAGCTAGAAAAAACCATACAACTAGCTGCTATTCCTATTAAAGCTCAGGTTTTAATATATCTGCTCCACTCAACCATACATGTAAGGATGGGAGCAGTTGGACTTTGAGATTTGAGCTCAGATTATTCCCTCTGGAAATATTCCTAAAGGTGAATCGTGTCTGGTCTTTTAGACTTGGAATTCTGTTTAAGCTTTCTGAAGTGTTAGTATTGTCTATTCATGTTTACTGTGTTTGTAATGAGATATGCATACTGTTACTTCTGCCTTGCTACCTTAACTGTTCTACGAGTTATTCATGTGTGTTCCTGCAAGTTGTCACCTCAGAAAAAAGTAATCCAATTCCTGACAGTGAGTCACTGATTTTCTATTTATTTTTCCTCTCTTGCTACAGTCCAAGACAGATAACCATCAGGTTATTTTTTTTAAACAATTGCTAAACCACAATGTTTTTTAAATGTATCACCCCCATCTCAGAGAAGCATATCTCAAATTCTCTTAAAGAACAATACTCTCAGAGGACCCTTCACTGATATTGCTCTTGATGGAAAACTTCCAGCTTTTAGGTATGTTTGGAAATCTAGGTCAAAGGTTTGTAATCCTGACTACATCTTTGACTGTCTCTAAATTCCTCCTTTATCTCATTTATAGACGCCTTCTTTTTCATTAATGTCTTTTAGTCTGTGATAGAGCCACTAACTGTGCTTGGCTTCTGAACTAGTCTTATATTGATTTTGTGTGTTGTATTGGGACTTTATGTTCTCATCTTTTTTATACTTATTTTTTTTCTCTCAGAAGTTCCTGCATTTCACATGCTTTCACTTTTAGAAGATAACAAAAGAGTTAGTCTTCAGAATAGGCTTATAGGTTTTCTTTTAGGATTTTAAAATACCTGCAGATAGATGGTATTTTGGGGGAGTGGAGGTAGTTGTGAAAGACAATGTACATGCAAGCTGTAGTCTTCTTACAGCTTTCACTGTCTCTGAATTACTGCTGCAAAGCAAAGTTTCTGCTATAAGAATATTGAAAGGAGGACCTTGTTCTGTCCATTAGTGACAAAAGACAGAGATTCAAAATCTAGAAAACATTTTCAGGAAATGGAAAGTGTATTAGCATTACTGATTCATAATAAATAACGTAATAAAAAGAGGAAGGCCAAGGTGTATTTCTAGGAACTGCAAATTGACCCTGATTTCTCAAACTAAAAAGATACTATGATCTTTTCTAATAAGGATGTAATTCTGATTTAATTAGCCAATTGGGACAGATTTTTTTTCCATGAAAGTCATTCATCCCGGGTTTACAAGTTCAGACTAGATACAAGGAAGAAATTTTTTAAGATGAGGGTGGTGAAACATTAGAACAGGTTGCCCAGAGAGGTGGGAGATGCCCCACCCCTGGAAACATTCAAGGTCAGGTTGGACAGGGCTTTGAGCAACCTGATCTAGTTGAAGATGCCCCTGCTCATTGCAGGGAGGTTGGACTAGATGACCTTTAAAGATCACTTCCCACCCAAACCTTTTTATGATTCTGTGATTCTACACTATAAAGGTAATGGGATAAAGAATCAAATAAGTTATTTATGTACGTATAGAGAAGTGGAGCTGGCTTACATTTTGTTTTATAGTTTACATTTTTTACTGCCTCCTGCCATGCAGCTTTCCAAACCAGAGGCCCCTTCTGATGTTCCACAACATGGTAGTATGATGGTTAGTAGAAGAAAAAATGAAACAAGATTTGCATATGGTATTAAACTACCAGAATTTAACTCTGACCTATGCAATGGGAAGTCAATGGCCCAGAAAATCATTTAGCATATTTCATAAAACAGTCAATGGTAGAAAAGACAATGCTGCTGTAAAAAGAAAGATAAAGTCAAAACCTGGTTCTGACTAGTTCTGACTCGGCTTCTGGGATATAACAGCTGGGGTCGTGAGTGTAACAGCAGCTCAAAAAAATTAACAGGGAGAGACCATGAGGGACTTTTATAATTAGTTGATCTGACTGTTTCTGTGAAGCAGATGTCGGCATTTCTCCTAATAATTCCAGCATTCAACCCAGTGTCTTCTCATTTGACTACAGCATGCCTTTTGGAAGCATGGCTTACCTTGGTTTATATGACTAAATCCAATGTATCAAATTACAACCTGAATGTTTTATTGTACAAGTAGCATCTCATAATTCAGGTGACCCAATGTATTGTACAGTTAGAGGAGCAGATGAAGAAATGGAGAAGGAAATGAGTGGGAAAGATCCCAAACTTAAGACTTGTTTTTTGAGGAGGAAGGAAGCAGTGGTTGGACAGAGAACAGCTCAAATTTTTGAGATCTAACTAGCAGATTAGTGGACTATGCATTTGCCTACCATTTTCCTTTTGGCTTAAAGAAAAGATTACATTGGATGGACTTTTGAAAAAGCTTGCTTCCCTAAAAGTATCTCTTTATTGAGAAAAACAATTATTTAAAACCTGTTATACTTAAGTACTGATCACATCAGCTGGAGAACAGAAGTTCTATGAAGAGGCAGTAAATGCCTTTCTTTTATAAGATGGCCCTTGGAACATATTCAGCTTTGATCATAACAGTATTTTTTATTACCTGAAAAGATGTGTAAAGAAGAAGATAGGTTGATTCAGGCTAGAATGTAAAAAGGGAATGCTTGTTGATGGATGTAAATCCTAAGTCTATCTGAAGAAAGGATGAAATGGACTTCTGGGTTTGTGTCACCTCAGGAAAAGAACAGAAAACTTACTTTCTCTCACTGACGTATGTTGCTGAATTCCCCCAAATGGCCTTTTCTTATTGTAATCCATAAACAATTGGAGAGGCATATAATCCATTTAATACATGAACTACTGGAGAGACACAGGTGATTCCACATCACCTGGAGAGGTGAAATCACTTACCATTACACTAAACTGCCAGCAGATGTCTGCTATTCAGCTCATACACCCTTCCTAGTCATGTGCTTTATTTTACCCTTGTCATCCATCAGTGTTATCTTTATTGAAGGAGCAGCTGTGATTTTGTCTGCAAATGAGGTTTCTCTTTGTTAGGCTCTGTACACACATGTAACTAAAGATGGTCCATATAACCAATGGTTACAGACCTGTGTGATACAGGAATAGGTTTTTATTCTTTAAAAAGGCTTCACCTATAGAGATTGCACAGTTTCCCCTAAGCAATCTATTCTAGCATTTTGCTATTCTTACCACTAGGAAGATTATCATAATAATTAAATTTGCTGGAACTTTTGCTCTTTATTGCTAATCTAGACCAGATAAAGAGAAGGTTTCAATCCCTTAATTTGGGAAGTTTTCTGCATGTGTCTTTTACATACGTGGACATATTACATTACTTTTTAGTTTTTCCTTCTCTAAACTAAAGAAGTTATCCTATAATTTCTTTCCTAACAGTCTAAGTGTCCTAGTCTTCTGATCATTAACTCCTTGAACTCTTCTGGGCTCTGTCTATTTGTTTACATCTTTCTTGGGGGCAGTGGTAACAGTTAAACAGAATTCTCTTGCTGGAGCCTGAAGACTGGAAACATTATTTTTCATAACATACTGTCATAATACTTGTTTGTGCATCCCAACATGAAGTCATAACCCAGATCTTGTTCTACAGAACTGCCCGTCTTTGACTTGTCTTTACTGAATTGTATGTTTCTTTTCCCTATGTTTCTTCAGTTTTTCACAATTGTCCTTAACTGCAGCCCTGGACTTTTATGTGTGCGTAGAACCTCCTTTTTGATGCCATCTTCTAAACATACACTCAGTTTCATCCAACTGGTTACTAACAATATACTTGGCTTTCCAAACCCAGAAAAGACAGCTGCTCTTGAGTCTTTCTGATTTGAGAATACTCTGTTGATAACTATTGCTTTGCATGTGTCTCATAGTAATTCCATTTATATCCTGCTGCCTTATATCATGCAAAACCATATCAAAAGCCCCCTTAAAGTCAGTGAATATGGTATCTACACTATAGCCCCGGACAGTTGCCCTTTTACAGGAAGAAACATGTATTGCATTGAAAGCTAAAGAGCAGGAAATTGCCTAAGCAGTTTCCTATTCTCTCCTTCCTTCAGCCCCTTGAAGTGAGATATATAATACAAACAATTACATTTTTAAATATTTTGTTGCTTCATAATAATTTCCCCTATTTAATTGGCAGTGGGGCGGTCCTTTCATAGACCATCATATCTGTTTACCTGCTAGTAGTGGCTTATTTCTTCTTTTGTATAGAGGAAAAATACTGTATAAATAAATGAAAAGAAATAACTTAGAAAAATCTGTTCATTTTTTAGTTAAAAACATTCCCTTTTAAGGAACAAATATCAGACAATATGTATGAACGGACTATGTTGAGCAGCATGGTTACTTCTTCAGTTACTGTGGTTGATTAGTCTGAAAAGGCACTATGGTTGATTAACGTGTTTTCTTGGAAAAAAGCAGGCGCTTCAGCAGAAAAAAAATTAAGACATATTGTATTATAAAGCGTGTTCCCATAGTTTGTAGTAGTTTATAGAGAAAAGCAATTTTTTTGGTACTGTAAGAATTACATATAAAAAGTAACTTTTATTGGAAAAATATCATATTTCAAATACAGGGGCTATCATTACTTTCCATGAGCATGCACATAATTTCTGCAGCAGTGAATAAGTTGTCATTTCTTGGGGTTTTAAAATCCACTGAGAAGCAAGAACATGTTTCTCTTCAGTAGTTGTCTATTTTTATCCTGCATATTTTCATCAGTCATGACAATTTTTGCTTTTCTTACTTCTCTATCTTCAGCTCTGCAGGCCACTTGTCCCTCTAGGTTAGCCACAGCCAACCCTTCTAACTGAAGAACATTGCACAGGACTTCCAAACAGTCCAAGTTCTGGTTACCTTAATTTTCAGGTATTACATTAATTAGTATGAAACATGTCTTCTCTCTTCTCTATGATGATGCCAATCCAGTGCCTACCACTGTCAATGGAAATCTTCATTTAACTTCAAGACACACTGAATGAGCTTCAACCAGCAAGTCCTATCAAAGCGGTAACTACATGTTATTTATCCAAGTAAGGACAAAGACTGTGGGCTGGGTGCAGCAGTATTTCTTGAGCAGATAAACAGAAGAACAAATAAATATTACAGTGGGAGACATGAGAATGAGCAAGATGGTATTTGCTGGTACTTGTTTTTGCATTCTTTGGCACCATGTTTCTGTTTAGAAAACTTCTCCAGATTTCTTCCTGTCCTTTCTTCATGCCAACAATAAATCTTAAAATAGTAGAAAACCAACTTTGACAAGAAAAGGAATTTACACTGGTCCAGGGTGACTTGCTCTTTCTTTCTAGAGCCAGAATAAAAAACAATTGCTAGACCTTTCAGTGGAAGACCTTTGAGTCTGAGAACCTAAGAATAAAAGGTATTATTTAGTTCTGAGAATATGTGAGATATCTTGCCCTTGTTTATTAATGGACACTGAAGTCCATGACAATTTTAGTTTTGGGCACACTGAAAATGCCTGCCCTCTCTTTTTTAAAGTTACAAGCAAGTTCAGAGACATTTATAACTATAAATGCGCTTCTTTTGGCAGTTATAGAAAGAATATTCCCTGCATCCTCTCAAGCCAGTGGGCTGTATATCATCTCGTGCCTGTGGTTTTGTTCACAGCACTGGAAACAAACCCTAAGCTTCTTGTCTCCAGTTTTCTTTCTGCTGTTCGTCAGTTCATTTAGATATTGTATTCTGCACATTTATGTGAAAAATTCAATTATATCTAGCCAGTTAATGGCCACTTAATCCAACTGGTGCCTAGATGAATTCAGAACCTTGTGATCTCTCACAGCAAGTGTCAAGAGATGACAAAGGCTTAAAGTAGCTGCTACAAGAAGAGCACTAATAATGTCATACATGAAAGAGGAAAGTAAGGGAAAAAAATATTTTGTTTTACCAAGTTTTTCTTCTGCCCCATGCACTATGGTTGAGAACAGTTATTTTTGAAGGGGATGCCACACATATCTTAATGTGAAGAGTGTTTAACCTTATGACTGCAAACGCATTACTTGAAATAGGAGTGAATTCCACCCTAGCTAGGGACAATTAGAACAGGAGAGAAGATGAAAGCCTTTAGTAGATGAAAGTGAAACTGTGTCTGGTATTTCCTTATCAAAGCTTAAGTCTAAAGAATTAAACTTCAGAGGGGATGTGTTATTAGGCAGAGAGGACAATTCAGAATCAGCTTTTCAGTAAACCTTGGAAGACAGTAGTTTACTGAAAGTTTAACCCTCAAAAAAAAGGAATTTGAGACTTCTTTTACCTTAAACTGAATTATTTTAGCCTGAATCATGATTACTGGTGCTTAAATTAGATCCCTTCCTTCAAATGAAATGTTTTTTTAAGCATAGATTAGCATTTCAGATCAGGAGCTCAGAGGCATCTGGGAATCTGATCAAAGTCTCAGCATGAATATGCAGTTAGACTATTTTACAATATATAAAGTATACAATTATCAAATTCTATAATTAACAGGAAAAATAAAAAATTGCTAAGCATCTTATAGTTCAGTTGTCTTCTTCCTTTAATTTCTAATAGTTGACAGGATCAGCCCTTACTTCAGAAGTTCCATTGATCTGATAGAAGATACTACCTTTGCCTACAAAACTTGTCTGGCTTGTATCCTTTGAATATGACAGCTACAACCCAACCGCTCTTTCCTGTTATTTCAATTCCTAACTGGAAGATGAATGGGCATTTCATTTCTGGTCTGACTTCTCTAGCCCTGCTTTTATGAGTTTGCTTTTCAGAGACTGGGTCTGAAACCAGTGAATTGATAAAAAATTTTTACTTCATGTGTCCTATTGGAAACAACTTCCTTACTGTGGCTGCTGAAAGCAAAGGTATTGAATATTTAAACTTAAACTATCATAACATCTTATGATAGTACCATCAATACCACAAGAGAATACTGAAGGAATAAAACAGAAACCATGGTTGCAGCAATTGAATGTGTTTTGGAAAGAAAGAGTCTTTGAAAATGCAAAGATTTTCATCTTTTACTAGAAACAATGTAATAATATTAGAAGATTGAACAAAACTGTATCACAAAAATTGGAGTTAAAAGGTAAATAACAGTATTGTTGATGTGAGAAAGACTTCAAGTCCATTCCCCCGGACTTTGAGTGGCTTATCCTCTGGCTGGATTGTGAAATCACTTCTTAGTCACTCAGACAACTTTATAATACTTTACTGAAAAAGTCTTGCAACCATTCCTGCTTTATTTGTATTAATATTTCAGCATACTAAATTGGAGTAGGAATGTTCTCCCTCCACCCTAGTGTATGTGTGGTATGTGCTTGTTAATCTTTCCTCAGGATGTGTGCAAAATATGAAAATAAATTGATTGCATAATGAATCAATGAACAAAGTACCTTAATTTATTTGAAATTACTATTTTGAGAAAAAATCTAATTAGGCTAATGAGGGCTTAAATCCTCATTGAAAACATGAAATGCTCTGCAATTTAACTTAGTGATAAAAATTCACATACTAAGAAACAGACAAGAAAAATGATAAAATCCCATCTAAATGAGAGACGTTTAACTCTAGAAAGGAATAAGTATAGAAAAACAGCAATAATTTAGAACAATGCAGTATCATTTCACAGGTGAGAATACTTATTTTGGTGTGGGATTCATATGAAATCTACAGGTAATATAGGATATGAAGAAGACAAGAAAAAAGATATCTTTGTTTTAGATTTTGATTGTGTGTATATCTATCTGCATCAATATATATATGTATGCAGTCAGATATTAAACAGGGAAGATCAAACTTTAGATTCCTCACCACAGACTTCAACACAGCATCAAGCCTTAAGACTCTATGGCCTCAGTAAGGTATTTCCAAACCATGAGTTTCTGGAGAAGCCTCCACTTCCCTTGTCTGGGTAGGTGCCCCAGTTGCAACTTGACTCTGAGCTGGGGTGAGGTGTAGGTGTGCGTCATTCCCTCCTTCTGCACTGGTTTCCATGGAAGGAAATCCAAGGTCAGGGCTTGGAGGAGATTTATTGCTGACCTTGTCTGGGTCCCTGGTTTGGATGACTGAAGGACTAGGTCTTGCATGTGCTTCATAGACTATATTTTCCCTGTCATCCATTTATAAAATTAGATATAATTTAACTTAGAAGCATGATGCAGCACAGCATGCATGCATAACTTGTTCTGTCTTGAAGCTGTTAGAAAGTATAGCTCCGTAGCATGGGTGGAAAAGATGTTTGGCAGTGAGATGATACAGGGCTCTAGCATCATTTCAGAGTCCCAGAGCTACACTTCAGAAACTCCTGGCATTTCCAGATTCGAGCCATTGTGGTTCAAGCATTTGGTTTAAAACATATTAATGTGATATTTAAAACAATATGTTGGGTTTTTTTATTATTTACCTTCTGTTGTCTGAGCTTTTTAAAATGCATATTTTCAAGGTTTGCTCTTCAACTACAAAAGGTATGTCTTTTTCTCTCACTTGAGCCTCCCACATTATTGCAAAGCTCTGGGGTTTAAGGCTCTTGGGACAAGTGCCAAGTCTCTGAAATTCATGATAAGACAGTGAGAACTAGCAACTGTAGAAAACCTGTGTACAGAAGGTCTGGTGTGCAGTTTGCAATGTATGACAGATGGCTAGGAATATGTGCCGATTTACAAACTATGTATATATTCTGTTATATTTTAGTCATACTGGTTGTTGTTATTGACTCTCTCATTTTGCGTCTGTCACTTGGATATGCAAGATGTAAATTTTTTCTATATAAGATTTGGGGTTTTGTACTGATACAATAAGTTGAAAAATTTCACCCGCACTCTAACTTTAATTAGATGTTGTCAGTCTAATGACACAGCTCAGGTGTGCTTGAGTCTGTGGTGGTTACTTATCTGTGAAAGGAGCAAATGCAAACCTGAGAATATGTACTGCTCTGCCTAGTCATTTTATAACTCATAAGGTTCAGGGAGTGGATCATAAATTTTAGAATCTATTTTCTTATTTTATCATGTTTAAAAGGAGACAGATACTTCTTCCCCCTATATCCTGTACATTACCAGTTCTCTTTCTCCTCGCTATCTCTCAATATACTGGGATCATACCATTGCAGCAGCTGTCATGATCTCAAGATGTCAAATTGTCTTTCAGACTTCTGTTAAGGGACACCGAGCTAAATGATGTAGTGGCATATTGCATTGCTAAGCTAGGTTCAAAAACTAATTAGGATGCAAACAAGCATGAATGCATAATGGTTTCGTTCTAGAGCTGAGTAGAAATTTGACTGAGTAGAGTTAAGCAAATAATTTCCAATGAATAATTGATTTCAATGTCACCTTTTCTGTTTATGAATTATCCACTAGCTTATTACAAATTTCACTGGTTTGTTAATTTTATCCAATCTGGGCATTTTTAAATAATTGGTCATTTCTTGAACAGTGTAAGTGAACATAGGCAGATAATGTGTGCATGTTTCTTTTATCTGATGACTCAGGTAATCAAACAGTTCTGTGAAAAGTAGAAATTCCACAAATAAGAAGTGCAAAAGATATGTTTGGCAGGTATTTCTGGATTTTAGTTTCCAAGCCAAGAAAAGTTAAATGATAAAACTACTGGTAATACTGCAGTACTCAAGTGTTCTTGAGAAACTGTTCACAAGAGGGTCTCAAACAGAAATGAAAAGGAATTTTGCATCTGGGTAGATTTGGCTGAAAGTGTCTTTCTACTTTTTGCCCTATGCTAATTGATACCTCAAGCCATAAAAACATTCCCCAATGGTTTTCTGTTAAAGAGTGGAACAACAGAGATGTGTTGCATGAGAAGAGTATATTATAATCTTTCCTTAATATACAAAACATTTTCATCAAGGCACTCCTTATGTACTCCAAAACAGGATTGCAGCTGGCTCTTCAAATGGGTTCATAGGATAAGTAAGGCTGGGTAAAAGCCCTTGCTACTTTGTGGGTATCCAGCATCAGGGACTGATCCTTCTCTAATCCTTCCTGCATATCAGGTCTCTCTCTTTGCCTATGGGATGTATACTAAAGGACAGTTTCCGTCATCAGGAAGAAATTGGGCCACACTGGCCCCAGAAGTGTTGACCTCTTTGCTGTATGCATTACCAAAATCAGACAGCTTTTCAGTGCTTGTCAAGAACTACTCACAGGGTATCATGACCCTTAATTAACATGGCAGCTGGTGCAGAGTGCTGCTGCTGTCCTGTTTGGCTTCACAAAGATGTTAAGCCAAATCTGTAAGCCAGTACAGACTTTTTTATTCCACTCTTCCTTTGACTTCCCATTTATGTGTGTGGATCAAGCTGTTGACACTCTTTTCAAGTATTTTACATGGGAAAAAATATGGGCTCTGTGCAGCTGCCTCCTTCATCAGTGGCCTGATTGTAAATATAACTGATTTTGGTTTTAAACCAGTATAACTTTACTCATTTCAGGGAGTAACTCAGTTTCACGTGGGTGGAAAGGAAGAGTCCTTTATATCTTCCAGAAAATTGAAGAGCTATGTTACTATATTCAAAACAGATGCTGTGGGTGGAATTACATTTGCCAAGGAAAGTTCTGAATTTGGAACTGAGGTGTATCACTACTCCTTTTTATATTCATCATACTGAAGTTATAAGGCACTCAGAACAATTGAGATGTTTGGGCCATGAAATATAGAGCCAGCTGCCAAGTTTCTGGATGCACGTGCTAAATACAAATAATTCATGGGGCCTCTAAAAAGAGTTAGTTAGGTACTATAGTAGTTTGAATTTTCCCCGTGCTGCTTTACAAGCAGGTTTTTTTGTTATATTTAGCTGTTAGTTGATAAGAAATGTTGATTGGCAGACAGCATCTCTATCTCTTTTCTCATTGTTAACGGCTTTAACAAAATGAAAAATGGCTTTGTATTGGCTAACAGCCTCCACTCTCTAATTCTAAAGCAAGCAGGGACAAGATGCATTAGCATGTTAATAGAACTTTGCACCCTAAGGTTCTGGTTTATCAGATATTAAGAATGCATTAGTGATTCACAAACAGTGATGGACAGGATTCCTTAGCATGTTAATGCTACCTGAAAATATACGGTTATTGTCGTATCAAGAATCAAACAGTATCAGTGAAAGAATATTTTATACATGAGCTTCTCATTTTAGTAAGCTTTCCCTGTAAACTTGTTTGATAAAACACGTTGCAACATTTTCAAACATGACTGATGATTTTAAGCATCTTAAAATTGAGGTATTATCTTAAGACTCTTTGAAAGGGCCAAATTTTCAGAGATGATCATGTTTAGATTATCTCATATCTGATCTAGTGATTAGATCTTGGTATATAATCTAGATACCCAGTGATTGGTATCATGTACCCATAATGAAGACACCTGAAATCACTAGCCATTTCTGATAACACAGTAGGCCAATTTAACCTTTTTGTCAATTTATGCAGCCAGGATTTGGTTTATATTGGTTTCCAGCTCACTGAGAACACTTCCCAGCCTATGTTGTGGCTTTGATGCATAAATATGTGGATCAGGCTATAGAAAGTGAGCCAAGATAGGTGAATTTGAGTTAAAATATATTTGGGGTTCAAAGCTCATTGGAAATACAGTATTTTTGCACAGTCTCAAACTTGTTTGAGCTGAGTTTCGCTTAGTGTTTTAGATGTCTAATTGAGTGAGGGAGTTTGAATATACATACATAAAAAACAGGCAGCACATTTCCATGAAGCTGGCTGGTCTGAAAATGCTGTGTTTCCCAACACTGTAATGGATGATAGTTCTATTTGACTCATCTAAGTGCTTGAAGTGAAATTAATAGCTATCTTAGGGAGAAACAGGTAGATTTATCACTGCGCCTTCTGTATTTGCTCTTCTTTATCTTTTTTTCTTTATGCTTTTGATTCATAATGTACCTAAAGCTAGAAGCTGACAGACTATTACTTGCACAGACACATGCTACACTGAAATACTTTTGATAGGTTTATGTTAAGGTGACAGGGAAAAATGACAATATAAAGTATAAGCCCTAGTGTAATTGTTGGTAGAAATACAATTTTGGATGTGAAAGCCTACCAGGAGATCTGCAAGGAACACTTCTGGAGCTATAGCTGATTGAACATGTCTTCCTATTATGATTTTTTCTAAGAATAATAATGTAGCTTGTTTATGTAGATTAACAATTTCACTTGGCACCTCTCCCATAATTTAGAGTCAGCAGAATTCCCAGTCTTCAAGTGCAGTAATGCCATTAAACATGACATTGCCAATGAACCAGACAGCTTAGATCACAGTTTAGCCAATTCTGTATACCTTATAACAAGTCTCCATTTTTCAGTCACCATCTTAATATTTTCAAGTATAGGCTTATCCCCATCTTCATACTCAACTTCCCCCTGCCTCACCTCATCCTATGCCTCCAGGTAAAGGCTCCTGGTGTTTTCTGAAGATGTAACTTTTTATACAGTACTTCGTGTCTATAGAGTTAGGAACCATACTTCCTAATCTCTTTTATCTGGGTGGTGCTTTTGGGTAGGCATCAGTTTACTATCTTCCACCCCTCAGATTGTGCTGGCCTGATATGAGTGGGTCAATGGGGTTCATATGATGACAATGTGGCAATATCTCAAGGAGATTCCACCTCCCCAGATAGCTTCTTCCAGTGTTTACCTACCCCATTAAGTACTCATTAGAGAGAGCTGATCTAGATCCAGGAGTAGTATAGCTGCATTGGGAAGAAACAATGACAACATTGTTTCTAGGATCTGTGGATTTTTAGGATCTGTTTTCACAGCTCTCTAAGCTTATCAGTTCCATCTGTTCTAGCTGAGCTACACCTAATGTACTAAATTGAGTGGCATAGTATACCTGTAATTGAAGGGGGTTTTGTGATGCCCTCCTTAACTTTTCTATGAGGCAAATCAAGCAGATTTATTATTGATTTTCCCCCAGTGAACTAAGAGAGCAATTTAGGGTGGTGGGAGAGGTGAATCTGCATATTACATGACATGTGAGGATGGTTCGTCTCTGGAGTATAAGCAGCATCTCTGGATCTTAACCAGCACAAAGCACTTCTACCAGAGCCCAGTAATTCAACACATTTGCTGCTATGTCTATATCACCTGGGCTAGCATGGGAAAATCATGAGGAAGCGTACAGGTAAGCATTCTATATTATTTATGTATGCAGCTGGGAAAAATGGTTAGTGCTATCTCAAGAAGTTATTTAATGGTGTATGTGTAGATCAGAAATCACTGTTCTCTGCAAGGTAGGGTACTTCATTTAGTCCTCCACAGCTAACTCTAACCATATCATATATCAGTGAAATGACTGCCCTTTGGTTTTATTACAACAGTGCTATCAGTATTGCACCTGTATTTGGGAATCTCTTCTTGTGATCACAGTCTTTTCTTAATAAATTCCTACCAATAAATTAATGTGAAAGTAATAAGAAAGTAAGACTCGGACAAGGAATACTATATTATATATAGTATTATTTTAAATGTGTTAACATATTGTTTTTTCATTTAACACTCATTTTGAAATGCCCAGAATTTAAAGTCAGAATAGGAGGCCTGTCATGCAACTCACCATAAAAAAATCCTAATAAGAGATTTTTTTTCTTCCCTCAGGACTCACTAATAATCATATCTTGCTCTTACTCAGCATGTCTTATCCACAGATCTCAAAGCACTGTACAAAGAAGTTTAAAATTAATTTTAAAAAATGAATTCGAAACAGGTTGCTCTTTTATGTAATTTAAATTTTCCTTTCCTTCTTTCAACTGAAACTTTTGATATTTCTTCCATACAAACAAAAGCTAACTGGAGATACACAATGCTGAATATTGGGTGACTCACTGGTTAGGACGTTTGGTTAAGATGTAGTTCAGGGCTTGTTCAAGTTCCTTCAGGCTTTGACTTAAAGCAGAGATTTGTGCATTTGTTGCGAGCTCTTTTCAAATCATTCAGTGCTAAATGTAGTGAAACTCCTAGCTGCAAATAATTAATATGATCAGTTTCAGTCTTTTCGTTATGTTTGTCCTTTGTAAATAGACCTTGGAGCTCATTAATTTGTTTGCTATTCATTATGGATTGGATGTATCACAAGAACAAATTTCAATCTGTGTGAACAGTGTTTATTGGCTGCATCTGCTATTCAGTATTACTGCTCTCACTGATGTGTGGGATTGGTCACTCTAGCTCTACAGCTTTGTTTTTCTCCCTTGACTGGTTTTGTGGTCAAAACACGAGGCCAATTGCTGCCTTGAGAAGGGAAGGTAGCGGTTGTGGTGCCATGGTATTAGAATCAAGGAACTCTTGCTGAATAGTAGGAATTGCTAGATGATCTCTAAATGCAAAGCTGGATTAAGACTCTCCAGGCCACTGGCAGCAAAGGTGTACTGCCTTTAAACATGGAGTGGGCTGACATTCACGCATCCATTTGCTCCTTTTCACACAGATGGACCCTAAATGGTTGGCTGAAACAAAATACAATAAGCTTGCAACCAGACCATGAAGTTTCTGTTGAGTGAGGAAGGGAAGAGAAGGGATAGAAAGAGTAAAGCAAGCAGGAAAAAGCAACAGAAGAGGAAAATTATAAACACGGTGGAGGAAGAAGTAGCAGTTTCTTTCACTTCTCAGCACTCTCCTTTACAATTGCTTTTTTTTTCTTTCTTCTGTTATCCTGTAGGCTTATGCCAACACTTTAAAGCTGCTCAAATATGTAGGTTTTGGCTGTTCAGGACTTCCAGACTCACTCTCTTAACGCTTGAACAAGCAGCTTTTATGCTCCCATTGCACATACGGGGCATCATCATAAATGATATTCTGTCTCTAATGTCTCTTATAAATAAGCTAGGGAATAAAATGGAAGAGGAATTGACCAAGTTTGTTTGAGCAAACATAACCAATGTTATCCAGATTATTTTTCAATATAATTGGAAGCCATATTTTGTTGTACGCGTATGCCAAGACTATGATTGTACCAGGCATCTTCATCTTTAATACAGCAAACCAAACTAGATAATATCCAATCTCTCCTTTCAATAGCATCGCAAAACTGCATTAAGTATTTCATATAGGAAATTATGCAGACAGGTTTCTGGAAACGGTTGGTTAGGTCTATTTTGGCAGATTTACTATTAACTTTGTTGCACTGTTACACGAATATCCAGACTAGCTTAAGTACTGCTGAACTTGCTTCTGCTAACCGTTTGCCTCTCACTAATAAAAATGAATTTACAGAAATTGGGCTGGCAGAGTACCTGAGGAATAAAGTTGATAAACTCTGAAAACATCTGTCTTCAAGGGTAATTAATTTTGCAGCTGAACTTTCAAGGTTTCATGCTTGCCTGGAGATGGACAATGATGCTAGGATTTCTGTGATTGAACGAAGAATGTTTATTTGCTCATGCAGTCATAGTTCTTCACCCAGTGTCTAGTTACCTCTGGAAAGAGATGATAAGAGACTGGTAACTCTGTCCCAGCTGTAGTGATACTGCCATTGTACTGTATTTGATCCCTTGCCTTCTATTCCGGTAAGCATGTATCAGCTGGAGTGCCTGAGCTAGCCCAGAAAACATATTTATTGATCATATAGGATTTGTTATGAAAAGTTCTTTTTCTTGCTCCTATTGTGTTTTCTGACATTACACAATATCCCTCTTTAAGAGGAAACAATTGTTATGTTAAAGATGATATGCTGGCTGATATGCTGTTGTGCCAAGCAATAAATGACTAATATAAAGGTAAAGGTTGTTCACGTAAGCAGAAAGGAGTTGCTTGGAGTTGCTTGTAGCTTTGATGGTAGCCCATCTTCCAGTACCACCTCCATGTGACATTTCAGGCTCAGTTTTCTATGCTACTCTGAGTCATTAGTGATAATCCTTTCCTTTAACTACTTTCAGTTGCAAAAGGCATCTTGGCTAAGGAAAATAACAGAATGTCAGAGGAAAAAATAATGAGTTATCATGAGAAACACTTGGAAAATGCCAGCCATTTGGAAGTATACTTTCTAAAGTCTTTGAAGATTAAGTCCTCAGCTGCATAAAGTAAAGTAACTGTTAGTTTAAGGAGCATTGCATTGATTTACCCTAGCTAGAGGTGGCCCTATGTTCTAGAAAGAAAGTGTGCTCCCAAATCTCAGTAAGAAGTACTTCAGCAAGCACTGCAATTCCATTAAGTACATCCTTTGCAGTTTAGCAAATGTTCAGTCATGCTAAAATGATGTTGGGCTGGCTGTGTCCTGGGAGATGGCATTATTCAGTTTAAGGGGGAAAAAAATTTTAAGAATGAGAATTTCCAATACTCACAAGTCTTTTTCACCTCTAGCAGATAAATCTAAATCTCTCAGTTGTTCAGCAAAAGGGCTAATACACTAGAAGGATGAAGAGGCTATCATAAAAATACATGATATTATAATTATTTTATATATCTAAATGCACCTCAGCAGCAGAACTGTGGTAACTGGCAGTATTTAGAAAAAACCTTAAACTGATATAAAGTGACATGCTTACAGCTGCTTTTCCATATTGCACAGAAAATTCATGGTTTCTGAAAGCTGACTGTCGTGGTTTAACCCTGGCTGACAGCTAAGCACCATGCAGCCGCTCACTCACTCCCCCCGGTGGGATGGGGAAGAGAATTGGAAGGATAAAAGTGAGAAAACTCATGGGCTGAGATAAAGACAGTTTAATAGGTAAAGCAAAAGCCACACACGCAAGCAAAACAAGACAAGGAATTCATTCACCACTTCCCATGGGCAGGCAGGTGTTCAGCCATCTCCAGGAAAGCAGGGCTCCATCATGCATAACAATTATTCAGGAAGACAAACACCATCACTCCGAACATCCCCCCCCTTCCTTCTTCTTCCACTAGCTTTATATACTGAGCATGACATCATATGGTCTGGAATATCCTTTGGGTCAGTTGGGGTCAGCTGTCCCAGCCGTGTCCCCTCCCAACATCTTGTGCACCCCCAGCCTGCTCACTGGTGGGGTGGGATGAGGAGCACAAAAGGCCTTGACTCTGTGTAAGCACAGCTCAGCAATAACTAAAACATCCCTGAATTATCAACACTGTTTTCAGCACAAATCCAAAACATAGCCCCATGCTAGCTACTATGAAGAAAATTAACTCCATCCCAGCCAAAACCAGCACACTGACTCAATGAAATGTGCTGCATTCCCTAGTTCAGAGTGTGAAGGTCTAAAGAGCAGGTGCCGTGTTCTAATGTATTCTGAAAATGTTACAATTTTTCTGGAAAATGTGCTGCCTGGTAAATTATATTAGTTTCTCTTTTTTAAAGTTCATTGCCTATTTTTGCTGTTTCACTTATTTGTTTTGGGTTACTATGCCAGAGTTTCTTTTCCATTCTTTTCTTTTCAAAACTAGGGATTACACTGAGCCTTTGTTCATTTGGTTATTCTTGGCTAATACTCCAGCTGCCTATTTCCTATTGAGAAATCATCTGTTACACTTTATGCTTTATTTATCTATAGTTATTGCTATGACAGTTAGGTTTGTGTTAATTTTGTAACAGTGTCTTCACTGCAAATAATCTTGTTCCTTTAAATGAATAAGGTTCTGAATGAGTATAGTACAATAACATGTTTGTGCACAGCACTCCAATAACCAGCATGTTATAACCATACAAATAAATATGTAGCCAATATTACATTTCTCTCCAATGCATAACATTAAAAAGATGGAATTTGTTTACATTATCTTAATAGGAACTTCTGAGTATGTAACAGAAGTGTTCAATAATTTAAAGAATGAACATCTGTGAACCATCCAAAGCTTGGTCTCTTTTGAACCGTAGAGGGGATTAAGTTCTTGAAAGTGTGTTTGAAAGTAGCCTGAAGTGCTCAAATATCAATGATTTTTCAATGGGAATTAGTAATTCCCTCCTGTAGACTCTATTTGCAACATCTTTCCTTTTCCTGTATTAATTAGACAATCTCTCTAGCTATAGTGAGATCCCAAACCAGGGGACCAAGCTCTTATTTGGATACACTCCTAGTAATGAGATAATGGTCTTCTCATGAAATAGAGCCTAATGTCCAAGAAACCTATGAAAACAGCTCATCTTTCAGCATTTTCCTCTGTTTTGTTCCAAAAAAGACAAGAAATTCAAAAGAATTATTAAATCAGCTAGAATTTGATGCAACATGAAGGGTGGCATCTAATTCATCCTTGAATTTGACTAACTCATTGCCACCTCGGTCCATTCCTTATCATACAGTGTTTGAAAAAACAATTAGTTTCTTCCACTTATTTATATATGGTCATGTTATTACAGCATGTCAAAATAAGGAAAACCTTAGTGTAGCCTGCTTTATATTTCTTGACACTTGTGGGGCTTTGCCAATAAAAATATGAATCAAAGGTGTGAGTTCATTACTGTCTTTGAGAGTCCTGCCAGATTTTGGGTTTGCCCTGTTTAATTTCCTTCCTTTCCCCCCACCCTCCTTTGCTGCTATGACCTTTGAAACAAGAATGGGAACTGACAGACTGACTAGCTACAGAGGAGAAAATAATTAAACTGACCTCCTGCAGCACTGTCAAATGTAGAGATAACAAACTGAAGGGGAAAAAAAGGAGAAAAATAACTTTTTTTTCCTTTGATCTTTTCTCATCATAGTTCTTCTGGGCTATATATCACTCTTACAAAAGATTCTTAAATAAAAATGTCTTTAAGCATTTTATATCCATTATAAATGGCATGTTATATAATATATTCTTAAAACAGAATGGACATAATAAAGTTCTGAATTGTTTTGATGCATTGCCAAAAAGAATCTGCAGAGCCTCTTAACATATTCACTTTAGACAGCGTGTTGATAAAGTATTCAGTGTATTGTACTGTCCTGCCATGCATTTTAAATAGCTGCAAAACCTATTTAAATAATTGGGTACCTGTGCAATTAACAATAGCTGCTACATTATGCATGATTCTTGGCTACTTATAGTAAGAATCAACTGCAGTGTTCCATTACTGATCTTCAATTTGCTGCTAAGTTTTCTGCAATTGATTTATGCTACTTGAGTTAGTCCAAAAAGCTGCAAAACCAAAAATAGTGTGCTTCCCGTCTCAAAGAAAATTCTTCCCCAAGAAAAGGAACATTTCCTTCACAGCTAGAATGAGAGTGGGCTAGAAAGACTGAGCAGACATAATCTCACATTTCCCATTGTGTGTCATGATAAAAAGCTGTTTCCTGGCTGCCCACCAGGCAGCGACGTTCAGCTACTCCAGCCAGTTCTGTTTGCAGCACGGGAACTTGCTCTGCATAACATAGAGTGGTCAGGATGAAGTTGACTGTACTTATGGCTCATCCTGATGGGAGCTGCTTCAGTCTAGACTACAGCATTCTACCACTTAATCTGAGAAAGCATTTCACACCACACACACAGTGTGGCACACCAAAGTGTGAAGACCTACGCTGTGAGGAAATGGCAGGCAGAGAAGGAAGTTTAACTTCTGCTCAAGGGCACTTTTATCGGTTATGTGAATATGGCAATGGGAGGTTTATGGTTAGCAGGTGGGAGTGTGGCTCATGGCTAGTTTTATAGCTGGCATCTTAGGGGATCTGTGGAGCTTCCTTCTACCCAACTCTGTCAGGCTGTGTTCTGTGTGCCTCTACAAAACACCACTAAATCCAGCTGTACTCTGAGCAAAGTCCTGATGCAACTTTGGGATGCGTGAGGTAACAATTTCTCCATGTTAAGCCACGTTCAAGAACAAATCCCACCAACTCTGAAGATGATCCTAGAAACCATGCTGGCCTGGGCTGTGGCACATCCCTGAATCATGGCTGCTTAGCATAAACAACTGGGGACACACATGGGGACATGTATTGGTAAATCCTCTTCAGGAATCCCTAAATGCTACCCTCACAAAACTTGCAATAGTGTTTTTGCTGCCATATTTATCCCTGGCACCTGTAGAAACTGAGAACTCCTTCCAGGCCATGTCCTGGTAACAGGGGATTCCTGTGTGGGTCTGGTTACAGAGCTGGGCTGTTCCCCAGATGTGAGATAGCATACGCCCAAGCATGCTGCTGGACACATAAAGGGGAGAAGGGAATGGAGAACACAGAGATGAGGAACCCCAGAACAAATGTGTGTCAGAGTGTTATCTGGAACAGGGCCTTTTCAAAATGGGCATTGCACAAGACTCTTCCCCGTTGGGAAAATGTCTTATTATTGATGGTTTCTGAAGCAATATCTCAGTAATTGAATATCAACTCTCTTGGGTCCACCCTTGGGCAAAAGGTTTCTTGTCCGCCTCTAAGAAGCTTGGTAGTATTCAGCATATATGATAATGCTAAATTTGGCATGCTGGTGATATGTGATCTTTCACTAACAGTTATAGCTGACAGAATTTCTACTGAATCACTGTTGTCTTAAGTCAGATTTTAATTCTGTGGACAAACTCTTTCGCATAGCCAAATTTTTCTTTGATGTCAACTCTGTGTTGCCATAGCATTTGGGAGCATGGAACCAATACATCCATTAACTTTGCACGCTTAGCGTAACAAAGCAATCTCTGCCCAGGAAATGAGTGCTGGTATGCAGAGTACAGAATTCCTCAAGCCTGAAATCCTCACAGCATGAATCAAAGGTTGTAGCTACATGTGAGCCACCACGAAAGAAAATCTGGTTTCTCAGGAACAAGACTCAGCCTAAGACCTGTAAGTGGTAAGCTGCTAAAGCCGTTAGTCAGTAAGGTCGACTGCTGAGAGAGTAGCCTGTGTTATTACAGAAATGTTACCAGTATATTGCTTCCATCCACACACAAAACTACATCTGGCTCAGTTATTTCACATATTTTATAGTATAGTGGAGCATTAAGGCATATGGTAGTAAAATATCCAATTGTTCTACCCATTTTGCTTCTTTTGCCGGGCATTCAGTGTAATTTGCAATGTGTTCTGTAGATCCATAGAAGTAACGTGTTTTCCTCTGTTTTCTGAGTTGGCTGAATTTATGTTTTGGGTTTTTTTTCAGTACTGTGTTTTTACATATCAGACTTTAATCCCCATAGAAAATGGTTGCACAGCTTGAACAGTGCTTGCTGTACTCTGACTTATCATTTTCTACTTTTGCCACGGGTGGCTTAGTTATGGTCTCCTGTATTGTCAGATCTTATTCAAGCTGCAAATGCTCTTAAGCACAAGTACATTGTGTAATGATTGTCAAGGACATGATCTTTAATAATTTCTTTTGCCATACTCCTAAACTTAAATATGACTGTTATCTCCTTTAAAGCAGCATTGTATTGTCCGGCTGCTACCTGATCTCTGTCTACAGTGGTAAAATTTATGGTGTTTGGCTTTATCATTGAACAGAAAAAGTCCTTTAATGCCAGAAGTGCAGCCTTTCATTTCTCTTCAGCAAATATGAAGAAAATGTGCAAAAACCACATTCTGATGTAAAATGTATAAGCAAAAGGAATAGTTCTTCCTCAGAATTTTTTTTGGCATTGCAAGTACAGAGTTGAAGCAATCTCATCCAAGTGTTTTAAAGGAAGTACAGGTTTGCTTGGGTTTTGCAGACCGGTGTAGGAGAGAGTTCAGGCTGGCAGAGATATTCTCGTCACTATCTTATTGGTCAGTTCAGTGGAAATGGTTGAGTACAATAGAAAGAAATTTGTTGCACAAATCTGGGCTCTTCAGCTGGCCTGCCAAAACTGTCATTTGAAACACACCACAGGATAGCAGATAACAATACTAGCAGGCATGCAATATGTGAGAAATACCACCTGCTCTGTACAAGCCCCAAAGGTGGTGCTGAGAAGCCAGGTACAATGCAGAGGTTAAACAATAAGGCAAACCCTGGTGAGTGCAAGAGCAGAGTCTGGGTTTGACAGTGTGGCCAAGCTGTGCTGTTCAGCTGTGAGTTCTTTGGAGACACAGCACAGCAGCCCCCTGGCTGGACTTGTTCTTGTGGAGTTTGTGTTGAGAGAGGGGAGTGGTGTGATATTATTGTCCAGGAGACTGATACTAGGGAGAAGAGGGGCATTTTCATACCCCAGAGCTGCAGAACAGAGATAGTGTTCTGGGTAGCACTGACTTCTGGGAGCAACAGAGAATCTGACAGCTTAGAGCTGCTGCACCTGGAAGATCCTGAATCTTGGATAGTGGTGGGGCAAACCCTGCTCTATCTATTTCTTGAAACTTGATGGTCTTGAAAGGCTGAGGCACTGATTGGCACAAAGCATTGAGATACCTGACATACCTGAATTTTCTCCTGCCAAAAGGCAGATAAGACAAGGATAAACAAGATATAAGACATGCCTCGCTGAGTGGACATGTATGGATCAATCTGAGGGGAGAACAACACATGAGCACTTCCTTGGACATGGGGTTATGAAAAACAATGCAGGTATACCCATAGAGAGACCACCTTCATAGTCTAATAGAAAGGCCCCAAGCAAAGCCTTATAGGATGGTGTTACTCGCAATATGGAGTTATATTGCAAAAATCTTCTTCACCGTCAGATAAAATATATGGCAGCTCTGGTTACAGTATATGCAGTCATCTTTATAGATTGGTGGCTGTGAGTATCCAAAAGCAAGAAATAAAAATGTTTATTTAAATATAAAATATGATCTTGGACAAGGGCTGAGAGATTGTTAATGATCCATATATATGAATATGCACACATATGTATATTTTCTCTGATCACTCTTTGTAATTTGAAGCAATACTTAAAGAGCCAAATGGTCTCCAGGGAAAAAGAGAGACAAGTGGCTACTGTCCCTGCAGGAATCTATTGCACGTAAAACTGCAGCACAGGCACAGCACATGGGCATGAGCCATGTGATCAGAGCAGGGGCGATAGTTCCATTCAGTGTTCTTGATGCCAGGAATACATCTGGCAGCTGCTGCTCACCTGCAGATCAAATGCGTATACAGTGCGTGCTGTACATCTGGAACATAATGAACTTACGAGATGCACTGACTGATGATGAATTGCCTTCACAGTAAGTTCCTTGTGTTCAGCAAACACTGAAGGTCTATTCTGAGTATATTGCTTGTCAGCTTGCCATGTAAAATAAGCCTGCACTGTATAGAACGGTCCAGATTCACGGCATGTGCTACACAAGGTGTGTGCACCTATTTGCATGCAGGACTTCCTGCAACTGAGACACTGAAGTCCTGCTCCTTCTATTCTCTTTCTACACCAATCTAGTAAAATGCCCCCGGGCTGCAACTCTCATTTTCCTTATGCAAATTATTTTAGGAATTTTAATTTGCTTAAAAGTTATGCACTTCAGCAAAGCAAACGTACTTTCACACTTGTGAAAGTAATTAGCATGTAATAGATTACAAAGCTTGGCAAGGTGGTTTGTTTAGTCGGGACTAACATATTGCTCACATGCTGATGTGTTTTATAGTCCTCACAACTTTTGTAAGACATCAACTTAAACATACAAAGTGCTGTGTTAGTGAAAGGGGTCAGTTCTTTTGAAAATATTTACTCACCATCCAGCATTCCTCTTACAATATAGGC
This sequence comes from Harpia harpyja, assembly GCF_026419915.1. Taxonomy (NCBI): domain Eukaryota; kingdom Metazoa; phylum Chordata; class Aves; order Accipitriformes; family Accipitridae; genus Harpia; species Harpia harpyja. The sequence goes on along the minus strand of NC_068942.1, from coordinate 56,041,012 downwards.
AAAGAGGAACTGTTTAATGGAATAGAGAATTCATTGTAAAATATATAGTTTTAATGGAAGATACTGAAAGTCTTTATGATGAAAAATCAACAGACAATTTTAAAAGCAAATTGTATAAGAGGAAGTCTGTCTGGCAGACAGAGCACCCAAATTATATCTGATACTTTCTTTCAAAAGCAAAAACACAAACCTAACCAACAACCCCAAAAGTCTGCAAAAAATATTTAATCATATTGAAATATTCTGTTTTATTTTTCAAAAAACCATTTATAGATTAGGTGATAAATGATTATAAAGCCAGGCAGTGCTTCATACTGGATCCCTGCTGCTGGGTAGTGATGTTGCTTAGCAACACTTGAACACGAAGCATCCTCCTGGATTGGCTTGTGCACAGTGTCAGTGCAGGTTATAATGTGCAGCCAGAGAAGATGCATATGGGGCTCATGAGCCATCTCTTAGCTCTTTCCTTGAAATCTCATTTTCTGTTTAAATGGGTATTTTGATTTCTTGCTTTATTTAGCTACTCATCCATGCTAGACACTTCTGTATTTCATATACATGAGGAACTCTTAGACTGAGCAGAACATAGTAAGTGAAGTTTTGAAGCTACAGAGGTAATGGTCTATATTTTCTAAAGGCTTTACTACCTCTTTCTATGATATTTGCAAATATATCTAGTCAGTAATGCAAGATCTCACATTTCCATTCTCTGCTTATGCCACCCATGCCACACATGTATTAGCTGGTTTATTGGGATAAAAGTTTACCCTTTTAAGGTATTTATTGGTCAGACAGGCAATTTCTTTCCTCTTTTTTTTTTTTTTCCCTTTAGTTGTATTTGACCCTTCCTATTCACATGTAAAACTAGTTCAAGGTGCTTATCTAAGAGTAAAAAAGGTTCTCAGAAAGTGCCTTGCCTTTTATAACCTATTACAGCAGTAAAGGTGAACAGGAAAGTGCTTGATATTAGTACCTAAGTACTAGTGCTTGGTTCAATTCAGTAGCAGTTCGCGCTTGTAATTTATACTTCTGCAAAATGGATGTAGAAAGCTACTATTCTGACTTCATGGCACCTTCTACCTGTTTTTGTAAATTATACCTTGCAGAGTGTCTGCTGAGTGCTATCAACCCAAAAGTTGCATTTTATGTCCGTTGTGCAGAGGTACAAGTTTCAACAAGAATTGCAGGGCATTGCTGGATTGGACATGAAGTATCTTTATGGAGACTTATATGAAACAAAGATATCAGCCCTGAAGTCTTTAAACAGATAAAACTACCAAAATTATGGTTACATAAGGACTGTAGGGTATAACTTCCATTACCTGTGAAATGCTTTGGAAGTTTTAGTGCCAGTCTCTACATCAATGACTTGCACAGATCTACCACTCTACTCCGGACTTACTGACTATAATCCAAATTAAACTGAAAACTGTGCTGATTGTCTGACAGAGGTCTGTTGTAGATGTCTAGCCATAAACACAGAATATCTAAACCAGAACTCTCAAGTGTCTTCCTCAAACCCTCTCTGCCTCAACCTCCCCTGCTTTCTTACTCGCTATTGATAATAATAACAGTCTACTTGTCATGTAGATCTATTATTTGAGACTGACTTCTTTCTTGGTCCCTTTGTCCATCTTACATCTAAGCCTTTTACCTCTGAAATACAGAGGTATTTCAACTTTCATACTCTCCATCCTAAAACCCTTGTCCAAAATACTTATGCTCTGAGTATTGCAGTGTTTCTTTTGAGGCTTCACAAATGCAGTCTAGTCCTCTCCCATCCACTCAGAAAGTTATTGCACAGATCATGTCTTCATAACCCTTCACTGACTGTGCCTCTCGCATCAAACATAAGATCCTTCTCTCCACACTGACTCTTAGCTCATGTTCACTCTTGCGTTGTTGATTTCCAGCTCCATTTGACTGTGTCTTAATGAATTCCTCTAAGACGTATTTTAGTTCAGGGCAGGAATCCTAGTAGCTGTGAAGTTTCTAAAGTTGTCAGACTGGCTCATTCATATTAGGGCTACTCAAAAAATGACTAATCCTGTGGTTGCTCTCTGTGTTTGCTGTCTTCAAAGCTGACACTGAGGAACAAAACAAAGCTGCTATGCTATGTGGTGTAGGTGGCAGTTTAGGAATCCCTAATCTCATTTCTCTGTTGCTCTCAATTTGGAAACTTAACGTCAGCTGCTTCTATGTTTTGATGATTTCTGACCTGATGACTAAGGGATTGGAGCATCTGACATTTGAGGGGAGGCTGACATATGAGGAGAGAGCTGGGATTGTTTAGTCTTGAGAAGAGAAGGCTCTGAGGGGATCTTTGAAATTTATATAAATACCTGATGGGTGAAAGTAAAGAAAAGAGAGCCAGACTCTCCTCAGTGGTATCCAGTTAAAGGGTAAGAGGCAAAGGGGAAAAAAGAGTACAAGATAGTCCCTTCAAACAGAAGAAACAACCTTTTTCACTGTAAGGGTAATTAACACTGGAACAGGTTGCCCAGAGAGGCTCTGGAGTCTATGTTCCTGGAGAGCAACTTTCTGTAGATGACCTGCTTTGATCAGGGAGTTGGACTAGATGATCTCTGGAGGTCCATTCTAACCTCAGTGATTCTATGTCCTTCTGGTCAGCCATGACTAGAGGTATTTCTGATCTAGATTTGTGTAATTACCAGGCTGAGAGCTCTGAGTTCCTGCTCACAAGTGTAGCCTCCAATGATTTTAAAAAAACAAAAAACAACCCCCCCCAAAACCCTGAGTGGAGGGTGGATCTGGGAAGTAGCCCTTTCTTGAGAGTTCTTTACCCATACTCTCTGTCTCTCTCTGTCTGTGAGCAGAGGTGAATGCAGAAACCATGGTTCATTGGTAGGAGCAGTAAGGTATCTTCCAGAAGGTATCTTCCAGATCTGATCACAGAACAATTGCTATGTTGAGTTACACAGTTGTAAAACCCCATATGAAGACATGGGATCAGGGAAGCCTTTTGGGGCAAGGCAGCCACTCTATTATCAATAGGACGCTGGATGAATATTGGCCTAGCTGCTGACCTCCGCTGGGACCTGGGAGCAGAAGAGAGGCTGCATCCTAGTAGGAGGCTGGGAGGAAAGGGTTATCAGACTCTAAGTGAAGTGCTTGCTACAGGGTGAATGAAATGCAGGTTGGGCTTACCAGTCATGGGGCTTTGACCCTGTATACTTCTCACAGTTTTTGAGACATGCAGGCAATGCTGTAGCTACTTATTTTAGCTAGCCAAAATCATCCCACTGAAAGAGGCAATAATAGAGATTCAGTTTTGCAATAATTACTATTTAAAAGACTTTGTTCAAGTGACTGCTTCTGTAGGTTGTTTAAAGAACATAACTGCAACCACAAATTCTCCTGCAGTGGGTTTTTTTTTGCTGCTTTTACAATTTATTTCCTAAACTGTATGCATTGCATACAGCTAGCAGGCCTTTTTTCTTCTTCTACAGTTGCAAACTTCATGCAGATTTTTTCCCATGAACCAGTCCTTAATTTTCTTTAGTTTCCTATTTGTCGTGCCTCACACAGATTCACCAAATTATGCAGGAAATCTTTGATTTTTCTGAATGCTCTCAATGTTATTTCTTGAAAGATAAACCAGAAAGTTTAGTCATGTTTTGGCCTTCAGTTTCTTTAAGAGTCAGTTAAATGTTTTCAGTTAGACTTTGACAGCACTTAAACACAAATGCCAGAGTTGTATTTTCTTGTATCCTAAACTCTTTAAGGGTTGTAACACTGTTGAGGAGAGAATGGTATTATAATTTCCAAGATCACAACACCTGCTGCAAAGAATTCTACTACACCTATGTGTTTGCTTATAATAGAGTTCGGTACAACTTCAATCTTTAAATTTTCTTTGCCCAGATTGAGTAGGCACAGAAAAACAGACTATGTTATGTTCATAGAATAGAGGCAAGTCTTTTGAAAATGTTGGCCTGAAGGTATATGGAGCACTTATTTTCTTTGCTCTCTTTAAACGAGTAGCTGATAGCCACCCCAAATGTACACTTTCTCAGAAGGTTGGAATTATCATACCTTGGGCATGCATTGAATATGGATGAAAAAGAATGTGTGAAACAATCAAACACAGCAAAAAAAGAGGTTCTTATATGGTTTTAGATTCTTCTAGGGATGTTCAAGAACTCACAATTTCATAGTTGCTAACTGTACCTACTGTCATCAATACTGTCCAATCACATTATTTACATAAAGCTACAAGGCAGTAGGTGAATGGGTTTTGCAGAGACTGAGAATACTAAAACTATTCTGTTCCTCCTTAGGATGATTTAAAAGTTTTTTTTTCCTTTCCCCTTCCAAATAAATACTGTGATGTAACTTTTAAATCACTAAGCTGTACAAAACAAAGGGAAACTATAATCACATAGGGAATTTGAGGAAGCATTGCTGTACGTCTGGTTAATAGTTAGTATGTCTGGCACCAGGTTATCTTTTATTGTACTGTAAAGTACCTCAATTATAGCAAAAATCTCAAGTTTTTCAATGCTGTTTGTCTTGTGTTTGTTTGTATGCCACACTGCATGAGATGCTGTTTCTCAACCTAGGAAATTTGTTTTTTCACAGCCTGGGGGAAAGTTATTTTCATATCTGTTTTCCCAAGAAGCCTCACTAAGAAAAGATGCAGTGTGATTCAGTTTTCAAAGTTTAGTTATTAGAACAAAGTTGACTAATGTGTTTTAGATATGTGTATAGATTTTACTAATAAATTATTGGATAAGAAATCTGCAACTGCATTGAAAAAATTTTGAAAACAAGAACATAATTTTTCTCGTGCGACATCTTGAAACCAATTCTACTTCAACAATATTGTTAGCTGGAAGCCTAGGCATCTTCAGAAGGATTTTGATTCATTTGATTCAGTCCTCCCATGTATTGAAACCTTTCAGCTTTATTTTCTAAATTGATAATGATACATTTTTACACTTTTATATATAATATATATAATCACTAAAACTTCTAGTTTCTCAGAGGAAATCTCAGTTTACAGTTACAGAAACTAAGCTGACAGTCATATAAAGTATTTTCTTTACTAGGTCTATATTTCTCTGTTTCAGCAGCATTACTCACCAAATGACACTACAAAGGTATTGTAATATGATTGTTGAGTATGAGGGTAAAAGTAAGCTGTGGGTTAAACACTTGGAGAGAAACTCGGCTAGGCCAATGGCCCTTCCACAAACGTGTTTGGAAGGAGCAATTAGTACACTTGTGTACTGATTTTTGGATAGTAAAAAAAAAAAAAAAAATTGCTGCCTATCACTTCTTACTAAGAAGTAAAAAGAAGAGGTAAAATTTTTTCACCTCTTTTTCCTAAGATGTTCCCAAAATTAATTTTTTCTTTTTTAGTATGACATGTACTATATTTAAACAAACAAACAAAAAACCCACCAAAAAACAAAAGCAAAAACCCCCAAACCCAAGAGGGATAAAGATGTTAAAGTAAATAATGTATAAAAGCCAAGTAGGTATTGATCACATCAGCTAATGACATTCGTATTTAATGGACAAACATGGCACAATTCGTTGTCAGTGTGGGGAATTTTATATTGTACCATTCAGCAAGATATAAGCCTTTCAGAATTTGTTTCTTTTTCATTCTCTTCTAGGTACTCTTTTGAGTCCTGCCAATTTCAAAGAATAATTGTAGCAGTCTCATACTTACAATAAGACAAATCCATGGAATGGATAAATTCCATTTTTTATGGAACCATGATAAATCAGATGTTATTTCTGTCTGCTAGCTTGTAAAACAAACAAAAAAACCCCTACAAGAAAAACCACAAACCTGAAGTTAAAACCAATCCTACAAATACCCTCAGTCATAGGCTTTGCCTATGTGTGTAAAGACAGCTAGGCTTGTAAGCATTAGCAGAATAAGTCTTCAGTTTATAAATCTAACTTGCCTTTCAGAGGATTTATGGCTTCAAATTCACATAGCATTACCATTTCTGATCACTCTTGAATATACAATAAGCTAAAAAATGGCCCAGGCTGGCAATTATTCAACAGATGTACACTGTGTATTATGCTCAAAGGAAGAGTTTATGAAAACCCTCAGTGGTGGCCTATCTTTACTCCAATAGAAGCCAATGGGCACTTTGCCATTCATTTCAAGAGAACATCTGGGTAAATACTATGCACTTCTAAAACCCTAACATTGGTGTCTAAAAAGAATCAGAATTCTGAAGCTTCTATTACCATATGCTATTATATTCAGAAATGAGGCTGTTTTAATCATGGACAGAAAATAGTAAAAATGTCAGTGAGCATCCTTGCAGATTCAGATCCAAATAATAGTTCTGCTAGAGAAATATCACCTCCAAGGTCTTCTGTGAAAATATGCTATATAATTAAAAGTAAAAAAATAATAACAAAAAACCTCAGATTAAAAACAAGTTGCTAAAGCTGGAATGAAAGCAGAATACAGAGTTGTAGTGGTCCACAATAAGATCAGGTAAAACACTGATTGCAATTAAAAATTATTTATATTTATTGCAGTTTCTCTACATGCATGTTAAGAATGTTTCTCATCATCTGACCTTCAAGAATGCTTAAATGATCATATAAAACCCCCTTTTGTTTACTCACCCCATTATGGTCAGCTTTTACTGTGGCCTTGAGAAACTCACACAGTGTTCTGGGACCTTTGCCATATCTATACTGAATAGGATGTGTAAATCATGGAGTGTGACTCTTCTACACTTCTTTTGCTTTCAGCAGTTCTTACTGGATACTTTGATTCATTTTTAAAAACTGGACACAAACTGGGGTGAAAAAACCCATACTTGTATCCTTAGCAAGCCTGACAATTTTATTCTGATAATGCAGTGGAGATTTATCAACATTTTCTCATCAAATAGATTTTGGCTACAATCTGTTAGATACTTTAAAAGAAGAAGCAATTATGACCCCAATCTGAAATTAGGTATTTGGGTCAGCTTTCATTTATACATTGTGCCTGTCAGGGGGAATTTGGCTATTATCTGATAGTATATAATCTAAGGATAAAAATGCAATTTCCAGTTTATGTAAAAAGGTCATACTTTAATAACTGATTAGCTATTAAAAGATTTCTGAGAGGACACTGTATATCAGTGCTGTTGACAACAAAAGAGGCAGAACTGTATAGAAGAGGAATGCTCTTTGCCCTCCTAAAACCAGAGCTGCTGCCTTTGTTAATCTTGCCTTACACCAATTTGGAAGTGTTGAACTCCTGAATTTCCTTCTTAGGAATGAAATTACTGACGCACTGAATTTTTAAAACTTTTTAATTTTTGAAATCCTTAATTGTTTTAGTAAGTTCAGAAATGTATGTTTTCAGCTTAATGATTTCTTTGAATATAAAGCCTATAGCAGCAAAGGCAAATTTTCAAATTAATAACAGCCATCTGAGTTTATTTATTCAAGTAAATTCCTTTAAATCATGTTGATATTTCTAAAGAAGGCAGTTTAATTTCTTGGCAAGTAAAATGAAATGAAAATATTAAACAGAATACGAACTGTTTTAATAGGAATCATCAGAAATGACCTTGAAAGCCAAGGACACATTGCTATATTCTGTATCTATTACAATTAATGCATTCATTTTCTCAGAGCAAATATTGTGAGGCATTAGATAATAATATTTTAAGAAGATGGTCTCTGAAGTGTAGAGAAGATGTATGCATAATCTAGGGTTTGTTTTAGGATTTGATACAGCATTGCTTTGAGATTTTAGCTGTAACTGACCCAGAATGTGAAAATGCTCCCTCTCTGTCAGGTGCAGGGCAGTAAATCAATGTAGAAGGTTACATAGGGAACCTGGATATCACAGTTGGCCTAACCTTTTTCAGTCAAGACAAGTTGTGGAATGGCTGCCCTTTTCTGCTCAGGCGATCAGCAGGAGGCTGTGGCAGGGAATGCGTCCGTGTTCGCACAAACAACCTACAAGACTCTACAATGACATGACATTTTCAGGCACTCAGCCTGTGCACCCAAATCACACAGGCTGGAAGTCGTATGTCAAATGATTTTCTAGTGGTAACAGTGATGCTGTACTTAGCTGACATGTTCAGTGCTCTATTAAGCTGAGATCAATGGCACTGTTGCTGTTTCAGGTAATACCTGTTCCATGTGCCCTGTTTTGTACAAAAGCATGGGGACCTTGAGACTTTTTCTTGTTCCCATTGGCTAATGGCAGAAAACAATTTTTAGGGCATTATGTGAGGAACCTTGGAGCAATACTGCCAAATCCCACTGCCAAATCTCAACAGGTAGGTCTCCTCCCACTGGCAACTTGCCTTTGAAGAGGTGAAGTTCTAGAAAACTTACTGAAGGAGTGAGTTTAAGGACATCGGCTACAAAATTCCCCATAGGAAGAAATATCTAACTATGGAATACAGCTATAGTCCCTCTGAGACACTAAACCCCAGCAGAAGGCTGAGTAAATAAGGGATTAGCTATGGCAAGGGACAGTGAGGCAGTGCAACTGCACTAACAAAAGAGAGGGGTTGCTACCTCATTAGTTTCAGTTATCTACAGGAAGGCTGTAGGTATACAGATTGTCCAAGATAAAGTCATGGGTTTAATCACTGAGATTTTTGATAGATTTAGTACAGAGGTTCAGACAGGAACCTGGACATTTGAAAAGGCAAAAGAGAAGTAGAAGTGTAGAAGGTGTTTGTGGGGCTCTCTAGCACAGTTGGCAATTGCAGTCAAGTTGACAGTAGAGGAATCTCAGCATGTATTTTGCCTGGGAGTGATAAATCTTGCCTGGCATGGAAAGGTTGTGATCGGTCTAAGTTTCTCCAGCAGTGTGGCTACACATGAGAATTTGCAGAAGAGAAAATGTTGCATCTTCTGCTTTCTTTCTCTCCCCTTTTGTATGCTTATGTATTACTTCAAAGGAAGAGAGCAATAACAACAGTATGAGCTACTTTAATATTTTTCTTTTCCCCCAAAGGGACAGATACTTTTTTTTCCCAATTAAAGGCATCTAAAATGGAAGTATTCTCAACAAAAATTTCCATGCAATCAAAGTGAAATTGGGTTATTGTTGAAATGAAATAATAATATTTTACAGTTCACAGATTTATATATTTTAAAAGGTTAAGATATTTAAAATGATGTTACAGTTGAAGCTAAACCAGAAATAAATTGAAACAGGTTCCTAATGCATTTAACTATTTAACATGGTAACAGAACTCTTCTTCACTTCTAGTTCTTTTGCTTTTGGGATGTCTCAAGGCAAATAACCCTGTTAATCAATTTCTCTGTGTTTTGAGAGTTCAGAGGTCTAATACATCTTGTAGTCATGCCTGTACTGGCTTTAAGTGGGCCAATGCTGCAGTTCTTAGACTACAAGAAGTTTCTAGTGAGGACTCTCTACATGTGTAGCAGAGATCACAGGCTGTGGTCTTGGATGAAGGCTCAAACCGTTGTGTAAAGTGGTAACAATGTCTTTAGAAGTGTTTGGACAAGGACTGCTTGTTATCAGTCATAGATTCATTGAGGCCTCCAGAGGTCATCTAGTCCAGCTTCCTTTGACAATGCTTATGGTAAAAAAACCCAACAAACAAGCAACCAAAAACCTGTTTTCTTATATCAAATTGGAATTTCCCATCTTGTACCTCATGTCTGTTGCCTCTCGTCCTTCCACAATGCACCTCTGAGAAGAGTTAGGCTCCGTCCTCTCTATACCTTCCCATTAGGTAGCTGTAGACAGAGATACGATCTCCCTTGAACCTTCTCATTTTTGAGGATGAATAAACCCAGCTCCCTCAGCCTTTCCTCACATGCCATGTGCTCCTGGACTTGATGCATTGTGTGAAGGTCTTTGGAGAACTGGTCTCACAAATGCCACACAGAGGGGAATAATCACTTCCTTGGCTTGGTCTCAGAGCCCAGGATGCAATTGGACTTCTTAGTTGTGAGGACACAGTGCTGACTCATGTTCAGCTTTCTGTTTTCTAGGCCCTCCAGGTTCTTTCAGCCAAGATGCTCCACAGCCTGTACTGTTGCATGGGGCTACTCCATTCCAGATCCATACTTTGCCTTTATTTAGCTTCATGAGGTTCCTGTCAGCCCACTTCTCCAGTCTGCCTACGTCCCCTTGTATAGCAGCCCTACCCTCCAGCATATTGACTGCTCCCTCTCAATTTGATATCAACAACAAAGTTTCTGAGAGCGCACTCTCTCTCATCATCAGGGACTAGGCTGTGTTTAACAGTGGCTTGGCGCGATCAGGTGGTCACACCTACATGCTTGTGCTGTAAAAATAACTGCATGCTGAATAAAATAACTGCAAACTGCATTGTTTTGTATATTCTATTATTATTATTATTAGTAGTAGTATTTTCCCTTCCATTTCTGTCCTATTAAACAGTCTTTCTCTCAACCCTTGAGTTTTATTTTTTTTCTCCCGATTCCTGCTGGGCAGAGGGGGGGTGAGCGAGCATGGTGCTTAGTTGCCGGCTGGGGTTAAACCATGGCACTTTCCACAGGTGAGATCAGCTCTCTAATGACTAGCAACTTTAATAGCTGACATAACGATCTCTTGGTTTAGTTGAGTAGGGGCTTTAAAAACAACTTCAAAGAAAAAAGTGGTTATGTTCATAAGGTAAATGCAATGAAGCAACGTGGGAGCAGCAAACATACAGAAAGGTTTTGTATAAGCCACACAAACCTGATGTTTTATTGAAAAGACAAATGACTTTTTTTTCCCCTAACCTGAAATAGTGGCATGACCCCCATCTCTCTGGATTTCCAGCCTGCATTTGATATGTTGCCATTCAGGAATTACACTTATCAGGGAGATTAGGCCCAGAGCTATAAGGTTGAAACGAACTGTCTCAAGGGAGAATTACCACCTGGAGGGAAGTTATCATTAAAGCTCCGTCAGGTCAATATAACAATAGATTTTTGGTAGATGGTAGAACCTTACGTAAAAATATATATGTGTTTTATAGCATTGGAATGCTTTGCTGCATTGTAACATCTGGCATAAGTATAAAGGGATTTCTGTTACTATTATTTTAATCAGATCCTCTTGGAATGATAACATTAAGTACTTATGTACTGGTACATCAAAGGCCTCATTTATCATTTATCAGGAAGCAGAAGGGAAAACCTAATTTTTATGTAAATGCAGAAAAAATGTTAATAAAAAGTGCTTAGTGAAACTCTCAGTATTGCTACAGGGCTATAATGACTAGCTTGACTTTTTTTTTTATCTTACTGTTTGCAATGTATTACTTGGGAGATTCTGACAAGTATTAGATGTTAAAATCTGATTAATGCTAGCTGGACAAACAGAATTTTTGTTCTGATATGGAATGAAAATGAGAGCTGTCACTGGGCTGAAGTAAAGCAGAAGAGACTATATGGGGATTTTTAAGTGTATAAAGCAGAACTGCTGAAGAATAATCATGTATTTCAATTTGTGAGTCAGGATGGTGCAAGGACAAGAGATGTTCAGAACAGCAGTTCCTTGAATCTAAATCACAGAAGATTTGTGCTCTGTGTCAGGCAAAACAGGAATATGAACTTGAATCTCTAAGCAGTATGTTGTTGGCTATTATGGCTTGAGTATTTTCTACTAAAAATTTTGAATGGTTTCATTTTTATTTCAGAACAGAACAAGTTCTTGTTTTCTAACTAGTCTCTATATTACTAGTCATTTTTTCTCTAGTGATGTCTTCAACAGCACAGTAAAGATCACTGTGTCAGGTAGTGCATCCTAATTATTTTTGTGCTCGGAAAGCTTGCTCTTAGCGTCTGGTTCAAATAACTCATCAAAGGACAGTGATAATCTTTAAATATGGGGAGACAGAATCTAATGATATTCAGGTAGATGAAAAGCAAGATATCATTCTATATCTGTTTCAACATGGATGTTAAAAGTGTTTGATTTTCCAGCTGCTGCTCAAGAAAAGAGGTGAAGAGCTGAGTTCATGAAATGGATAGTATTTATGATAATATAATAAAAATTCCTAAACTGCAAAAGAACCAGGCAGTGGAACCTTCCCTCACTAGACATAGCACTTTACTGACAGCTCCTTTCACAGCAGTTATGTTTTACATGGTTCCTACACCTTGCCCCTGATTATTCTAATTTTACTTTCAAATCATTTAAGTACCACCTACTTACGGATTTTTTAGTCTTCTTTTGCACAGAAGATGATATTCAAAGTCTTTATGGTCTAACACCCTGACTCTGAAGCTCCAAGTATCTTTTGGGAGAGCCTGGAGCAACTCTGGTGGCATTTACACTCAGAGCTCAGTGAAGGACAGAATGGTTACTTCTCAGGAAGCTACCATTGCTGTCTGTCCCAGTCTAGAAAGAAAACCAAAGTTTTTTACATTTCTCATGAAGCAATCAACAAAATATGAATTCTGAAAACATTTTAGGAGAAAAGTTCAAATGCAAATTCTTGAAAATATGTGCTTTTTTAGAAACATATTACCAATGGTATAGTCATCCGGTACGGCATGCCGACACTGATGTGTTGTGTTGTTAGTAGTGACACTGTAAAGCAATATTCTTGCTGTTGCTTATAATATCATTCAAGCCATGCCAGAATAATTGTGTGCAATATGACATGAAATATAAAAATAATGGTATCACAGAAAAATTAATTTTAAAAATAGGTATCTTCTCAGAATCTTCAAAAAACAAGAGTACTTCACAAAAAGACCAATTTTATTTGTCTCAAATTAACAGCTCCAAAACTGCTTTGGTGCTCTCTTATTTAACATTTCATTTGACTGTACCTAAATTCATTGAATAGATCCAATGCAAAAATCTTTGTTTCTAATAAGTAGTATCTAGTGGTTTTAAAGAACCTGTGGTGTTTTGTAATGTTCATTTACAAGATGTTTTGTGTTGGTCTCTGTTAAAACCCCCAACTCTGTTAAAGGATTTTTACACCAGATTAAATTTATGGAAAAAGCATACTTCAAATTTATATGGTCTTGTTGTAGCCAAGAGAAAGAATAAACTTTTTTTCAGACTCTTCAGAATAAGAAGATACTGACTCTGAAAATCATCTGGTGCTTTCACTGAACCTCAGCTGAAAGCTCCGGGCGATTGTTTCCTGTGGCTGTCTAAAGCAGTCTTATTTAAAACCTCTTATATACAAAGACCTGGAATGAAATGGGCTATTTGGAAAAACAGCCTTGTAGGAAACAGACTTTCTTGTAGAAGGAAAAGAGTACAAAGATGAGCGGTTGTGAAAGATGTTAAATACTTGAAAATCTTCACCTACTTACAGCATTTCTTTTTTGTCATTCTCTGAGTTCTATAGACATGTAATTGTGTTTGAGCAGCAGGCCCATGAAGACAAAAGATGAATGACTTGAACTAAAATTCCTGTTGAAGATTTTAGCTAATAGTTCTTAGAAAGGACCATCAAGGCTGCATTTCAATTGCCAGGTTGGTTTACTTGTACCTTACTGCAGCTGCTCCAGTCTTCTATGCATCATGTATCCTATCTGGAACAGGTGGGTGATCTGACTAGGAGCCAGTTGTTGCTACCACCCCTCCTGTGGGGCTCTGTGTTTTGGCCTTTAGCCATGTGCAAAGAGACTGCAAGCAGGCACTATGCAGTTTACAAATATTAGCAGTTATTTATTGTCTAACACTGGGCTGTTTCTCAAACCGATGGATGTGTAAATGCCCTTGCAATAGCTTTGTAGGCTTTCACAGTCGTTCTTGAGGTTTCCTAGCATCCACTGTACTGCAGTGTTACTACTGAAGAGCTACAACTCCTAACTGGCCTGAGGATAAATAGGTTTCCTTGTACCACTCATTCCCATTGTCATCAATTTCATGCTTACTTGGGGGAGTGTTACCTGTGCTGACTCTTTTTGTGTAGGAAGGGTATGCATTGTCATGGTAATCTGGTAGATCTGATTTGGAAAAATCTGGATTGTGTCAGCTATCCCAATCCCTGTAACAAGGGTCGATGTCTTCTGCTCCGTGTCCTGCACACTATACCTTATGCTGCATCCCTTTTTTCAGGGACTGAATTGGCTTCTGGCATATTGAATGACCTGATTCACAGCATGGTCTAGTTTTCATCAACAGTTTTGGAGTTGCTTCAATCTCTTTCAACTGCTGACTGAACTTGGTTCAAATTTCTAAGGTACTAGGTGTTCCACGCTATTCATCATGTTTTGCCTGAACTCCCTTCATTACAGAGACTGAACATACGCTCTCTTCTCTGGAGGCACACTGTTCAGCATTACACCTCTCTTTTTCTTCCAGCTTAGCATAATGTTTACTTTTTCATCCCTTAGCTATGCAATAGGATGCCATTTTGCCTCTCTCCAGAATCTCATGTCTGCTTTCAGACCCATTTTGTTTTCCTGCTCTTTTCTTGCTTTTTTCTCTCCAAGTTCTCCTTTTACTCTTTTTAATAGAACAGGCAAATTAGCTGCAACCCTCCACAAAGCTCATGGCATAAAAGCTCAAATATCTGCATCAGGTTTAGAGCTCTCATGACAGATTACAAATGCCTTTCCTGCCTCTCTCTCAATGCACCTTAGCACTGAAAATCTTCCTTATCCCATACAGGGTCACTTCTGAATGACCCACACCTCCAAACTTTCCTCTGGAACTAAAGAAGTAATTTCCTTTTTCTTTCTTTTTTTTTTTTCTCAGGTGAGTGATGATGTTTGGGTTTAGGTTGTGACCTTCTGTGCAGAACAATCTGAGCAGGACTCGACAAATTACCAGCAACTACCCTAAATTACAAATTGGCGATCCTGCTTTCAGTTTCTGGCTTTCAATCAAAAGGATGTAGGCTGTCTACACTGTCCATTGACCTGTTACACCTCTTCTTATGGGTCACTGTGTTCAAGTATCTTCAGCCCTGTGCAAAGAGACTCTGCAAGCAGGATATATGCAGTTTATGAACATACACCAATTACCTACTGGCCAAAAAACAGTTAAAAAAATTTCTAGAATTTAATATGCTATTAGGCTATGCAATAGTATGCTTAGTCTAAGCTAAGCACCTGCTAAAAAATCCAAAGAGTCTTTGCTGGCCAGGTGGCCATCAGTCAGTTGGAGAATGATCAGTATCGACTGGTCCTAGGGATGGATACTGACTGTTACTAAGGTGCTGGTTTGCACCAAATCTGTCAACACCAATGATTTGACAGTTGACCTGACCAACTGTTAATTTGCCTCCTAGTTTTAATTTCTTTAGGAGGGTTTTACACCTTTTCCAGGATGGTCTTTCCTCTCTTGAATCTTTGAGTGACTAATGATTCAGCCTCTACCATCTTCTCTCTCTCTGTGACTATACCTCTTCAAGCTTTCCTCAGAGTTTCTTACAGCTTTCTCTCAAGCTGGCAATGTTGTCAGCAGCCTGAGCTAAGAGTACACAGCTGGGCCTTGGGTCCTGGGAATATGCACAGCTGAACAGAGGTGGAGAGGGCTGCAGAGAGGGGGTTCCAGGATGTACTACCACAGAAGTGACTGGTTTCTTGATGGACAAAAATGCTCAGAGGATGACATGGAAGGGCAGATGCTGAGGACCATAGATGTGACCTTCCACACTGTAAAATTCTGTCCCCAACAACCATTACAATATGGTAACTGTCTTACAAGTAGATGCTAACCCCCATAGGACCCATATCTCCTCTTGAGGAAGTATAGATTGGCCTGGCCATAGCTACCACCTAGAACATTACTATACGAGGGAGGAGGAATGAAATATCCTTGGCAGGCATTTTCACCACGTCTTGTTCTGAGAGAACTGGTTCATGCAGAATGATGGCAAGATTCATTCTCCTAATGTGGGCCATGCTGCCCTAAAGCCAAGAAATGAGGGTAGCCATTGTATGTCACTGCATCTAGAGCAGCAGCAGTGGCAGGAGAGCAGGCAGCACAGCTTTGCAGTAGATTTTATATACCAGCTGTGGCGATGTGTCTGCCGTTGCCTCTAATATGGAGGGTCACAACTGTGTACAACAGACAAGACATGGACAGAGTGCAGGTGGCATGCTGAAGAGACCTGTGCTGGGTAGGCATAAAAGACTGAAACACAGCTCTCACAGAGATGCACTCCCAGGAGCACACAGAGGAGAAATGAGCCATCATCTCCTCAGAGACTCCTCTCATGTGCCCCAGGTCGAGTGCATGCAAGCCAGCTTTTACCACTCAGCCTGGGGAACAGGTCTTGCTCCCCGCTGTAGATAACAAGGGTGGTGTACACATGCTCTGCACCATTAAGGGAACTTGCTGGATTACAAGAAAAATGCAGGTCCAAACTAACAGGGATGTGGTGGGGATAACTGGGAATAGGAGTCAAGTGGGAAACAGGGAGGGTGCCTCGTGGGATGCTGGAGGCACCTCTTGGAGTAAGTCCCACTCTGGTCCCCTCAGAACTGCAGGGATTTGCAACACGCAAGTCCTGTGCAATTGCAGAAAATTGTAGGATTTGCTCTTTTGCTGTAGATCAAACTCCTAATACTTCTCTGCTATAGTTGTGTAGTTATCTTCTATTTGATTTAATTGAAAACTGTTAAAATCAACAAATGTTTCATAACAAGTTGCTGACAAAAAGAAGTCTGAATTTGGTAGCACTGTCTGTATATGGAGAGCATGAGATAGTCTATACATCTTTCTTTGACTGGATTTTCGACTTGAAGTTTTAGGCAAGAATCAAGTCCTGCCTAGAGCTGAGAGGCTAAGATATTACGTTACCACGCAGCAAACCTGGAAGGCAGAGGCATGTCTGACTGCCTTCCCCAGCCCTGTATGCTTCAGAAGTGTAGGGCTCCCCACTGTGGGTTTGTTGGCCTGGCAAAACCACCTTTGGTTTTCAGTGATCGACAGTGAAACCAAGCAGGACTCTGGAGGAATCCTGCTTTTGTGTCTTTCCTAAAGCCTGTGTATTCTGAGATGTTTTGTACAAAGCAGTTTTCTGGTACTCATCCAGGTAAGTTTTGTTTTCTGTGTATTAGGACCCTCTTTTTCCTTCCCTGAATATTAGGGAAAGGAAGAGAACAAGGTAGATGGGACGATTTTGAAGATTGTGTTCTGGAAAAATCCTCTTTCTCCTATTGTTTTTCCCTAAGGATTTTCACTAACTCTTCTTGTCATTGCCATTGGTTGAATCTCATAGCATGACAGACCTGCCTTCTGTTTGTTCAATCCTTTTGTTTTCTAATGTGGGAGTAGCCTTACATCAGTTGCTCAGGCACTAGAATCTGCTCAGGCTTTGTCCTTTTGGCATTCCAAATTGGATATAGCACTGCTTAACTGACTTCTCAGAAGAAAAATATCACAGAGTTACAGTCTCTCTCTTGCCTTTGAAAAGTGCAAAATATAATTGACAATTCTAAGGACTTTGTAGGCATGTTAGGAGAAGGTAATGTTATATTCCTGAGATGGTTGGAGATTTTTGATGTTTTATACTCCTACAGTATTTAAATTATAGATCCATTACAAAAGATTTACCTGATTTATGTTTTAAAAGCATTTTGTTCCTTCTAAAATCAATATAAGACTATAACGATTTTGGATTTTTTTTATACAGTTTGTGGACATTCTGTAGGAAACTGCTATTTTCCTCTTGAATGGGCACAAAAGTCAAATGTAAAAATCTGCTGAATGATAAGTTCAGAAAAACGTTGCCTCACAAAGATATCATTGATTCTTATGAGATTGTGACATTTCTTCATTGGAACTTTTGAGTTCACATGGAACGAGTTCAGTCCTAAAATGTATCTATCATCTAGGCTGTGGTGATGTCCTGCAAACAGTACAGTTTAAGTAAGATGGTAATTTGTATGTTTTGCTTGCAGGCTGAATTAGAAAGTTTTAGCCATGAAGTATACTACTTGTTGACTTTGAATAATATATTAAGCTGTTCTATCTTTCTTCATACTATTTGGGCTGCTCTTTTGCCAGTCTGTAGTGTCCTTTTCAAATAACTTTTTCAATAGAACAAGTTGTATTCTTTGAAAAGTCCAATTTAATTTGAAGACTTGTCCGTGCACATTGAACATATTGCCATTTTTTTCTTAAGGAAAAGTACCTTATCTTTTGTTAATTTATGCCCTATGCTGCAAGGAGGTACAGAGCTATTTAATAAATCAGTGTATAATATTAAGAATGTGCGTCTTTATAAGATCGTGTTTCAAATCAAGATTAAATCTAACTCTACAACCCCTGCTGAAAGCGACTAGCTCCTAAAGAAGCAAGCTCAGGAAAAACAGTGGGTTTCATTATGTAGGAGGGAGAAGTGCTCTTAATTAATATTTGATAATATCGAAGAATTAAGCTGAAAAATGTATACTTTTTACAAGAAAGTAATTGGAAGGCTAGAGTTATGCGCTGTGATGAATGTGACATTATGATTTATTTTATGTATTCTAAAACAGGTATAAACTTTGTATTGGAAAAAAGTATTTAATGTATTAGAGTAGTCTACAAGACCCTTACTCAAGAAACTAACCCAAATAAAATCAGTGCAGTGCATTTTCTGTGTAAGTGCTCATCACTGTGTATAAAGGATTCATGAATAAATCACAATAAGATACACTCTCATGACATTACAGCCTGTTAGTTTTTTTCCTGTGCAAATTCATGAAAGGAAGGTTACTATGGTGACAGAAGACTCATCTGAATGATTGTATCTCAGTTGCTGAGCATTTTTATGCCTGGCTTCTCCAGTATACTTTTCAGTTTCAAACTAAAATTTTGAAGCTATAACAGTTGTTTTAAATTCCGCTGCAAGGAAATCATGACCAAAATGTAAGAAGTCCCTCAAACAGATAAGCAAAAAGAGATGAGAAAAAAGAGAGAAGAGAAAAAAATGATTAAACTTTGTGCTATAACTAACTGTCTCTGTAGAATCTGTTTTCTTAAAGTAACATAAAATAAAATAAAGATCAGACTTGTTAGCTAGTAATTTAAGATTTTCAGTAAGTTTTTTTCCCCAGGCTAGTTTTGCAAAAATATACAAAATAAGATCTGCTTCTAAGAAATTTGGCCTTCCTTACAGTAACTGAGTCACGAGGTTTCTTCAGCAATTTTATAAGACTGTTAGTATAAAGCTGCAAGCATCCCCTCTTAAAGAAGGATGAACAAGGCATTATATATACCAGCAGTTCATGACACAGGAGTGTTGTAATAGTTGTGACTAGTATGCATCTGAATTCTCAAACCCCAACCTCATTAAGTATTTTGAAGAAAGACTTTGTCTTTCAGTTTCAGTAACTGGTGCTGAAAGAAGCAAGGACAAGTGCTCACCTTACTGCTCAAAGCCCAGGTTTCCAAATTCTGGAAGGAAATCTGCTATGTGGATTAGATTACAATGATTTTCAGGCTCTTTGCCCTAGAATTTCAAGATTTGTGAACCTTGTAAAGTCTCACTGAGTTGGGAATATTCACTGTCTGTAGTTCTCAAAGTTTCTAGGCTCAGTAAGGATCTAAAGCTGAAATACAACAAGGATTTAGTATTAAATTTCTAAAACTAAATGCTATTATTTTTATAACTACTAATTATTTTAACTATTGTTATTATTTACCATGACTCTCAGGGATCACTCTCAGCACTCTGCTCCTTGCTCAGGAAGTCTTAAAAGTTCTGCTTCTGGATCCAAATTGAAATTTTATTTTCCCCAGAAATCTGAAGTGGAAATTATGATTTTCAAAGGGTTCATCGAAGAAGGTCCTATCACACATGACTGTAAGTTTATCTTGTGTTCCCAACTTCAGAGTTGATATATTCATGAATGATTTGGCCTTGATATTTGAAGTAGGATTCTGCCAGCCACTCTTCTGCTTCATCTATTGTGAAAAATAGGATTGCATTGTTACATGAGTGAGTTGAACATATACCCTAGAATGCCAATTTATAATTAGTGTATCGCTACTGGTGAAGTTCAGCCCTCTGAATGTCCAATGTCCTCCAATGTCTCAAGACATTGTGTATTTACCCTCTAGTTGTGTGGTACTAAACTGTGTGGTACTCTACTGTTGCCAGAACCTGAGATAGTTTAAAGCTAGTCTGTGTCTGTGTGCCTGAACTTAAGTGCTGCAGTGTTTCCAATAGGGACAGAACCTTGGTTTGAACGAAGATCTGAAGAACTGATGCTTTAAAAAACCCACAGATTCCGGAGCTCCCTTGGGAGACAGGTGTTTCTAGCTCATGTGGGCTGGAGATGCTCAGACCACCTTGGAATATTAATGTCACCAGATCTTTTGCTGTTCGGTTGCACATGCTGCAGTTCTGTGCTCTGTTTGCTCATAACTCCTCCTCACTTTTCCCTTTACCCTGAGGAGAAGTTTTGATCAGCTTGGGCCAGCGCTTAGATGTTAGTAACTGCCAGAAACTGATCCATCTTCTCTGTTAGGTGGAAGAAGAAAAGGGTTAACAAATGATCTACAGCTTCTGCATTTGCTCAGAGAAATATCTGTGTACCTGGATCCTATGCCTAGCTGTCTTGGAGGGGTGTGAAGTGTAAAGGAATAGGGATGAATGTAGATACTACCTTCATGTTAGCCGGAACAGCTGAAACTGGGTTAGGTCTCTGGCATAGAGGTTATTGTTCTCTCAAAACTGCTGAATCAGCTGCTCATGAAAATGGTGCCAAACTGTCTTCAGTCTACGAAGTGGGTTAGCTTAAGTTTAAACTGAAGGGTTTTGCTAGTTTTGCTCTTTGTCTTTGTGATGGAGGTATTTTTAATTGGAATTTTATTTAAAAGGAAATAAATGTTGGTTCATTTTGAATGAAATAATTTAGCACTTACTTGAGCAGATCTGATGTTGGAAGGTAACAACCATATGGAGGTATGCAGCTAACCTTTTCTATCTCGCAGCTATTTTGGGAGTGCACATCTGTCTACACCGTCAGAACCGTCCTCATGATTTGCAGTCACAGTCTAGGCCCAAGCCTCTAATCTCTTTATATTTTGTGGAATTATAAACAGTTTTATTCAGTTAAGTTGCGTGACTGGGTATGCTATGTTTGTACCGAGGATATCTTCTAAGATCTCAAATGCCACACTTTCCAAAATCCTAGGCAGGACTAATCAGCATTTCACTAGCATGTCTAGAGCAACAGATGAGTGAACCTCCAGCCTGCAATTTGGGTAAGTCTTAATTTTAGAGACGCCTTCCGAAGAATAAAGCATCCTGGCTGGTATGTCTTTCCACATGATTCACAAAGCTAAATATGCTTTTTATAATCACAGTGCTGAAAAACTGCGAAAAGCTGAGTGCTTAAAACTGTACATTCAGCAGAGTGCTACAGACTAGGAATCTCAGAGCAGTTGCTTTAAAAGAATATTGGTGTCTAAAGGAGAAAAGTGGGAGATGGAAGAAGTGATTTGTCTGAGCTATTCCAGTTTTTTATAACCCAACATATTTTATTTCTACCTGAAGAAAAGCAGAAATAGAAATATTGCTTTTGCAAGGAGAGAATGAAAATTATTGCATCAAAAATTAATCTGGCAGAGTTGCCTGTAACAGTTGCCTGTTACTGAATGATGTTTGTGGCATAGCATCACAGTGTCACCAGGAGGCCAAGGGAGGTGATTAGTCCCCTCTATTCAGCACTGGTTGTACCCTATCTGGAGTGCTGGGATAAGTTCTGGGCCCTCTAGTACACAGACGACATGGACAAACTGGAGTGAGTCCAGTGAAGGGCCATTAGGATAAATAAGACACTGGAGCATGTGTCATATGAGGAAAGACTGTGATGTGGGAAGATACATTTCTGTAACTACAGTCAAAACCTATTTGTGTTTTTTTTCCTGTAGTTGTAGAGTAAGATTATTATTTGGAATATGTCTCCCTATTGCATGTTCTGAACTTCTCTACTTTTGCTGATCATGGCCCTAAGATGCATTTTGTCATGCATGAATGATCAACTGGGAGACTAGGGTAGGAGAATTAGGTTTGCAGTAGCATTATAAGAGACCCACTTCCCTATAACTTCACTGAGGCAGAAATGATCAATGTCACAGGGTTTGCTCTTTGATGTCAAACAGGGCTGGGAGAGGGCTGTGGTCTCTTGTCAACACGTTGTTTTCTAGTGATTTTTCTAGTGAAAAATGTGTGGCTTTTCTCTGCACCTGTTCTTGCTACAGCAGGGCAGTCAGGCAATGTGTACTAGAACACTAAAGGAGAGCCAGCGCTTGGGGCCAAGTCCTGTCCCACTCTCATCCACACTGTCAAACTGTTAGCACAATTCCCAGAGACGTTTTGGCTCAGGTTATACTCAGGGATCACAGCATGATCCCCAGCTCAGTTTATGTAGAATAGGTGTACACCTCACAGCACTGCAAGGTTCCTCCTGGACTGGAGTATTTCTGAATTTGGCTAGAGTTGGCTAGATCATTCATTGTGAGCCTGTAAGCTTACATTGTAAGCTTTTTTTTTTTTCCTATATTCTCTTTTCCAAGAAGCAATGCTGGAATAGTCATAAATATTTGCTAAACCATTATGTAAATAAAATCCACTGAGGACTGGTTGGGTGCAGCTTTTGCTTCTTACTCTTTTTTTTTGCTGCTATTAATACCATGTTGGTTATGTGGATCATGTGGCTGAGTACTAAAACTCTTTTCCTCCAGGCTGATATCTTAACAGTTAAAAAAGAAAGCATACCTAGAACAAATTTGGCCCAAATAATTAATTTACACTAACGCTCATGGCACTTTTTAGACTGATCACTGCTTTTCTGAATAAACTGGAGGCTGTTCAAAAAACTGCCAAAACTGTATGTATGTTACCTTGGGAGTTAACAGTGGGGAGAAACTGCCCCACTTAATTGCAAAAATGTTCATGAATCTGCCTTTGATTGTTCAGCTCTGCTGTAATTACTGCAGTGGTTTGAGTCTTCTGCTCTTGTAGTAACGTCCATTTCATTTCATGCCTGCAACATTAATTATACGTGATGGAATACTATACCAATGGTGCCTACTGGGATTTTATCTGGTTTCTAATTGGCAGTTGATGAGGTTTTTTGAATCCTGAAAAACTTGATGCCAATTTTATAGTGTGGATTTATAGTGTTTCCTGCAATTTGACCACAGTTTGATTAAATTTTTTTTCTTTAATTTAGATTTAGTGTTATCTTGTATGTTCATTTTTCTTTCAAAATGTACCAGCCAGACATTTATGTGGAATAAAACTAATGAAGAAATATGCATAAATATTTTATAGTGCATGTATAATGTGCATTATTTTTTTTGCTAAAGAAACAGCACTTTGGAGAATTTCTGGAAACATCCCAGATCAGTAGGCACCACTTTAATCTTCAAGTTTATTCACACAGAAATTTTTAGAATGAAAAATTAGTTGAATTGGAAAATATATATATATTTGGCTGACGCTATCTTACATTGCAGAAACAATGCCAAACTTGTGTACCAAAAAATGTATTAAATGCTCATTGAAACAAAAAGGAGAATGGTAGAGAAAGGAAATAGATATTCATCATTGATCTTGTTCCTGTTTTGTGAATGTACCCTGGAAGTTGTCATGGTATGACTAACCCTATTGTACCATAGGCTGTATTTCTGTAATGCAAATTGAGAGCTCAGTGAAACTCTGTTTTCAGTTCTCCTGTCACATTTACTCTGAACCAGAAAGAACATTTTGCAGCAGAATGAATATTGAATAGATCTAACATAATAGACATGACGTATATTTGTCAAATACATCACACACATATATTTATTCATATATATTTGTGTCATACTGGTTATGCAAGGATTCGAAAACAAAGTATCACAACTGTTGGTCTCTGTGATAGACAGGGATGTCCTGGCCACTTGAAGAGTAGGATTATTGAATAGTATGAGATTAAATGAGAAGAAGTTGTATTCTGGATTTGGTGTCCTGGAGGCAACTGAAAGTAGGTACCTTCCCTTTAGTTTGTTTCTTTCCTCAGGAGCTTCAGATACCTCTTTCATCACAGCAATCCTTTTAGCAGTCTTCCCTGAATACGAGCACTTTCACAAGGCATGGATTGGAAAATATTGCTTCCTATAAAGACCATTTCCTTGAAAGTGGTTTTTTTTTTTTAACATATATATATATATATATTAATATAATCATTCATAAGAGGATGGTTAGCAGTCCTCTTCCTTGGTTCCATGCTAAGAGGTTGTTTCTGTGTAAGAGAGGAGTTATCAAAACTTCTTAGTTACAATGGAAGAATTATAAGTTACTCAAGCTATAGCTATAGCGCCTGCAGAATTTAGTTGCTCAAAACTTTGTGATTATAGCTAATCTGAATTAATTCAGGCTTCCTTCTGCAGAAGGTCCCAGATGTTTAGGTTTATGTCTGTTTAAAGCACTTATATTAAATCTTTGCTATGCTTGTGTTAACAAATACTAGAAGTTTTGCTTATCTTATCAACAGATAGAAACACTGTGAAGAGAAACAATTCTAACCTTCAGGGTATTCCTCCCTACAGCAAGGAGAGAACAGAATCTGCAAGTGTGTGCTGTTGGCCAGACTGTAGTGATCATGCTTTGAGCAGCTGTCAGTGTTCTTGTCTGGAGAGAACTTGAGAGAGAGTGGTGGGTTTGTCTTTCTTTTTTTTTTTCCTCTTGGTTTAGTTTTGATTAGGGAGGCAGCTATTTGAAGATGTAACAAAAACATATTGCCTATATCTGTTCATTGTTTCTAGATTTGCAGTGTCCCTCCCTGATATATCCTTTATGACTCCTTTGTTGTGAAAACAAAACTTTAGAACCAAATTATATTTCTTGGTACTGTCAGGATTCAAATCAACTGGAGGGCTTGAGATGTGGGAGGGAATAGTAGCATAGAGTCGAGAAATATGAAGAAAGGAAATATCCTTATCTGTTCCTGGGGCCTGATGTCAGCTATTACAGCCTCAGATTTCTGAGTAGCTTATTTTTTCACCCAGTATTGGGTTCCAAAATAAACACAAAATAATGCTTCTGCTTCAGCTCATAGATCAATTTGTAATGCAGAGTATATATGTGTAAACAGGATAGACAGCAGTACAGAGAAATAGGAAGTTTGGTAGCAATATCACTGGAAGGGAAAATGATGCCCTACCTCTGTAAGCAGCCCTCACATGGGATGTTTCTGCCATCAGCAAATCATTATTCACTTCTCTCTTCCCCTTCTCAATGATCAGCCTAAATATGGTAGAGTTTTACTTCTGCTTTGCCAGCTGCAATTTATAATTCCATTAGGAATTAATTACAATAGGAATCTGACACCCGCTTCTTGATGCTCTCTCAAACTCAGCAGTCTTTTAGAACCACAGTGGAATTCCTTCCCTCTTTGTGCTTGCTAAGAAATTCACTCCATCAGGCCACCAAGCTTCTGGTGTTTCTGCCTTTAATGATTTTTTGTTAAGTTTGATAGAAATTGTGCTGTGAACAAACTGCTTCAAAATACAGTGTAAAAAGATCTTGCAGCACCAAATGACGAAATACCAAAATAATTCTTGAAAAGCACGTAAAAGTCTGCAAAATAACTGTGCAACCTGTCCTTTACTCATGCAATCTCTCTTCCAGTAAGACAGAAAATGTAAACTGTAGTGTGTATCGTATTTAAGGGTATTTCTGGTAAAATATTGGACTATGATATGTGTTAAGGTCTATTAAATTAGTCCACATTTCCACATATTGATTTGAAACTTCTCACTTTTGATCAATAAGGCAAAGCATTGCAGTGAAGGAGTTGAAATAATTCTCAAATTCACCACTTCTTGGTGATTATAAATAAAAAGCAAATGGTTCATGTATCATCAAGAAAGGTTATTAAAAAAGGAGAGAGAGATCAGAAGGAGTTGTGTGTTTTCATTTTTTAAATTTATATTAAGATATATTCCATTTCAGCCAGAAAATTCCAGGAAGAAGAGATCAAAGCAAAAGAATAGCATAGGACCAGAAATATAAGGAAATTAATTTAAAATGGGGATTTTTCCTTGAACTGCAGCTTATGGTCTAAAAATGTCTAAACAAGTGGACCAAAAATAAGTTTAATAAAATCCACCCCTCCTCCCCTTTACAATCTGCAAAGATTGTCAAGTAATTTTGTAGATTATATGAACCATTTGCATATATTATTGCATATGTTAGCAGGAGAGTTTATCCACCCTACCTTGTCTGAATTGGTCTAAATTCCATACAATTTTTGCTCCTTACATATCACTGAACATTCCAGCAAAACACAGAAGTGGTGGCATGTTTCTGTGTTTTCCCCCTGATTACATGTCCTTTTGACCATGAATTATTTTATTGGCTTTGGAGCTGAATGTCATTTTTGCACATGAGCTGTTCTAATAATTGAATTGTTTAATTCTACGTTGCAAGTAAAAATGTTATTAATAGCTAAATATTATAAATACTCACGTGAGAGAGAGTTAAGAAAAAACCCAACAATTTTAGATCTGGGCAGAAAGTAGTCTTCTATCCCGCAAAAATCAGAAACCTAAAACATTTTCTGGTTTCATATCAGCATGAACTAGCAATCCCTTCATTATTTTTGTCAGCAAATAAAAGTATTTCCCAGACTCCAACCTTCAGCATACTTCTGTAGTACCTATAACCTGGCATTTAAGACAATTGCCTGAGCTGTGATTTTGATTCCATTACTTATACATGTTGAAAAGGCCAAGAACTGCATTCAGCTGAGTTTTGAAAATTTGGAGGGGTGTTCTTTGAGTCTTCTCTTTTCCCAAGCTGCAGAGGAGAAAAAGAAGAAATATTGAAGTTGTTTTGCCATACACACAAAATATTTTTCCAGGCAAGCTCTACCTCCTCTCCCCCCAAAAATCTCAAGGAAGACAAATCCAAAGCAAGCCAGTAGAAATCTTTCCATTAACTTCAGTGAGATTTGTATCAAGCCAGAAATATCATCTAGCTGAAACTGGGGGGGTTAATTAATGTGGCATTGAAATACTCAAGTAGGAATTTTAGGAAAACCAAATGTTTAACATTGCTGCTCTTACTAAAAGTAATTTTTAATTAGTGCAAGTGGTAAAGGAACTGAGCATTGCTTTAACTATTAGGATTTGTGCTAACATAACTTGGATGACAAAGATTTATGTGAGAAGTTGAACACATCTTTTGAATTTTTTTTTAAAATTACTTTAGCATCAGATTTACCATTCAGTTTACTCAATTGCTTCAGCACATATATTCCCTTCAGGAAAGCATTCCATGGAATCACCTGAGTGAGGTGCACAGTTTATCATGAGAGCCTAGAAAATATTTTGGGATTGAGTCCTTGGTAGCTGAACAGCACACAGCCACAGTGAGAACAAAACTACTTGGAGTGGGGAAGGTCTCTTGCCTATGTGCACAGAAAGAAAAATAGAACTTTCTATAGACTGCTTCTTCATAGGCTGATCAAGTGCAGATTTCTTATGGAACTCATCTGTGCTGCTTAATGTCATCATTTAATGTGGGAAATAATTTATAATGTCTTGGATCTTAAAAAGCCCTTGTCATGCTCCATGCATTATTTGAGCTGGATGGATCCTCAGATAATTCAGTATTTCTGTGATTATTCCATTTGCCTTTGCTCGTGGGAAAAACCAGCCATCTTCAGTACCATTTCTATTTTACAGAAGTAAAAATGCCTTCATTTAAAAAATGCCCTTATGCAGAAGTAGATCGTACAGGATAATAGATAATAATTTTGTGGGTGATAAAGCGAAGAAAATGCTCTTGTTAAGGAAGTATGGCTCAGAAACACTGAGCTGTCCGAACAATGCTGGTCCATTATTTGAATAGACAATAGCTGAAATGCTGGAGATGTCAGCCACTGATAAACATGTTCTTGATTTTTT
Organism: Harpia harpyja; assembly: GCF_026419915.1. NCBI lineage: Eukaryota > Metazoa > Chordata > Aves > Accipitriformes > Accipitridae > Harpia > Harpia harpyja. The sequence goes on along the minus strand of NC_068942.1, from coordinate 56,013,186 downwards.
AAATTTCTGTTTGATACAGCAAAACCAATTTCATCTTAGACAAGACTTATTATTCTGAAGTGATGGCAAAGTTGCTAACGCAGCACCAAACTCGATGCCAGTTTTCTTAAGGAAGAATAAAATGTCACTTCTCCTCACTCCACAAGGCCATGACTTTTAAAAGATAGTTTTAGTACTGTCACAAGTTAAATCTGTAAAAATCACGATGGCATCTTTCTATACATAGGCCAGTTCAGGAGAACCAGAATAAATTTCTCCTTTCATTTTATAGATGCAGCGTTCTTCTTAATCAGTTAGTAGAGGCAGTCCACTGAGGTGTCTGGCTTACACTGCAGTGAGGAAAAAATTTGTTTTCCAGCTTTTTGCTCTGTTGGACACTGATGCTTTTACAGCATTTTCTAGTGAAACATGTTAGCAAAAACAAGTAGCCATCATAGTGCCTACTTTATTTGAGGATAGCCAGAAAACCTCATGCTTTTATCACTGTTTCTGTCCTGCTATAATATACTGGTTGTAGTGGGAACTTCTATGCTATCAGCAGTAGACTGTAGTGTGGGTAGAATTCTCTAAGGCATTAGGTACTGCTTAAAGAATGGCACAGAGCATGTTTCGGTAACATGTGATTTGTGAAAAATCTCATTTGCAGAGGCTTACCTGCTAGGATGTAGGAATTCCAAAGCTACAATTACATCAGCCATACCCAAGTCATGAAGGGCTGTATTTATTTTTTGTACCTGTGTAAAGAACATTTGTAGATATCTGTGCTAACATGGAGTAATGTGCACACTGAACCAGAGTTGGATCTAAACATGACACTGTATTTCAGAAAGAAAAATTGAAAGAAAAAAAAAAGAAAAAGAAAAGGAAAAATAACCAAAAACTTGCGTGGTGGGATTGCAAGGCTGCTTTTTAGTTGTTGAGTGACATTTCATTTCATATGCTACTTAGGAAGGAAAGCATAAGTGTTGGGCATTCATCTACAGCCCTGCTTCATCCCATTAAGATCTGACAGAAGTACACACATTCTCTTGTCTAAATTGTTTAGTTTTCAAAAACAGTATGTGTAGTTATGCCAAATACAGCCCAAACAAAACTTACAAGGGAAGCAATTCTTATAGGTAAACTCATTCCTGGGGTGCTTACAATACAAAACTTTACAATTTTCATTTTTGCAAATCCAGACCATGCAGGTCTGGAGTGCCTCCTGAGAGCTGTTGCGAACCTTCAAGTCCAGGGCCAAAAAGACAGAACTGTATGCTTAAACGTGCATGGGAGAAATACCAAAACACATATTGCAATCTCCTGTAGTTCTGGTTCTCTGGCTGTAAGGAAATAGTGATTGAAATGAGGCATCCAGTCATTAGCATTCTTTGGAGAATCATCTTCCATGTGATGCTGCTTCTAATGCAGGAGTAGCCTGTCATTTCAAGGCAGGCAGTGCAAACCTATTTCTAGCTCACTGGGCCAAAATTGCATTGACTGTGATTAGGATGCCAATCAGTGCAGATACTCTATGAAAAAAGGGAATTATTTACTAAGTGGAGTTGAGTCACTTTACTGTTGCTGCATATTTTAGTTTATTTTTGTCTGTATCTCTAGGGGTGATATTGCAATCAAGAACATTTGCTGACTTGGTGGTCAATGACTAGGCTGACTTACAGATATTCCTTAAAGGCTTTGGGTATTAAGTACCTGAAATTCAGTCACTAACTTCAGTAGATGAACTCTACCTTCCCTTTAGAGGAAAAAATTAGCCTTTTATTTCTCTTTGCAGTTCTTGAATACATTCGAGCTTCACTTTTTAGCCTTTTACAGGCCAAGATTAGTTAAAGCATAAAGCTGGAAACTGCAGGCCTTCAGCTTGCTCTGTAGTAGTTCCTGTTCGGTTTCATCAGCTGGATTTATGCATCTACGTTCGGGACTTTACTGACACTACTAATTTTAGAGTGTTAGTCACCCTTGGCAAATTCTTTACGTTTTGGAGGGAGGAGTCAGAATAGTTCAAACACTTAAAGTCATCAAACTCTAGATCATCTTCTGGAGGTGCCATGTCTTGCCATTGATGCTAGAGGATACCTAGGATAATGGGATCAGGTGCTCAGGTCACTCAGCTTAGCGCCAGTTCTGTTCAACATTCCTATGAATGAGCTTTCCCAGTTCCCTGTTGGCAGTTAGGCAGTCTGGCTCTCTGATATCCTAGTCTGTCTTCTTCCTTGCTGTTTTATAGGTTTTGCTCAAAGATTCCTAATGCACAGGTGGAAAATACTGAGTCACTCTAGCAGTATCGCCACAGCTGTATCTCTGGGGAGAAAAATGAAAAATTGAATCATTGTACTTCAGTTGCCAACACTATCTCTCTAAACAATTGTCAACAGAACCCAGTGTTATTTACTGTTAAAATTTTTAGATCAATTTGTGTCCTGAAACACCACCGTGTGATTACTGCTGGTAAATTTTGGCTTTCTAATAAGTAATTATGTGATATTTGTTGTGTCATAATGGTTTAACATATATACACCACTGTGGCTTATTGATCCCTTTTCATTAGAGAAGAGTTTTGGCAAGTGAAGTGAGGGTTATTAATGATATTTTCTGTGTTTCTTCTAAGTAGTTCATTGGAAAAAAATTGAGAACTTGCTGAGAAAGTAATTATAAGCAAGACATTTTAATGAGGCTATGAATATCTATAGCTTCCTGAAACATTCACATGTACAAAAAAGTAAGTTCAACTTGTCATAGGATTAGTTCTGCAGGAGAACAAATGCATGGGCATGTTTCAATATCTGTTTTAACAGATATAGTTTAACAATTTAACTATTGGTTTGTAAAGGCACAGGAGGCTGAAAGATTTGCACATTTCACTATGTATCAGGAGCAGTTCCTGAATCTAAACAGAAGGAATACTTAGCAAATGCATAGAAGGGAAGAGAACAGCAAAATCTTAGTCCTCACTTGGCCAAAATGTTTAGAGTTTGTGATGGGAGTGATAGTTGACTGAAAAAATAACTGGTATTTTGTTCTTACACTTTTGTTCTGAGGGAACAAATAGATTATTTTTAGGAGATATAGTAATCTATATTTGATATCCATCACTGACTTTTTAAACCTCACTGAATTTCACTTTATTGGCTTTATACATATGTTAGAAATACAGTATTGTGTTTTAAATCCCCCAAATGATCATTATAAGCATAGTTTCTCTCTCACAGCTAAAGCATGCAGTATATTTTAGCATATATATATTAATCTCTATTTAGTCACACAATAAAATATCTACTTTGTAGCAACTGTATTTGTATGGTAAATTCTTTGCAATTGTGCAAAATTTGAATTGATTTGCTATTGGCTTATAAAATTACAGATTAATGATTTCGCACACTATTTATTACCTCGATCCATGTCAGTCTTTAGAATAGAAAAACATTCTCTCTGAAGGTTAAATACAAGTTAAAGCATTTTTCATTTGAAATTACATTTTGTTCTGTCCACTACTTTTATCTGGATAAATATAATTTTCTTACTGAATGTAAAAAGATTTTTTTCTTCTCCTTGTAACAATAAAATGTTGGTTTAAACCAAAGAAATTTCAAACTTTTCTTTTTGCTATTATCGCCCTCTGGAAATTCAGCACTTTTAAAGTGATAAATTTAATCCTACTTTTATAAAAAATATTTGGACAGATGGCAAGAAAACATTGTCTATTTTATGGTGAGGGCTGAATGTCAGTAGTGGCAGTATATGACTTTTGATTTATAACTTGCTTTTGGCTACTCTAATAAACTCATAATTCATTTTTTCTCAATGTATTCACTATATGGAACCTAATGATTTGATGCTTTGATCACTTACCTTTGACCTCTAATGCTTCCATCAAGAAAGAACGCATAGATTTTTTTGAGGCTTCTGAAAGTGAATTGGTCACTTGCAATCTCTTTTCATATGCCTTCTCTTTACACATACATGAACATACACAAGTGTACATAAACAGAAAGAAAAATGCTATTATAAAAGCCATACATGAGAAAGTTATTCCACAAAGTTCCTATTAAATTAAGATGAATCAGTATTTTACCATTTATTGGAAAAAAGTTAGGGTAACAGCAATACTAAAGATTAGAGCTTTTAGTGACTTTCTCATTCTGTACACATGGCATTAAAAGACAATTTAAGCTATTATGCAATAGCTAAAATTGAAATTGCAGAAATGCTGTGAAAATGCTGAGAAAAATTCTCTGCATATGTGAAAGAGGTCTTCACTGAATTTATACTCACCTTAAACTAGAAGACAGTCTTGTATTGGGAGCAGGGTTTCTGTTGTAGGAGAAAATTCAAAAGCACCTCCTAGAAATAGTGCTTCTTATGACCCGGTATTTGCAGAATAATTAAATATTCACATAGTATCACTGTGATTCATTTTATAATAGATGCCTTTATACTGGTATGACACAACTGCCCACACATGGATCTCTGCATATATTAATAGGTTTACTAATGATTTAAAAGACCACCTAATTTTTAGCTCAAAGAGGAATTCTGACTTGTCTGAAATTAAAACCAAGTATTTTATTTACTTTGGTAGAGCCAAGAATTAATATCAAATATTATTTAGTAATGTTATTCAGTAATTTGGGGCGGGGGAAAAATAATAATAATATGGACTGTCCCTTGTTTTTATAGTTATTCAATCTTGTAGCTCATCTTTACTGATGTAAGAGTATTGAAAAGAAAACCATACAATACTAGAAATGAGAGTCCCCTTACCTGTGTAATCTATTCTTAGAATTTGTCAGGAATTTGCATAACAATTAGAGGAGCAGATGCATCCAAACTGACAGCAAGAGGCTAGTTCATGGAAATGCATCAGATGGCATTTAAAAAAATGCTAATATGAAGCAATGTCCCTAGGCCCTTATTTCAGGATGCTCAGTACATCACTGCAGTCATTTATACTTGCATTAAAGCTGGAAGGTGGAAAGGTATTGCCAGCTTGAGTCTTCCTGATTTTGCTTGTGACCAAAGTTCTGTTTCCAAATGCAGAATATTGTGTTAGTTTTATTAATGTTTTGTACTTCTTTCTGCACTAAAAAAAAAAAAAAAAAGGTGGAAATTTGAATAATTTACTACTTGAACATCTCTATAATTATCAAATCAATTCTTTTCATGAGTTTTGATATGTTGCAACTTCAGCATAAATTCATGACTGTAGAGAAGTTGTTCTCTAGTCTTCTTCACTTTACGTGTCTGTAAGGTAATAATAGTCCTGAATAACCACAAACTTCAACCGCCACCCACTTTATATTCTTCAACCCCCGCCCACCTAATATCCCCAAACCTAAAATTCATTAAGAATATGTTCATAAGTAAAATAATTACAGGAAAGATACAAGTTTGAGAAGTCTGATTCTTAGCCAGCAGCTGTAAAGTTCATGCAGGAAAGCAGCTATTTTTATTTTAGTCTTGCTTTGAAACTCATGCAGTGCATTATTAAACATACTAAAGGGCTAGATGAAAAAGTGAGGACTTCCTCCCTCCAGGGTGTCAAGGTTTGACCACACACAAAAAGAAAGTAGGTACTTTTAACATTAGGAATATGTTAAACTAAACTGTTCAGGAGCTTATTTAAAATACTGGATGCTCAGTTTCCAACCTTTGGCTACTTCTGTTTTTGCTCCATATATAGCTTCCGTTTTTGCTCCTTAGAGATTTAGCAAGGAGGTGATACATTGCATCAAAAAAAGCATGCACTACACTGTTAGCTTAGGCTGGGAAATAGCTCCATGTTGGAGGTGCAGGAAGAGCCAAAGGAGGAGGGTGGGAGGGAAGCACATTTAGCCACAGGCAGAACTTACTTTGCACAAAGGTAAGCGAAGGCTGTTTTTCCTCTCATGATCCAGCTTCTCCCATGCTGTGCAAGTTACAGCTACAGGGAGTGTTTCACTTAATCTCTGTCTTGCTCTCTTGCACAGACCTGGTTCATTTCTCTGCCACAGACAGGTAATTCCAGTCCTCACTGATTCCTTTTTGCTCCGCTCATTAGTTCTGCACTGTCTGATGATCCACCTTTCCAAAGCTATCTTCCTGTGAGAAAACTATTATTTTTTTTCCTTAAGAAAGAAGAAGGCAAAAAGAAGAAAATGCTTTCCTTTAGTGCCTGAATTCCTCTAGTCTGAGGCTGTGACTACCAACACTGATACCAAGTCACCTCACCAAATGCTGTCAAAATCCTTCCAGCTGACATGCCATTAGGTTGTGATTTTGTTTGACACAATCTTAATCCCATTTCCTGAGGTGAAAGTTTCCATGTCCTATCCTTTGTATAGCCAATTCTCTAATTCTTTTAAACTTTGATGTTTTGTGGAGCCACTGCTTCATTGTCAAAATATCCTGTTGAGCCTGGTGAAAGCTGCACTTGCCAATGAGAGTTAACACTTCACATTATTTTTTTCTTTTTCTCTTCATAGACAGACCATGTAAGATGCAGGGGTTTTATGAAATCTTTTCTTGTGTTCTTTGCTTTACATAACAAGACAGGGCAAAGTTAATCAAACAAAAAACCAAACCCCAACATCAAAAACCAATCTGTGTAGATTTCAGGAGGGAAGATCTAAATGATCAATATTATACATCAGGATTGACATCTGACATCTTGTTCAATAATTCTTTAGCTAAGGGCTTGAATAGACACAGAGTTCTTCTTATACAACACCAGAATTGAACTCACAAATCTTCTCAGAAAAAGAAGAGAAAGTGATTGCACTTCCTAAAAAAATCAATATCGTGTTAAGTCCCATATCTTTTGAGAAAAGCATCCTTCCACTCATATCTAACTTTAGATCATAACTTCATAACAGTCATAATTCTAGGATTACTAACAACTGTATTTAAAACTGTGTGTTTGTTACTTTTTCATTTACTTTTTTGTGTCCTGTTGGATTTGGATTAAGGGCTGACATGATTAGTATCACTTTTTCTTATTGTCAGTTTACATTCTATTTTAGTGCATGAAAGCTGAAATGAGCCTTCTTTTGCTTAGTCAGAATAATGCATGAATTATTGGACTTCAGATCTTTCAATGCCATTTTTCTTAAATATTTAGCCATATCAATTTTTATAGTATAGTAGTAAAGACAAAGTAAACATTATTGATTTAACTTGATGAGTTTACTTTCTTTCCTGACATTTCATGAGAGCAATGGATTCCACAATGCACCAAAAAAAAAAATTAATAAAAAAATTGGAGAATTATATGGAAATGATCAATTTGCTACTAGGTGGTTACAGTCAAGGTCAATGAATTCTTGCCAAAAACCAGACAGCAACTGCAGGGAACTACCTCCTTTGGAGACAAAGTAATTTCATTTTATGTGCCTGGAAACTTAGGTATAATATAGGTTATATCCAACTGAAGTGAAACTGAATATTAAACCAGCCAGAAGAAAGAATTGAAGCATATGTGTTTGCTTTGGACCAGGTGTGAGTCTCTAGCTCCTTGTTTTACCTCCCATCCCTTGTCCATGGATTTATAGGTTCTATTTTATCATCACTGACAGCAATGTTGTTCTGTTATTATTGCTCCTATATTGCCTATTTAGTGACAGTAATTATTGTGTTCTTTAGCTAGGCGGAAGACAAGAAGAAATGCAGGAAGATTAGCAGGTGTGCTTTAGAGGAGAGCTGAGATTGGGAGAGGAATAAAATGCCTTCTTTTCCTTCTCCTCTTAAAAAACCTGGCAGATGGGAAAGTGTTTATTATCATTCACTGTAGTGGCCAGTCTGTTATTAAAATAAGTAATTAAAATGGTCATCCCACTGCAGTATGTCACAAAGTGTTTGCACCTCACAGTGAAGTTGACAGGGCAACATGAGGCACACTAAGAGCTCTGTGTGTGTGAGCATTGTAACAGTTACTAGGCAGAAAGGTCTAATAATTTCAGATATTTTCAAAATCTGTTTTGAGGGGTCTTTACTTTCCATACAGAATCTTTTCTCATGATGGCTACTCTTTCCTGTAATGTCTCTTGAAACTGGGGAGGCAGGGGGAATCTTTTTAACCTTATGTATATTAGAAACAAGGAATTGAACATTTTTTAATATTTCATCCTTCTTTACCAAGGTTAACAGCAAGAGTTTTCAGAGCTTGATCCATATTTCTATGTTCTGACCCTGCACAGAACCTGCACTTTCATCTTTTCATATGCAGTTCTTTGCAGGGACAGGTAATGACAAAAAATTGTATCCACAGTACATTGCAGAGTCTATTTCAGTGCCTATAATATTGATTGATGCAGGTGAGGAACAGTTCCATGACCTCTAAAGAAATAAAAGCTTGAGTTTTTACAATTTGGGATAAAGAAAAATGGACAGTAGAAGCCTCAGAGATTCCATGAATCATGCACAAAGAAGGAGCTGTTGCACATGCTCATGGGAAAATAGATGTGTAAGAAGCTCTGGCAGAATTCATTTGGAGTGACGTACTGTCGTGGTTTAACCCCAGCCAGCAACTAAACACCACGCAGCCGCTCACTCACTCCCCCCCACCCAGTGGGATGGGGGAGAAAATCGGGAGAAGAAGCAAAACCCGTGGGTTGAGATAAGAACGGTTTAATAGAACAGAAAAGAAGAAACTAATAATGATAATGATAACACTAATAAAATGACAACAGCAATAATGAAAGGATTGGAATGTACAAATGATACGCAGTGCAATTGCTCACCACCCGCCGACCGACACCCAGCCAGTCCCCCGAGCGGCGAATCCCTGCCCCCCACTTCCCCGTTTCTGTACTGGATGGGACGTCACATGGTATGGAATACACCGTTGGCCAGTTTGGGTCAGGTGCCCTGGCTGTGTCCTGTGCCAACTTCTTGTGCCCCTCCAGCTTTCTCACTGGCTGGGCATGAGAAGCTGAAAAATCCTTGACATTAGTCTAAACACTACTGAGCAACAACTGAAAACATCAGTGTTATCAACATTCTTCGCTCTGAACTCAAAACATAGCACTGTACCAGCTACTAGGAAGACAGTTAACTCTATCCCAGCTGAAACCAGGACACGTACAAAACTAAGCAGTTAAGTGACAGAAAGTGAAGCCAACTCTCTGGTTGATTCCCTGGCATTGAGTGACGGCTGTTTCAGAAATAAACTGTGAAAACATTCTGGATGAAGAAAGGAACAGTCAAAAATCTGAAACTGTGATGGACAAACAAAGAAGACTCAGACTAACCTTAGTAGCTTCAAGTACTGGTGCCAATGAAAAAAAAAAAGACCATGGGCAGGATTATTTTTGCTAATAGCTAATCCAAAAGCAGTTGATGGCGCTTGATCTAAGAGGTTATTGCAAAATGTGGTTCTGGATATATTAATATGCTTCCCTTTACTCCAAATTCCAATGGTTATTAGGAAAGGGACATAATCAAGTGTGTGCTGAAAGGACTGTAGAATTGCTACTATCTATAGCTAGAGCTTTTAAATTACAAAGGCACCTATGACATTTGTCTGTTAATGAGATTTTGCCTAATAAACCAAAATCAATTCCTGCATGGTAATTGCTGAGATGAGCCATCAAAGTTTGTCCAGATGCTTAAGTTCTCTTTAGGTACATAATCAGATAAGATGGCTTTATCTAACTCAGATATACATAATGCTTTTATTTTACATATCTGGTAATATTTTCAAGACCAGTTGTCACTCAGCCATAACAAGGGGCAGTTTCCATGTCTGTGATGAAACTTAATTTCATTTTATAAAGCACCTCTGCTGTTTAGAATTCATGAATTTCAAGCTATCTATCTAATTTCCTCTTACAATATGGGGAACAAGCTTTGTGGAGAAGGAAGAAAATTTCACACTTAACTTGACTTTCAACAGAATTTGGTACTCTTGAACAGTATTCCCATAAATGAGTTATAGGAAGATTAGCGAACTAGAGTGGGTAAACAAGTAGCTGAAAAGTCATACTGAGAGAGCTATCTGTTCACAAACTGAAAATATGAGTAAAGTGAAGTTTCTCAAGGTCAGTATTATTTGTTATTTTCATTAAGGATTTGGACAGCAGAATAGAGAATGCCCTTATTAAATTTTCAGCCAAAACCAAACAAGGGCAGGACAACTACAAGCACTTGGGAAGATTAGAATGTGAAATGTTGATTGATTGGAGTAATGGCATGAGACAAACATGATGCAAATCAATCAGAGAAGGGGCAAAATCCCACACATGAGTATAATCAGCTATGTGCATGCAAGATGGGGAATGCTAGAAAAGTGGAAGTTCTAAACAAGAGAACCTGCAGCTTTGAGAGGATCAAAAACTAAGTGAGAGACAACAGTGACTTGGTGCCTTGCCTTGTGATAAAAAGCAAAAGGTTTAAACTGAAGCAGGGAAAATGTTTGCTACACTGTAGAAAAAAGATTTCAAAACACTAAGGACAGTCAAGCTCCAAAACAGGATGGTTGTCACTGGAGATTTTTTGGTATACATTGACAAATAAAGTACAGCAATATTTTAAAGGCTCATTAACAATACCTATTTTCTGTGGTTCTCAATCAAGCTGCTATTTCTCTGTAAATGCTGTTCATATTGTTAAACATATATTCTCCTGGTCTGTTTATGATGAACAAAGGACAAATTAGATCCCAGTATATGAAGCAACATATCTGGAACAAGCATTTTGTCATTATTTTAAAGATAACTGGTAAAATACTTTGATTTGACATTTCATATATTTCTGAAATTTCTTAGTATAAAGATGAAAAATTGGGAATGGTAAAACTGGCTCATGACATCTCTAGGTACTTGGCCCCATTGTTGTTGCACCTGTGGATGTTGTATACGATTGTCAAGTGTATCTGTATGGAACCTATAAAACAGGTGAGTGAGCTATAAGGACAGCTCCAATTAGACATGCAAATAGTTTTAATGGAGTCAGAAGAACTGGTTCAAATGAAAAGCCATTAGTAGAGCTTAGCTCTGAATTCTGGTGTTCTAAGTCTCAGAAAAGCTCTTACACCACAAATTCTTTCTGTCCCTATTGTTAGAATTGAAGGTTGCCTTCTGACATGGTTAGATGATGCTTAAGTATTAACAACCAAGGCACTGTAAAAGGAAATCCTGGGTAGCTGGATTATGACTGCTGAGAAGAACTCCTGATATTTACAGGGATATTTACAGTCTTCCCCTTCAATAATCAGTTTAAGTTAATGGGGTTTTTTGGTCTGCTGATGTTTGCAGAAATCCTGAAAAAAATTAAGCATAAGTTTACTTTTTCACATGCCGAGCACAATGAATAGAGGTGAAGGAATTTGCCCATTGTTTTCAATAAGGATTGAGTTGGGATATGGGAGTAGTTCCACTGTCTTTGTGTATACGTGTGTGAAGCTAAGCATGCAGGCAAGTCACAGCCAGAATTGCTTCCTGTATTCACTGTTGTGAAAGGAAAATGGAGAATGCCCACACAGTCCTTTTAAGATTATACTTTAAGGGTTTAGACAGTTGTGGAAAAGATGGAAAAGCAAATCAAGAGAATAACATAGGTATAATAAACATTCACATGTAAAATTGGCAGGACTTTTTTCTTTCAAAAGAACCCCCATCTTTCTCCCTACTCTACTCTATTCTATTTTTGTTTGCTTCAGATACAAAATGACCTAATTATTGGTGCAGGTGAAAAAGAAAGGCATTCAGAGTCATTTCACATAATGACTCTAGGCACTAAATACTTGATACTTTATAGTATCAAGCAAACTTACCTAACAGGCTACTTGCAGTAAAATATGGGTGTGAGCTATGTCCTACCCTTGGCCAAGACAAGAAGAGTTTAACTAACTGCTCTGGGAATAGGAAAGAGGACCAGCCTTTTCCTGTAAACACTATCCAGTGCTCATGTTCTAAAGGGAAGGCATTATTGCGTTGGCTAATTAGGAACAGGAAACAAAAGAAGGAAGCCAGTTAAATTTGTGTTAGCACAGGAATGGGCAGCAAAATCTCTGTAACTAATGATGGAAGAAATAAATGTTGCTCTCTTTAGTTGCAAAGTTTAAATTTGTCAGGAGATGTAATTTGGTCATAACGAGTAATGACCTGGCAAAAAGAAAAAAAGAATATATAATCAGGTCTTAGAAAAGAAAATATCTGTGTGTTCATTTGGCCCTGGAGTAAAGACCTGAGGCCGGTTGAGGGGGTTTTTTGGTAATGTTCTTGTTTGTTTCTCTTCAAACTACATTTGTATGCCAAGAACACAACTGCTTTTCTTCTCTGTCTGTAACTCTAAATGTTGAAGTACACAGTGTGTTCTCCGCTGAACGTGGAAACATTGTGCATGCTGGCATGTGATTTAATGCAGAAATATTTGAGGGATTTATGAACTTGCTGGGCAGCTGAAGAAAAGGATTTTGGAGGAAGGCATACTCATGTGCGCAGAAATCCTTCTGCTGCCCCTTTTTATTTTCCTTCATTGAATAAAAGCTTTAAGATACATGTTTCAGTCTTAGTACTTTGAATAATAAGAAGCAGTAAGATTAAATTGCTCTTTCCCTGACGACTCCCAGGTCACGTTACACTCTGGTGACATTGTCAGTAGATCAGTAAATTGGCCACTCTACCAAGTCTTCATCTTAAATCCTCCAGTGGCCTACTCTTAACACTTGAGGATGGAGTCCTGTTTAGCTGTACACATCCTGGTGGAACTGGTGACTGGAGGACTTGGTGGAACAGTCCCATTGATTCTAGCAAAGGAAGGGAGATTGTATCTCAAGAGGCTATACTATGTCTTGCAGAAATGTTTGGATGTCAGGAATCCTTCACAGCTATTTACTCATTTACTTTCCTTTCCATATCATTCAATGTAATATGTAACTGATAGCAGCTTGGCTAAGATTAGGAAGGCAAATTTGTTCCAGCTAGGTACAGTGGGTTGTTCAGCTGTATGAAGCTATGGGTGACGCAAAAAAGGCAGTCACCTCTGATTGTAATAATGCAAGTTGCTGCATGTTAATATTATACTGGAATAGGTGTTTGAGCCCTGTGGTGTGATTAGTGGTTTTAAGGGAGCAAGTAGTTCTTGTTGAGTTGCTAGGGTAGTTTTGATGCTGGTGACTTCGTTACTTACCTTTCTAATTTTTCAGAAGTTTCCCATTCCACAAGGGTGATGGAGTGCTTCCTATTACAAATCACCTAGCTAGCCGCAGCTCAGTGCTTCAGATGGGACTGGAGAGGACAGATACAGAAGCCGATCCCTTATCAAAAGACTGATGGTTCATTTCAGTGAACAGTAGTCAGAACATGCCTCTCCTGCAGAACTGATTTATTTTGATGGGCCACCCTGATAGGCTGGTAAAAGCTGTGGTCTGTTTGTCAACAACGCATAGCAATCTTTGATCTTCTACAAGTTATATTCTGCACACTGAGCATAACCCTTGAAAATAGTCTCCTTTTTACTGCAACAGACAATGTGAAAGAAATTGAGTGAATGAGTACCAGACGTTTTAGAACAAATCTGTCACCATCTAAAAGGTAGCAAAGAAACCTTTCTTGTCTCTCCTGACAACTGAGGACAAAAGGCTGGTTGCATAGAAGTCAATATACTACCAGCTCCCTTGCAGAGCTTTTATTTTTGTGAAGAATCTCAGACTTGTTTTCCAGAATTGTTTTCCTCTTGCTAATTAGTTTTCTTCTGTGTAAAGCTGGCAAAACATCCTAAGTGTGTAGGATGGGGAAAACAAATTAAGACTTCTACATGTTTACAAATAGGCAAAATCAGATCTGATGATGAGAAAAGTACGGTTCTGTTCATTAATAGTCCTACTTCCATTCTGTTAACTGGCCTGTTTTCTCAAGTTGTCATAGCTGAGATGAGGTTCTTGACAAAGTTTTCTCTTCCAAATTTGTTCAAAAGATTTTTTTGTCTTAAGGTTGCATTTAGCACAAGTGATACAAAAAGGAAATAGCTCAGTGAGCAGTAGTGGTTTCAGATCCATAGCTTGTAAACAAAAAACACCTGGCTGACATAACATGCAAAGAATGCAGTTGCTGAATGAATGATTCCATTAATTGGGCAGTTTAGCATTAGTGGCTGTCTTCTATGAAAGTATTATGCAGCAATCACAGTACAGAACTAGCAGATGGCAACTCTGGAGTAGGATTGCCCAGAAAATAAACCAGTTTTGTTAAAAATGGTGAGGTTTTGACACTTCTTTGGTACATTGGAATGAAAATGATACTTTCAAAATGTGAGCATTAAGGACCTGAGGGACTGTGTGAAAATTTATTTGTAGTTTACACTAGGGAATAATTACATGGAGAACGACGGTGGGGAGTATCTCTTAATTGCTGTTGAAAGTTGTTCACTTTGTATAAACTAACCATTAATTTTCTCACAGAGAGAGAGAGAAAGAAAATGTTTTAATGAGAAAGCAGATGAGAGCCTGGTTCTCCTTGGTTCTGGGGGATTGTCCGGGACAGCAAATTTACCAGCTGAGGTGAACAAGCCTCTCTTATTTTTTAATAGAGCTCTCATCAGGAATCTGAAATCTTCTAACAAAAGTTTAGCTACAGCTCGTACTGCACTTTGAAATTTTGGATTAGTTTGTTTGTAGAGTTGGATTCAAAACTGTGAACAACACTGCGAACAGGTATTTTAAAAAGCATTGCTGTAAAATTAAAGAAATAAACTACAAATATACGATATGTAGTTGTGAGTTGTTAGTCTTCCAATTTTCTGTTCTGTTCTTTGCAAATGCTTTGATTTCATTTATGAGTTTCCAAATAAGGATTACCTTCCCCCTCAAAAAAACATCAGAGCGAACCAACTTTGGCAGTCCCAGAAGCTGGATCTGCAAGGACCACCAAATGCTCCATAGATTTGCTTTCTGGCACAGAACTAGGTAATTTCATGGAATCTTTTCTGTTTTATATCTCTTTTTGGACATAAAAGTGATCTCCATCCCAACAGCAAAGCTCTCCAGAGCTTTGCTGTTGGCTTCCACAGTGCCAGGTTTTCACTATTCTATGTTTTTGTTGTCTTGCCAGATGCCAAATGAGTGAGCCAGCCACTGGTAGTGACTTTGGACCTCTACCATTAATTCCATTAACTTTTGATTTTTGAGCTAAAGATTTTGTTGTATTAGTTAATAGGTTGTAGCAGACTAGTGCACCACTATTAGTGTCTTCTGGAATTTTACAGGCATGATGACACTTCTAAATGCAGGCTCATTTCTGTCAGGCTTATGACTACCAAACATAAGCAATTTAATACCTATCTGAATTGCAAACACTTGTGACTGTTCTGATCCATTGTTGATGAAATACCACTTTCTGTTATCCATGAGAAATGAATAGTTATACAGCAAAGATTTACTGATACTCAATGTCTGAATTCTGATGTGACTGCTCATGTTTATATCTTTATGTTGTGATCCTGCCAGTTTTATTGTTCAAGGTCTTAAAATGAGTGAATTTTCCAATAGCCTAAGATTGAACGTTTATAGGCGTGAAACAGTCATTAGTGTATTTATGAAAAAGCAGTTCAGAATGGAGCAAGCACAGAATCAGCTAGTTTAAAATCTCCTATGTTGTATATGTGTTTTGCAATATTTGCTTAGTGCTAATTCTGATCAGTGTTTCAGAACCATGATTTACAGATCACTCCATAACTTTGCACAGTTGGTTGGACCTGCCTATTTATTCTAATTTTTTTTGTTTCCAGTCCCAAGGTGACCACACACTGCACGTTGATTAGAACCATACAGCACTTCTAATAGAATGTCCCATTGCCCTGGCAGGAACAAGCACTGCTATACATTTACATGGTTCTAATAGTAAACATTGTTCTGAGCTACACTATTCAGGATTGAGGTTGGCACAGGAAAATGAGATACGGGCCTGAAGTCTGTTATGGGTTTTCACTGTCAATTTACCCATCTGTTGTGGCTTTTCAAGGAGGAAATCTCCAAGGATCTGTTTGGCAATGCAAATTGGTATAGAATTGATTTTGCAGTTTTCAGTTGCTATTTTAATGGTCACTGTCCATCACAAAATAATTAAAAATGTTACTAAAATAGTATATTAAAATGTAAATCACTGGAGTATAATTAGATATTTGGAAATTGTACTTCTGTATAAGTAAAGGCTACTGAATATAATTTTTTTCCTTGAATTCTTTCAGATATGTTTCATTTTTCTTCATTATTTAACATCACAAGTAATTCTGACTTCTAAAAGGCTTTATTTATGAAATGCATTTCTCTGAGTTAAGTATTATTTTGCAATGTGTTGTATGTATGGTATATTGGCAGCCATTCAAGGTTAGAGTAAAGCCTTTTTATGTAAGAATGTCAGAAGGCACAAGATACAAAACATTTAATATATGCTGCAATTCAGCAGCATTTCAATGCATTCTCACCACTGAAAGGAAGAAAATAACTCTGAGCACAAATCAAGGGCACTTTATTTTGCCAGTATTTTTGCAATGTTGCATTTTGAAGTTACCTATGTATTCCAACATTCTAACAGTGACTGAAAGGGCAACTAAAGTCTGACAAGTAATTTTAGAGCAGAAAGATATGTGATAGGCTACCTGGCATAAGGACCTCATACAGAGGTGTAGAGCTAATTTGTTGACCACATCTGGATTAAGAATGGAAGAGGAGCCACAAAGGGTCAGTCTGGAGGTCAATCCATCTAGCCCAGCATCCTGTCTTTGACAGTGACTAAAAGCAGATGCCTAGGGAAGAGTATAAGAACAAGGCGAATAAATATGCTCCCCACAACTATTCTGGCATCCAGTCATTTGCAGCTCAAGGGCTTGTGGAGACAGTTGTAGTTTATTTTATAGCACTAGCATATATCTCTTCTGTGAACTTTGCTAACTTCTCCTGGAAACCCCATAAACTTTTACACTGTACAGCATCTTGTGGCCAGCAGTACCGTAGCTAAACTGCTGGCTGTATGAATAACAACTCTCTTTGTTTTGGACTGCCTTCCTCACAGTTTAATTTCACATCCCCAGTTCTTTTCCTGGAAGAGATAATGGCCAATGAATCCTTATACAACCTCTCCATGACACTTCTGATCTGACAGAACTCTGTCATATGCCCCTCAGTCATTTATTTTTGATGCAGAAGCTGGTCCATATCTTTGATTGTCCTTGTGGTCTTTTCTGAAACTTTTCCAGCTCTACTATAACCTGTTTGAGATGGATAGCCCAGCACGACATGCATTATTCAAGATGGAGGAGAATTATGTATTTATAGAGTGACACAATGACATTCTTTATTTTGACCAATCTTTTCTTGTAGTTCCGGGCCTTCAGTTTGCCTCATAAGCCTCTGCTGAGCTCTGAGCTGTATTTTCATTTTCACTCCTCAGTGGGAATGACCAGCTCAAAGCCCACCATTGTGTATGAGAAGTTAAGGCTGGTTTTTTTTCCCCCCTTAACTACATCATTTTATGTTCATCTATGCTGATATTTTTTTTGCTATTCCACTGGGTGTTCACTTTGTGTCATAAATCCTTGTGCAATTCTTTGCGTTTCACCTTCAGTTTTACTTTAACCAGAGTAAGATACGAACCTCAGCAAAATCTGTGTCCTCACTGCTCACTCCTTTTCCAGACTGTTTATGAATATGTTGCACAACGCACAACCCGGCACTTATCCCTCTTGAGCTCCATTCGAGACCTCCTTCCACTGTAAGGACTAAGAATTTGTGCCTGTCATTCTGTTTCTTGCTTTTTCTTTTCTCCTTCTCTCTTTTTTTTTTTTTTAAATTGTTTAGCCATTCAAGGTCCTTCCATTTTATTCCATGGCAATTTACCTTCCTCAACAGCCTTTTTCAGACGACTTTGTCAAAGTCAACAGGATTTCCTTTATGCAAGTCCTTAGCAACTCCTTCAAAGAACCCCAATGAGTTTGTAAAGCAGGATTTCTTTTCACAAAAGCTGTGTTGACTTTTCCCCAGTGTATCATAGTTATCCATGAGTCCACTAGTTCTAACCTCCAGTGAAGTTTCTAATAATTTGTCTTATAAATATATCCAGATGTTGGCAAAAATGCATATTAAAAATGTGTCCCATTTCCATCAGGGCTCAAGGGCAAAGGAAAAGAAATGCAACAGAAAAATTATTTAGCTCCCAGCTATGAGTAGTATAGACTCTTAAAAAGGCAAAGTTAAGGCTAGGGGTAAACGTGGACCATTGTTAATAAAAGGCTAGAAACCATTCAATCCCCCTCACTCACAGTCTTTCACTACCAGGAGTAAACACCCTTTGCACTGAATGCTAAATAAAATGTTAAGAAAAGGATGATGAAATGTTTGATATAACAACCCATATAGCCTTAGAGAGATGTAAACATCAGCAAACAGTTCTCTCTGTTACAGCAGTGCCCACAGAATACTAGGTGTCTTTGAGGTGTAGGAGAAGCTTTAGTTTATATCTGACAGCTTACAGCCCATGAAAAAATTAATGTTCTAGATGCTACCAAGACTCCTCAGCCTCTGTTGCTTTCCAGACTGCTGACACATCTTATCTCTCTGGCTAAAATGACTAAATGAATGAGTGTCTTTTATGCACCCTGAGTGATTTTAGGTTGAGAGCTGTGAATTTCTCTTTTGCATGCCACCCTGGCCCGGTGGGCCATGCTGCTGGAACATCCAGGCTGTATAATTTCTCTATTTTTAAGTAGAAGTTCAAGAGCCTTAAGGGAGGTTTTGGGAGGATGATTGTAGCTTCAGGCTTCATTAACTCTTTCATAGATTCTCCTGCAAACCTTAGGTTACATCACCAACCTATTAGAAACAGTGAGTTTGTTTCCTAATGGGTGTTGATATGACCCCAATAAGCAGAAATAAAGTTACACTTCTCTATATTTCTACATGCCCACTTCAAAAGACACTAGCTTACATACAAACAAGTAGTACACATGGGTAGTTTCATCATACAAAATCTTTGGTTATCTTTGTCTTGAATTTTATGGCATATTATAACATTCTGATGCATCTTTTTTCTACAGAAATTCCTTTTCTGCCAATACTGAATTAATTTCTTTGAAATGGTTGGGTTTTATGAGTTGAGTTTTTATGATTTTATAAGATGACTTCGTAGAAGTTAATGTGATTTTCAAGGTATGAAAGAGGTAGAAAGGGAGAACAAGGAAAATGTAGACATGCCTGGGAACCTGAAGTCTTAATATGAGTTCCACAGCTTTGTTTTGGCACTCCGCTTGCTGGGGCAGAACAGGAGACATGACAAACACTCTCTGAGATTCATTTTCCCTTCACAGTTCTTTCCTATGGATGTTTTTACAGCAGGGATGATCCAGCTCATACAGAATGTGATTGTCTGTATATGATGACTGATTATATAGCTATTAAAATTTTCTGGAACTTGCATCATTTTGAGTATGGTGTGACTATATAGTTCATAGTAAAAAAACCAAAAAAGTAATTTAGATCATCTAAATTTCTATAATTATCATACGTAAGGATAGTGGAGAAATGTAAGTAGAGGTATTATGAATAGGATCATTCCACGGCAGAACATGCTTTGTCTAATTTTTCATTTCACAGGATATTATGAAAATGTATATGTGCATCATTTTATAGGAGTGTATTTTATTACTAAGTAATGGGATTTTTTCCACCTAATGTGGAAAGAGTCACTTTCAGCTCATCTTAACAAAGTTTTAATGAAACACTTGTGACCTGAAAATAATGCTGAATCTTTACTAAACAGAATGCCTTCCTTCTTGTAGTGTGACGTCTTCTGGCAAAAGTAGACTTATGTTTAAGTATAAGGATCCTGCCTGGAGCAAAGTCCCACTAAATTTCATGCTATTCAGTGAATTGGGTTCAATTAAATACAACAGAAGAAGCACAGCCTCATAGTAACCTTTCTGTGCAGAACATTATGTGCAGTGCCCTAATGGTAAAAAACCTCATTCCTTCCATTTGTGCTGATTGGTTCCATATTGTAACAGTAAATACATTTCCTCCAGATACTGTACATTCCTGCTATGCTTAATCAGTTACTATGGCTCGTGTGCTGGAAGTAAAATAGCTCAGCATATTTCCTGCCCTTCTCAGCTGAATCTTGGTCTTTCTATCAGGTGAGTGGCTCCTCTAGCACTTCATACTTTCACATGAAAAAGAAAATTGGCAGTACTGCCTCCTCTGCCACTGGCAGTATTTTTAATGGAAGAGGAATCACTTTTTCTTTTGATGCCCTGCAGCAGGTTGGAAATAGAACAATGTCATGATAAGAAGTGTTGATCCAGTCAAAACTCACTCTGCCAGATGAATTCTTCTCTGAAGCTGTGGAATGTTAAGTTGGTATTGGCAGGCATTATGCTGGATCGTGTCTAGTCCATCCTGTTGCAGCCAGCTTAAAATCAATGGAATCTTAGTTTTCTCCATTCAGTTCCAGAAAGGGAGAGAATTTAGGACACATAGCTGTCTCAATATGTATCCATTGGGAAGGAAGGCTTCATTCAGAATACTATTTTTGTACACTGTCCTTTGTGCTGGAGACTCCCTTTTACACATTACAGTAGAAACGTAAGCATATAATTTGGGACTCTCTATTTACTTGGAGTTCCAGGTAGCTTAAGGTTAGTCTTGTGACACCTCTGTCCTTTTTTGGATCTTGTCATTTGCCAGCCCTGTTCTATTAATTTCAAAGTGTCAGTCCAGCAATATGAATTGCTTTGATTTGTTAAGTCACCCAAACATATCCCATGAATTCTTTTGGAAAGGAGCACTAGCTCATTCTCAGTGAAAACTGTGTAAACAAAGTGTAGGGCAGCTAATAATGTTCACTCTCTGGAGAAAAATAAAGTAAAAAAAAATAATTCAATAATCTATTAAGATGGCACATAGCACTTTGCATCAAATATTATTTGCAATGTGTGAATTGGCCTTCTACTTCAGCACCTCTATGATCTTGGAGAAAGTAGTCAAGCAAAATCTTACATGTGGGTCTAACTTGAATAGCATGTTTCAAGCTACAGGTCTGAAAAGAGACCGTAATTATTATAGTATATATTCAAATCTATTATGGTATGATATTATATCACACATGCTGTCAAAAGGACACAGAGTCATGAGAACCCTATCTGAACAGGCAATATTTGTACTGAAATTAAATGACAAGTGTTTGACTTATTAGCACTCAGTGTCCACTGCTGCAAGGGAAAACATGAAGAAAGCCCAAAGAAGCATCAACACCAAAAACATAAACAGGTGATAAAACAGGAGCAGAAAGAAGAATGTTTCTTAATTGAGCCTGGGAAAGAGAACTATGATCGATGGCCTTGCTTTCAACTCTCTGATTATGAGAACGCTTCCCTGCAGCAGTCTATGCCAATATTGGGTGACCGTGTCAGAGTGAATAATAAATCTGGCTGCTATTGTAGGCAGTTGTTTTAGTTTACAGCTTTAATACAATTGCAACAAAAAAGTAATTGTGTTGTATGTGTGTGTTTATTTATTTATCACCTATCTATTTATTTATTTATTACAATTGAGGGCTTCAATTGCTGACAACCAATTCATTGTCTGAGTTTGATTTATGGACTATGCAAATAGGAAGGAAAGGTTCAGCTTTGATCTCTTGTAGGCAGCTGAAAGTTTAACAAATGTACCTTTGTCAGAAGTGATTAGTTTCTTTTCTCTGAAATCTGTGTGTCTTGAAGATGCAGACCCCAAATGTTCTTTGGGGTGCTTTGATTTTCCACTGGAAATTGGTGCTGTTCCTGGGAATAGTGTTGTGTGTTTCTCTCTTCCCAGCTGAATTCTGCAGTTTATTTTCATCCTCCTGTAGCAATCCCTGTTACTGTTGTGATTGCTGTATTTGGTCTTGGTGCTGTAGTAAAATGATAAGGGAGATCATTATGGATTGACTGCTACAGCAGATAAGCAGCTGCCCTGAAATGTCTGGGAAAAACCTGTGCCAGATCCTAGAAAGTACAAATATGGAAATGTCCCAAAATGCTATGGGTTGTTTTATATAGGAGGTCAGAGTGAGTAATTGCAATGGTCCTAGCTGTAACTTGTTCTGTTCATAGACTAATGTCAAAACAAACCTAGGGAACATAGAAGAACATTGCTCTGACTTACTAGTGTGCAAAAAATCTACCCTTTTAAATTTGAGGATCTTTTGTTAAAAATCAGAATTGAATTCAAATGTCAGATTAGCTGGCCACAGAGTGGTGACCTGAGTGATTTCATATCCATCATGAGAGTTCAGTATGGCTTGTTAGGAACAATGTATTGAGCCAGCATGCAAAGAGTTACTGAATTAATCTTCTTATTAACTCTTGAGCAGTTAACATTATTGAGCACAATGAGCCTATTCAATTGAATCCAGACCTCAAGTTTTGACTGAATAGCTCTTGATTCATTTAGATGACTATCAATCTAGACATAATGCTCAAGAAATGAAAGGCTCTTAATAACATACTTTTTCTGTAAAGGGAATCCCGCAAATTAACACAATGTAGTTTTTATGTATTTATATATAAAATTCTGGTTTAAACAGTTGCTTTCAACTAGCAATGTTCTATTTGTTTTAAAACTAGAGCAAAGTTTTACAGCTGGCTTATAAATCAGTGAAGAAACCAGACAGTGCTATCACGGCTGCAGTCTCCACTGCAACGTGAATGGCATTACAACCACTGTGCATCAAAATGTTTATTAAGGGTGAAAAACCAGGGCCCCTTTAAGACTGAATTTAAGTTTGATATGCAAGGAAGCAACAAAAAATGCAGCTCCAAAATAATTTTAAAAGTTTTCCCTTGTATCATACATAGCACCAGTTTGGTCCTGACATTTATTTAAAAATAGGACAAAATATGCCCAATTGGATACTGATTCCTGTTCAGGAAGTCTCTAAAAGCCACAGCTAACTTAATGGCAGGGAGGCAGTTCCCTTGGACTCAGTGGCACTACCCATGCACTGCTTTTTATGTATGCCTACATGTCTTCCTGTACAGGAGCTGCATGTCTTTGCATCCAGTGGAGAAACATGAATGCTGCCTAGATGCAAAGTAAATCCTTTGAGGGCCAGAGTGATAGACTGAATTCAGTAAGATCTCATATGAGTGAAGTTACTTATGTGGCCTGATGTTCACCGAGCAAGGATGGTTTAATGGTATAACAGGTATAAAGAGGAACCCAATTCTGTAGCCCAGAGTTCTGATCCCTAGGGCATAACCAGAAGATGCAGAGACCCCATGGCAAGCCTTCGGTTCAGTGCGAAGCACAGCAGGCACTGTCACTTTATCCAGAAACACAGAGACAGGATGGAAATGTATGGCTATCAGCATTTTGTGTGACGGATTACTGGTTAAAGCCCTCTGGCAAACACAGGTCCCTGTGTCTCCTCCAAATACAGGAACTGAAGCATGTTTTCTTGCAGAATAACCCAGCCCCAGAACAATCTGGGTGGAAGAGACTGCACCCCTTCCCGCCTCTCTTTAGGCCAGGCCTTTATAAACAATGAATTTTGTTGATGCATATTTCTAGCTGTTGGCTAGATAAAGAGCCTAAAATCTAGTGTCCTGACAGGGCTAGATGCCTGTTTTCTGTGTTCTGATGCCACTGCCCCAAATCTATAAGGAGTCTGAAATGCTTTGTAGTATACAAATGTAAATGCTGCTTTTTCTTCAAGTATTACTGGTTAACAGGTCTTACATCGTGGGGTTTCAGAGGGAAAACTAATATTTCAGTAACCTGAAAGCATGTTGTAAAATATGAATATGCCCTGTCCTGCATATGTTTCATTCTTCCTCTTTGTAGCATAATCTACAGTGTGAAGTGCTATATTTTATATGTAAAGGAAAAATGACATTTTACACTGGCTAGGTTTGCTGAAGTGAACTTTTCTCTGCTTCACTTGTGCCATTGATTCCAGTATTTTTAAGTGGGACTCAGGGATGTTAACCTCTGATTCCAGAACTAAACCTCCGTTAACTTTAAATGTTCAAAATCCTGGTGAGAAACTGGCTTTGAGGCATCATTAAGGATATGCACAGTGTAATGACGGAAGCAGAAAGTTACACACACTCTTTTTGGTTTTCCGTACATAACAGTAAGCAATGTCTTTCTGTGAATGCAAACATACCACAAGCCTTTATGACACGATTATTTAATGTGCATACTAGTAGCTCAGTCTTTAAAGTGCTCAAGATCCTTGAAGGCACTGCATAGTGGATAAGCAAATAAGCTGTATTCAGTCTTGGGTAAACTTGAGTAGCTGTTGGCCGAATGTTTGAATTTGAGGGCTCAATTCTGCCAAACCTTTCTACTCTGTCCAGCCCTCTAATCTTCCTATGTATGTGCTTCAGTCTTTCAATGAGGTCTGCATGGACTGATCCATGTGCCTGTGAACAGCTGTTTGAAGGATCTCTGTTCTGTGAATTCATGCAGAGGTTTTTTTGGAGAATACTGTTATCATTTGAAATACTGGACTGTTCTTCATTTGTTACTTGTGGTGCACACCAAAATGACATTGTGTTGTCCCAAATTCAGTAAAAAGAAGATTCTGTTGCTCTAATAAAAATAATAATGTATGCTATGTTGAATTTCATGGGCATAATTCAGCACCCAGCTGCATAATGTGGTTATTTAATTAATATATTTTTTTCTGCATGTTGCTGTATGATTAACAGTCCCCGCTGAGACATGTACTGTAGGTACAATTGAAATGGATGAGCCTAATGAACGAGGATATTTGCATTTCATTACTATGTTGTATAATTTCACTCATAAAATTTTATGGAATTAATTTAGCACTATTTTCTGCAGATGATCATAACAATAACTTTTGAACTTATTATGAGAAAAGTTGATTCAAAACACAAGCAAAAAGCACTCAAGTTCCTCTTCAACTCACAAAAGCTTCAGATTTCATGTGAAACTCAGATTTTTACATCTAAATTCTTTCAGGGGACTTCACTGATCAAGTATGGCCCTAACCTACTGCAGCTGAAGTGAAAGGCAAGATTCTTGTCAACTTTATTCTCTCATCTCTCTAATATCTAATGATTTGCTAGAAGGTGGTAAGGGGAATTTAATTCCCAAAGCAACCATTAGGTTGATGGAAAAGCTCCCTGGAAGATTAATTATTTCTTGTGTAGAAAATGATCCAGACGTGTTGGATGCAATGCAGAGTTAGTGTAATTTTCAGTTCTGTTGTTTGCAATTATGGATGTGATATGTTGAACTACAGGACATAAATTCTTGTTTCAGAAACAGCCCGTAGGGACAAGATCAGAAATGAGGGGGAAGAGGTTCTGGAGCAAATCAGCTATGTGTCCAGAATAGTCTTCAAATGGCTAGGCTCTGCAGACAGGTGAACACACTTTGTAGCAGACCAAGAAAAGACATTATAGCAGCTAAATGACTCCCTGAATTTTGATCTTCTTCTCCAGTGTGAGAGTGTATAAAGTTTCATTTTGTCTTTTGGTAAAATGAATACACTTACCTCTACATGAGTTTCCCCCTAGTTAAACTCATCTTTTGCTAGCAGCTGCCCCAAAGTGTCATCCACAGACAAAGCCATAGTAAGACAATGATGGCACTCAGGGCTTACCTCTCCATGGAGCCTCCTCCAGGTTTGTGTCAGCTGCCCAGCTGGCTGCCTGCACCTCTGCTTTCTGGACAGTGGGTGAAGCAAGCAGCTAACCTCAGTAACATATGCTCATATGTGGCATCCCTTCAAAGGACATGCTGACTTTGCTGCAGCTTTACTTAAAGGCTTTGAGCAAGTAGACCTGTGGGTCTCCCATCCAGTAAACCTCTTGCCAGGGCCAGCAGTATGGCAGCTGTCTGGGTGAGGACAAAAAAGCAGTGGCAACAGAGTCATACACCTCCAGTGGGGAGGACTGCTTGCTAACTTCACCTGTAGCATATTTTCTAGTGGGAACAAGGGAAAAGGCAGGGGTTACTCATCCCAGCATTTTGCACTACTCCTGAAGGTAATCTCTCTGCCTTACCAGGAAAGATTCCTTCATGGTGCAGCTCTGCGAGTGTTACGGTACACTTAGGATTTGTCTGCACTGCAGAGGTAAAATGAATAAAACTGTTTTATTCTCTAGTGACTATGTACATGTTGCATCTAACTTCTGTCCTCTCCTCAAACCAAAATACCTAATTAAAGTGTACCAATGCCCATACAGTGTTTTGCCTGTCTGTGGGAAATAGCCTAGACATAATTCCCTAGCCACTACCACTAGCACTCATAGCTTAGTACTACTTTCTGTTCTAACTCCATTTAAACTAACTTGTGAGGAGCTAATGTGAACATACATAACTCAATCTGATTCTGTAGTGATGATTTATTGTTAGACAGTGGTAGAAGAGGTCCCATGCAACGTAAAAGTTCTTTGTATGAATAAGTGAAGGCAGATTTTTGCAGTGTTTAAGGCCAAAAGATACATCATAATTTCTTTCTGAGTTCCATGCACTAATTCTTAAATCAGACTCCACATCCTCTGAAAGAACTAGAGCATAGATATATTTCAGACAGCGATCTTCATGTAAAATTTTATCTCACAGAGGAGAAAGAACCCAGAGAGGCTTTTAGGCTGATGGCTCCTAAGGGGAACAGGAACTGTTAGGATAGTTTTAGCAGGTGTAGGCAATTGAAAGCAATAGCAGAGCAGTCCATTTCACAGATGTATTAAAGGCTTGTAAAATTTTCTGTCTGCATTCGACTGTCAGGGAGATATGACAGCATTGACATGAGCTCCCATTTTAACATGAATTTTGATTGACAAGGATGTTTGTTGTACTTAACTCTTGTGTCATATCTGTGTATAACAAGGCTTTTGACTGACTCTATTATGCTGGTAGTGTTACGCTGTATCTCAGAGGAGTGCTTAAAAGACTACAAAGATCTGAGGATCATTCAGGGGATATGAAATCTTGCATTTCAAAAGAGTATCCACTTAAAAAAAGAAAGTGGAAAGTTGATTTGCCAGCTTGATTATGTTTTAGTCCTTGGTTTGTTTTGTGGCTTGAAAGACAACAGTGCAGAGGCAGTGCCTGAAAGTGCTAAATTTAAAGCAAGTTTTCAGAGTAATCTCTGAGAATTTACTGTGACTGTGGCTATGGTAGAGTCACATGGTCTTACAGAAGAGTAGATATTGTCTCCCTCAGCAGCCTTAGCCGCTTAGCTTTTTTAAAAACCTAATCTAATCTCATCCTTCCTAAATGTCAAAAGTTGAGAAGCAAATACAGAGCAGGTGTTCTCCTTCCTGAGCTATAACATGGCCAGTACCATGAAACAACATCACTTGCTCCAGGATACATGCCTGGTGAGGAGGATCTGCCCAAGTCTCAGCAGTTTTGTATCCTAACAGAATTCCTTTCCTCAAATACCAGAAGAGAACTGAGTCATTTCTTCCACAATGTCCAGATCTTTCTGGATAATACTTGTTCTGGCTTCCTCTCCCATTAGAAGCCAGTCATGATTGTCTCCTGTATTGCTGGCCTTTACATTCAACCCATTGTCTTTTCAGAATGTGCTCATTTCCTTTGTGTAATCTGAATAAAGAACTTGCTAATAGTGTTTGCCACTGTTTTTTAGGTTTTGTCTCCTCCCTTTTGGCTAATGAACAGCTCTGTGAAAAAAACCCAGCTATATTAAGCAGAGGTTTAATTTCTTGGATTTAAATTTTTTCTTTCCTGTTAGCGTGCTTATTTGATTTTGCTTTATAACTATTGGCTTCTTAACTAAATTGATTATCTGGATTCTAGTTTACTAAGTTGGAATGACAGAGAAAGAAGGGATATGCACAACTTGAGAAAAAAAAAAGTCAGCTACTAAGGCTGTATTTCACCTTTCTTAATTTCTCTGAATGTTGTAATTATTAAAATTCAAGTTCTGAATTTCTAGGTTTTTGTAAATGATGGTGGAAAGAAGCTGTTGTAGTAACCTGTAGCCTTCATTTAAGGTTTGCAAAATGTGCAGGAAATGTAACTGAACTATTTAGATGATTCTTCCCAGTGAACTCATCCAGAAATAACATAGACTAATGGTTATAGTACTCATCCTAAACAGAGGGAACATGGATTCCTTTACCGATTTTACCACAGAAGAATGGTGTAGTCTTGCAAAAATCACCTCTCTGTCTCAGTTTCACTCTCTGGCAGACAGAGATTTTGCTACTCTTTTCTCTGAAAACAGCAAATCAGAATGCCTACAGAAGATACTGTATTGGCACTGGCAGAGACAGTGTTCCTAGTCTGTTAGTGCTAAATCTTAGACACACCAGATAAAAGAGATGTTAGAACCAGATACCTTTCTTATATCACCTTGGCATTCTCTGCAGGAGAAATACAAATGTTGCAAAAATCTCTACAAAATATAAAAAACCCCCCACATTATTGTTCTCACTGTGAATATATAAAGTTTGGGTTTTTTGTTGTTTTTTTTTTTGAAGCTGAATACCACTTCTAGTGAGAGCAGGATACACAAGCAACTCTCAGAGTTGCATCAGTTCCCTGAGGTTTCCAGGCCACCTTCCTGCCCCTTTAGTGTCCCCAGAACATGGGATATTCTGAAAGGTTATCTTGCAGATTTGGGCAGAAACCATCTCAGCTTCATTATATACATTTTAAAAAATTACTGTTTCAGTATGTCCAATATTCATTGACTTTAATGTCTAGAGTTTCTGAAGACAGCACCCTCACTGGAAACTTTCAAACTTTTGCCAGCTCTGAGTGATTCAGCTCACATGTGCTGACATGAGATGGAGGATGATGATCCCAGGGGCTGCAGGAAGCAGCTGACCCTGAAAGATCTCTTTGCAGGTGGGATGGAGCTGGGCAGTGGGGTTGTCCCTCCTGCCTTTTCAGTACGCTCCAAATTGATAAAGGAAGGAAAGGGAATGTGAGAAAGCGGGATTTTTCAGACATGGGGAAAGGGATTTGAGACATGACAAACAAGAGTCGAGGTCAGGAATGGGGGAGCAAGGAGGATTATGAGTGACAGGAGGTAGTAGGGGATGCTTAGAGCCAGGTAGCTACAGGAATAATTAATCAGATGAGGCAGGGGAGACTGTGTCTCACAACGCACCAGTAACCATGGCACTGCTGCTGAGGAGAAATTTGAGAAGCTAGTGGTAGGGATGAGGTTGGGATTTTATATCAAAAATATCCATATAAAGGCTTAGATCAAAGAATCTGGTGGGGAATGGTGCCTGGGTAGCGGAGGTAAGCACACCAAGAGCAAGATGAGGAGATGGGGGAAGCCAAAGCAGAGACAGGGATGAGGTGGGTAAGAACTGAGAGAAGCTGAGGAGTGAAGGCTGAGATTGAGTGGATGAGGACTGGAACAGATTGGAAATGCTGGGAGAAAGTCAGACAGCTCAGAGAGACAATAACAAATGCTAAATGCCTGCAAGCAAGTCTTCTGCTATGTCAAATCATGCCTCATAAGCCAACTTTTTTCCCCTCCAAAACACCTTTTCCTTTACAATTTTCAGGTCCAAAGCCCAGAGTAACCATTACAATATGCACATGAGAGAAGAGGGAGCTTAGTTCTAGCTACTGCTCTAAAGGTACTGTCTCATTTAATAACATCACTCTTACCTTAAAGTATTTCTGTAGTCAATGGCACAGATTTTTGTGGAACCTCTTTCTCAAAAGGAAGATTTCTGCGAGCTATACTGGAAGTTGTGATGAGGAGAGAGAAGTCAACACCAGTGTCGCTGCTCAGAAGAGTCATTTTATTCAAAAGGTTCTGACGTCCCCATAAATTTCTGTCTCTGAAGTTAGACTAGACTGAAATAATTTCATAATTCAATTTGGTATTTTCACCTGATGAGCGTATATTTTACTTATCTGCAAATGTCATCTACCCATTAACTTTAGAAGAACACACGATATTTCTGCTTTCTAGTTAATGATGGCATTTGAACAACATATTATAGGATAATCGCTTAGTTTGTGATCTAAATTATTTATGTTGAGTAGATAAGTAGCAAAACACATGGTTGTGTTTCCTGAGAAACTCTTGTGCCTGTTTTAATTGCTTCTCCTCATTTTTAATTACATCTCTTTTCTAGATTTTCATGGCAGTTATATATTCCTCTTGTTCCTTTCCATCTAATTTTCTCTTAGTACAATAGAAATACTTTTCTTTGAAGTTGTTTAATGAGTCTAAAGCTTACTGCTTGTCACATGTCCAGCAATCACACAATTTGCAATGTGTGTCTGTGTTTTGCAGATGTTGCTGAAGATAAACAGTCCTCTTACAGATGGCAACATCACATCCTCTGAGTGTCAATACTGATTTTTCACTCTCTTGGATTTAAGCTGTCTCATAATTTTGTGGGTTTAGATCTGATCCTATGCTTCACATGATCCTTCTCTACTTAAATTTTTACTAAATCATTGGTGGTTTACAATTTGTATTCACAGGACTCCTTTCTTGTCCTGGGTGTTTTCATTTGATACATTAATATAATTGTATATCTTATTCATGAATTGTAATCCCTACTAGCAAAAGAAATATGGTAAGACCGTTACAACTCTTCTGTTTGATAATTAGTGTTGTTGCCAATTTCTTCCAAACAATAGCATTTGTTTGGTAGATTTTATCAGTGGTTCTACACATTTACTAATTGTTATTTCCACTGTAGCAATCTGCCAAACCTGTTACCAAAATATCTTCTTACCTTATTGTGTAAATATTTGTGTGACACTACAAAAGGACAAAAAATACAAGGAAATGTGAGAACTATGAGGAAGATAAGAACAAAGAAACAAATCTGATGCAGTGAGAGACAGAAAACCAAGGAAATAATTCAGAGAGAAAGGTACTGGTTTATCATAAGTGGCGTTTTGATTAGACTGAGAAAGAGAGCTGTGAAAAGCAAAGCCCGAGATAAGGCTATTCGGTTTGAAGTTTCAAGGTGTGGGGAAGAGTTTCACAGAATGATCTTTTTTTAGCTGTATACAAATAATTTTTCTCGTACACTTGATACTGGCGCAGAAGTGGGACATTCAAAAAGCCAGAATGATACCTCTTTTTTTCCAGTAATGCTTAAAGCTGCTCTTGAATAGCTTGATTTTCTAACTTTAGCATAATTGTCTCAAGTGTTGCTGTCTTCGGTTCCTTCACTACTGCCTTTTATGTTGAGTTAGTGGATATACGGAGAAGTACCATGAAGATAAGGAGTACCATGAACAAAAGGAGAGCAGACTTTGGCCTCTTCAGGGATCTGCTTGGTAGAATACCATGGGATAAAGCCCTAGAGGGAAGAGGGGCCCAAGAAAGCTGGTTAATATTCAAGGATCACCTCTTCCAAGCTCAGGAGCAATGCATCCCAACAAAGAGGAAGTCCAGCAAAACCACCAGGAGGCCTGCATGGATGAACAAGGAGCTTCTGGACAAACTCACACACAGAAAGGAAGCCTACAGAGGGTGGAAGCAAGGACAGGTAGCCTGGAAGAAGAAATTGTCTGAGCCGCCAGGGATCAGGTTAGGAAAGCTAAAGCCCAGATAGAATTAAATCTGGCCAGGGACATCAAGGGCAACAAGAAAAGTGTCTATAGGTACATCTGTGATAAAAGGAAGACTAGGGAAAATGTGGTTCCTCTCCAGCAGGAAATGGGAGACCTCGTTACCCATGATAAGGAGAAGGCTGAGGTAATCAACAACTTTTTTTCCTCAGTCTTCACCAGCAAGAGCTCCAGCCACAACACCCAAGATGCAGAAAGCAAAGGTAGGGACTGGGAGAATGAAGAACCACCCACTAAGACCAGGTTCGAGACCATCTAAGGAACCAGAAGGTGCGCAAGTCCGTGGGACCTGATGAGATGCATCCATGGGTCCTGAGGGAACTGGCAGATGAAGTTGCTAAGCCACTATCCGTCATATTCGAGAAGTTGTGGCAGTCTGGGGAAGTTCCCACTGACTGGAAAAGGGGAAAAAGGAATACCCAGACAACTACAGGCCACTCAGCCTGACCTCTGTGCCTGGCAATATCATGGAGCAGATCCTCCTGGAAACTATGCTAAGGCACATGGAAAATAAGAAGGTGATTGGTGACAGCCAAGAGGGATTCACTAAGGGTAAATCGACCAGTCATGAGTGGTGTTCCTCAGGGGTTGGTATTGGACCTGGCGCTGTTCAACATCTTTGTTGGTGACATGGACAGTGGGATTGAGTGCACCCTCAGGAATTTTGCCAACGACACCAAGCTGTGTGGTGCTGTTGACACACTGGAGGGAAGGGATGACATCCAGAGGGACCTTGACAGGCTTGAGAGGTGGGCCCATGTGAACTTCATGAAGTTCAACAAGGCCAAGTGCAAGGTCCTGCACATGGGTCAGGGCAATCCCAAGCACAAACACAGGCTGGGCAATGAGTGGATTGAGAGCAGCCCTGTGGAGAAGGACTTGGAGGTGTTGGTTGGCGAGAAGCTCAACACGACCCGGCAATGTGCGTTTGCAGCCCAGAAAGCCAACCGTATCCTGGGCTGCATCAAAAGAAATGTGACCAGCAGGTCAAGGGAGGAGATTCTCCCCCTTTACTCCACTCTTGTGAGACCCCAGCTGGAGTCCTGCGTCCAGCTCTGGGGCCCCCAACATAAGAAGGACATGGACCTGTTGGAGCGAGTCCAGAGGAGGGCCACGAAGATGATCAGGGGGCTGGAGCACCTCTCCTCTGAAGACAGGCTGAGAGAGTTGGGGTTGTTCAGCCTGGAGAAGAGAAGGGTCCAGGGAGACCTTATAGCAGCCTTCCAGTACCTAAAGGGGGCCTACAGGAAAGCTGGAGAGGAACTTTTTACAAGGGCATGCAACGACAGGACAACGGGTAACGGCTTTAAACTGAAAGAGGGTAGATTTAGATAAGGGTAAGGAAGAAGTTCTTCACTGTGAGGGTGGTGAGGCACTGGAACATGTTGCCCAGAGAGGTTGTGGATGCCCCATCCCTGGAAGTGTTCAAGGCCAGGTTGGATGGGGCTTTGAGCAACCTGGTCTAGTGGAAGGTGTCCCTGCCCATGGCAGGGGGGGTGGAACTAGATGATCTTTAAGGTCCTGTCATGGTTTAACCCCAGCTGGCAACTAAGCACCACACAGCCACTCACTCACTCCCCCCTCCGCCTAGTGGGATGGGGGAGTGAATTGGTAAAATATAGTAAAACTTGTAGGTTGAGATAAAGACAGTTTAATAGGACAGAAAAGGAAGAGAAAATAATAATAACAATAACAATAATAATAATAGAATATACAAAACAAGTGATGCACAGTACAATTGCTGACCACCCGCTGACCGATGCCCAGCCAATCCCTGAGCCGCAGTGTCCCCCGGTCAACTTCCCCAGTTTACATGCTGGGCATGATGTCATATGGTATGGAATATCCCTTTGGCCAATTTGGGTCAGCTCTCCTCGTTGTGTCCCCTCCCAGCTTCTTGTGCACTCCCAGCCTCTGCTGGCTGGGCAATATGAGAAGCTGAAAAGTCCTTGACTTAGTATAAACACTGCTTAGCAACAACTAAAACATCAGTGTGTTATCAATGTTATTCTCATCGTAAATTCAAACCACAGCACTATACCAGCTACTAGGAAGAAAAGTAACTTTATTCCAGCCAAAACCAGGACAGGTCCCTTCCAACCCAAACCATTCTATGATTCTATGATGGCAATTCTTTGCTTCAGTTAATCTATCAGGGTGCATGACCGAATAGGGTTTGCCCACACATGTTCCATGAAGGTATATAATGTCCTGAATAAGGTGTATATATATTCAGTGACAAGAGAATGGATTATGTGAGGAAAAAGCATGCAGAGGAGCCTGGGAACACTGTGTATTTCCCACAGTTGCCTTCTGGATAACTCTGCAGAAGGTGGTGCTAGCAGCAAATTGCGTTCTGCCTCTTTTTATATATTGCTGTACTTGGCATTCTGTTGTTTCAGTTTACAGCTGTTTAGAGCTACTCCTGTCTGTAAAAACAGCTCTTGTTTGGTTAAATTAAAAAAGAACTCTTATTTTTAATTAAAACTTTTTCCAAAATAGAAAATTCTCCTCAAATACAGGTGGGTGAAATCTATAGAGTGAATGCCTCAGGAACGTAATGTCTCGCAATCTATAAACTCAACTGAAATCATTATCCCGAAGTCCTTGGGTTTATGATTCAACTTAAAATAAAGCATCTAAAGGAAAAGCAGCAAGTATTATAATTTGTTGTTTTCCAACTATACTAGTGACAATTCTCCAGTAATTTGAAACTATTTTGCCTGACAGCATCCTTATTTTTGTAATTCCAAGGTATGTTTGGGATGAGCTCCCCAGGTCTTGTGCTTCTCTCAGCTGAACAGAGCAGGAGGACCACTGCAACATGATTTCCTTCTTTCTGCAGGTCCACCTTTATAGTCCAGCTTGTCACAGTCAAGGTCTTGAAGGAAAAACCAGTGAGAATTAAAATTAGTAGAGTGGGACAAGAGAACAGTAGCTATACATGACTGTGTGGCATGGTTTATACTCTGTGGAGAGAGAAAACATAGAAAGACAAGACATAACCATTGCATGAGCCAGCATCCAGAATGACATTGAGAGAACAGGAAAAACTGGATGGATGTGTAAGAGAGTAATGCTGGTGTTCCTCCATAAATCCTTATAATACTGGGTTGGATTTTGTTCTTTTTATTTTTCCTCGCATGCCTTTAACTCTTCCTTTAATTGGAAATTTTTGTTATCAATGTTCTGTGGTAAAAGTCAGTTACTTTCTTTTTTTCACAGTTGAGCTTTACCCTGGGATGTAGAAAATGGCTAGTTATCTTTGGAATAGACATGGCTGCTACTTCAAGGCCGGGGAACAGATTAACTTTTGTGGTTTTATCCAGTTGAAATCTTTTCACAGGCACAGCTCCAACTAAAGCAAAGGAATATCACCCACTGACTGTCTCCAGTCCTAATCCAAAGGTAATCCAGTACCAAAACCAAAGGATTTGCATGCAAAATGCGGCAACTGCATTACACACAGTGTCCATAAAAGATAAATAGTTTGCCATTTAAAGTATGCTCAAACCTTTTTGACCAAATACCATTTTACCAAGAAGCTCCTTGGGGGATTAAGTAACACTACGGTGGATTAAGTAACACATGTTGTTCTACATGCACTATGAATCTGGTATAGAAGCCTCTCTAAACCTCTTTTTACAAGGGCTCACTGATGCACCCAACTTTGATGGGTGATAAGACAGTGCAAAGATCCAGAGTTAAGGCCTGTGAAACCATGGTTTCAAAATCCAGTGCTCCTCTGGTATTAATAATAACCATGAAACCTTAGTGAAATTTATGAGGGTGCTTAAAAAAACATTATTTAAGTGAAAACTTTCCTAAGGCATAAAGATTAACACAAGTTATTCAGTTGGCTATCAGACTGTAGGATGCCTGAATTTCTTTGTACATTTGAAAATCTGTTGTCAGTCTGAACAAGGGTGCACTTCAAGTACAACACACAGGGAATAAACCAACAGCTACAAAAGCTCATAGTTAAATGTGCAGCAAAATCCCCACAAGGATTGTGCTTATCAAATGCTCTTTTCCACAGTCTTGAATTGTAAGTTTGCATTTTCAATTCAAATTTTAAAATACTGTGAATCTATGTGCTTATAGCTATATAAATTATGGGGCAAATAAATGCTTGCCACAGATGCGTGTTTGATGTTAATTTTGTTTGCTAGATCCTCAGGGAAGGCTATTTCAAAACAGTGCTGTTTTCAATGAAACATCAAAGTTTTTCTATTTCTTCAAAATAAGTCTCTTATTGCAAAGCCATAATAGCTCAGTTAAAGTGTATGTGAATGTGTGTATCTACCTTGTAGCACATGAATAACTGACAAAAATCAGTTTGTAGTCCCAGATGTTATATGCTACATTATCAAATCCCAATCAGAATCACCTAATTTATTCTATTAACTTATTCTTCAGCTGTAAAGGTTGCAAACTATGAAAGTTTTGCCATTTTTAGGCATCTAAGCAGGTCTTCAAATTATTTGACTGATTTTTTCTTTAGTTTTATGATCTAATCTACAGCGTTGTCTGCTGGGACAAATTATTTTTGAATTTTAAAAATGAGACTGGAGTAGCATTTCTCTTCTAAGAGGAAAAAATCTTTGCCAAATAAATGTCAAGGATATATAGTTAAATAGGAAGATTTTGGGGGGAGAATCCTTCCATATGACATTTCTCTAGGTATCTAACCTACAAAACATACACACCAGAAAACTTCACTAATTCAGACACTTCTTTGCCAGGATGTTAAGTCACTCTGAGTTGAGGTAAATATCTATACCTGATCTAAGTATTCCATTTATAGATGTTCATCTGGGGAATAAAATAGGATTATCATATTCCCATAGCCATACATGATCAATAGATAAAGAATATACTCAGCTATTTTTGATGTAAAAAGAATGGTCGCAGATTTTATTAAATTTCTCAAATTAAAATATTAATCAGAAGGTTTCTTTTCTCATTCAGGAGAAAATTCATCCACAGTCCACAAGCAGACTCCAGCTGGGCCTCAACTCAGTGAGATGAATCGATGGCCCTTTTGTTTTGCTTAAAGGTGAAGTAAAGCTGCTTTTCTTCTCATGTGGAGAGGGATGTGTTACAATCTTGCTAACACTGCATTAATGACCATGCCTTTATGTTGTTACAAGGTCAGTTTTTAAGATTTCTTTTAAAAATGTTTTGGTGAGAGAATTTGGTGTAAACCAATCCTTAATTCAAGGGAAAATATTATCAAGATAGTAAATATTTTTATTTATATGGAAAGTGCTCACATTTAGCACTTTTTAATCCTAATAAACATCTGCTTGTGCTACAAATGTCATCTATGACTTACTTTCTTCCATCCTGATATGACTGCAATGCTGATCTTCATTTGACATCTAATATGTACAGTATCACCATTTATATCAAATACCTGGATATACTCAGTAAAGTAAGCTCCTTGGAACCTTCAACTGATCACTGCTGAACAGGAGACTTTTATTCCTGAAGTATCCATCCTGCAATTTGCAGTAAAATTCAGGATAGCTGATCTGGATAGCTGGGTACCAGCTGTCTCTTTTCAATGAGACAACCATTTGGGATACAATTTCTGTAGTTCTATACAGCTATCAATTATTCACTGCCACAGTGGGCCATTAAAGACCCATCAGTCAATGATTCATGTCTGGTAGTTATTTTAAGAAGTCTAAAAGGAAATCTCCTACAGAAAAAAATTATCTTCATAGTTCCTAAAGTCAAGAAAAACTCTGCTTATAAGAATAATCATCTCCAATGAAGGAATGAATTAAAATTTTTGGAAGATCCCCAAAAGGGTATCAGCAGCTAGACCTTAGGTTAGAGCCAGGCTGGAATGGGAAGGCGATGAGGCAGGGTGTCAACTGAAACAGGATCTGAGGTCTGCTAAAGGAGCAGAGCATTGAGCCAAGCTGCTGAGTATAGCTATGTATGAAACATGGTCAGGAGAGAACCAAGATTCAGGAAACTGGTCAAGCTGGGATGCACCAAGCTGAAGAGCTAAACAGCAATACCACAAGAGACTGGGTGAAGGCCAGAAAGCTGAAGACTCTGAATAAGACAGGGCCGGGGAGACAGGAGAGACAGGGCTGAACGATGTTGGACAACCTGGTCACCACAGCTACCAGTGCTCTGCCAGGAGTAACTGTATTAGGAATCAGGTGTGAAGACACAGAGGGCAGGAGCCAAAAATTAAGACAGCAAATGGAAGGAGAAGAGGAGCCTTAACCAATATCAGGAACGAAGACCGTGGAGGACAAGATGCAAACAAGGATGCAGATGAGAGATGCAGAGGTGAGAGACAAGAGCCTGGTGCACAGCAATAACCAAAAGGAACAACTGGGAGCAATGGATAGGATTGTCTCATGTCTCCCATAAATGGGGCAAACAGCCAGCCAGCCTCAGGACCCATCCTTAGGATGCCTGGCCTCCTGATCCTCCTGGCTCCCCAAAGAGCTGATGACTGGCACTGTCCATGGAGCTAGATAATGTGGCTGAGGCTGAAACAACTGGAAATAGGTAGGATTTGGGATTTCTTTGGGCAAATAAGCACTGTTAGGTGGCCGTTCATCACAAACTAGGGTTAAAAAATAAATAAGAGCAATCTTAATCTTCCTTAATCTGCTTCCAGGAAAAAAAAAAAGTACTTTGGTAAATGTTGCACTGAAGTTTCTTAGAAGTCAAATAAAGATGGAGTAAAGGACTGAGACTTGACTAAAACCAATACTGCAGTACAGCCAAAAGAAGACATTTTTTACTTATAAGTGAGATGTTTTAGTAGTTTTTTTGAAAAAAAAAAAAATTGTAAATGGTCACTAAACATTTCAGGTTTTAGTGGAATGAAGTTGTGGCAGTACATGTGCCTGTGTTGGTGAGTATGTGTGTGTATGTATGTATATAAGTATACAAACAGTTTGTTTCCCCTGCCCCCACCAGATCTAATCCAAATCATTGCATAATTGTGTCTGATAATATGCTGCCAGTTGTTCTGTCTACATAGAGCCATCAAAGGACATTAGGAACTCTGATATTTTATATAAGCATTTTCCAAGCTATTTTTATCTCATATACTGCCATCTCAGAGAAATTTAGCTGTTTATATCTCCTACTTATTAGCTTCAACACAGAGCTGTACTGACACAGATATATCAGCAATGTTTCTAAAAAGTAGCTCAAAGTATTAACCTTTCCAACTCTCATCTCTTCCATGCAGCTCAAGGGAAACACTTGGAAACACTGGTATCCCAGGGTTCTTAAAGGTCACTTGAATAAAATTGGTACCATACACCCTCTGACACTGACTGAAAAGCAGATTACCTCTCCAAATAGCTACCTGCTATGTCTTTTTAATCAATAGCAAATAGCGTTTCAAAGCAAGGTCCTCAGTAGTCATGAACTAGTTATGGACATTCTTCATCTCATTCTGAATTCACAGAGAATTACAGCAGTAGGTGATTATCATCTTGACTGCCTTAGAAATTAAGAAAAAAAGAAAAAGAAGCAGTAGAAACCCAAATCCCACAATTTGAATAAGTATATTTAATCAACCTTTCTACTGGACCAGATCCAATTATTTATGAGTCTTTTTTGGAATCAGTAAATAGCTTTTAAAACTACTCCTCTAGACTGACAGCACGTCAATCTTTTAAGAACATGTTTTTATTGCATTTGAATCAGATCAAGGTAAAAATAGAGATAAGAGTTATAATAACAGCTCTAGTACTTTCTGAACTGACTAGTCTGAACAACTTTGCTAATAAAAGATGGTAAATATTGGCAGTGGTGCCAGATCCCAGTTTGCTGTAGATTCTGCATGTAAAACTTTAAGTCTTACATAACATGCTCAAACTAAGGAGGAAAAAGGTCACATTTAAAAAAAAATAAATCTTAAGACTATCTTGTGTGGTATCTATGTATGTGGGGGAACATTTCTTCTTCATAAGGCTATGCAAGCCTATCTACAAACTGATACGCTGATTCACAGGGATCTAAAATAGATTATCAGGTTTTTTCAGCTGAAATTCACGTAGAATTTTGCAGAGAGCCTTAGCCATATAGGAACTCTTAAGCAGCTAAGACGGGTTTAAATAGCTGTGTTTTGTAAAATGCCATATATATATATGTGTGTGTGTGTATCTCATATATAAGCCATATTTTTATCTTTATATATATAAAATAGCAACATCCATTGTTCATTTCATGGATTTATTTAATATTGAGAACAAAAATATTCAGTTTCTTTGTTTTGAAACAGACTTGACTAAAATTTCAAGTAAATTTGTTTAGTAAAGTAGATTTGGGAATATAAAACCTTTGTGTAGCTCAGAGGGATCCAGAAATCCTTATAAAATAATTTTTACTGGAGAAATTATTTAGAACGCTCAACTGTGAGGCTGGTTCAGTTACCCGACAAGTTACTTTTCCTTCTGATAGCATTAATTGCTTGATGGCTGTGATAGATAGGGAAAAGTCTGATTGTTAAAATTTAACTGCAAGAGAACAGGAGTATTACATCTGCCAAGGAGCTACTCAGTAGCTTAATGATCAGAAAAGGTAGCATTGACATTCATTGCAATAAAACCAGAAGAGATGAAGTCAAATTATGAATCCTTCACAGTAAATATTTTATTTTCCCCAGTGTATTCAAGCTAGCAATGAAACAACTGGTATTTCCAATATTAGATTTTACCTTTGACCATATGGTACAGCTTACAGAAGTAATTTTGGCAGAACCTGATGGTTTTTTTATGTGCTTGCTAGTTCTTTCTTGGTACAGGCAGATGCCAACGTTAAAAACATGTCACTGGGTACTATTAGAATAGGTACATTAGCTAGACATTAAAAAAATGAGCCAGTCTATATTTTCCTCAATGAATAAAGATGCAATTCAGACTGCTTTAAATTCATAGGTCTAAGCCACTGCCCTTTATATATGATAGTGATAAAGGACATATATCTGAGCCTGTAGTTCTACCGGAAAGCTTCTCATACAATCTGAACAGAGGAACCCTGCTGATTATTGTTTTGGAAGGGAATGTGATTTGTGGCTGGACGAGCAACAGCTCAGGTGGAAAAGCAAGAGGCTGCTTTCAGGTTCAGAGAGAGAAGGACATTTCAGCACTACCTGAGCCACACTGCTGTGTAACTCTGGCAGAAATATGAATGAGTTTTTGCACAGGTTGATGCTAAAAGAGGGTTGATAGTTGGATCAGGGAAAACATTTCTGGAAGTTTGTTTCAAGATAATGTGACTTTTACTACCTTATAACTAGCAATTACCAGTTTCTCATAAAAAGCAAAGCATACGAGATCTTGGATTTTGGCTAGGTTGGAAGTGTCAGCAGCACTTTATTCGACACTGCTGTATGCAGTAATGGTGGCTCCTTATTACAGGCAGATTAACTTGGAAGAGCTGATACAGCTACTGCTCCCTCTGCCTCCCCCAGCCTTCTGCCATCCCTCTAGCAGATACTAAATAGTGTGTCATGAATCAGAGTCTGGATCCAGAGCCACTAAATTCAACAGGAGTCATTCCTTGCTCTCCAGAGAAACTGAACCAGTGCTTTGGTTTTCTGTGCTACCTCCCTAGGAAGGCCATGGAAAGATGCCTCCCTGCTTCCCTGGGTCCTGTTGCTTACTGAACACAGTCCATCAAACCTCAGCATAGGCAGCTACAGAAATAAGCAGTTTAGGCAATGACTGCAGGGAAGTGGATTGCTAGGGACAGCCTCACTTACAAACAGCCTTACAAGCCCTAAGGACACCAGGCTTTCTTCTGTGCCTAGCTGCATGCTGGCTGCGCATCCGCCCGCTCACTGCTGGGAAGCAGCATGAGGGAACAGCCAGCAAGCAAGCAAGCTGAGCACCATCCACCAAGCCCGCTCCCTGCAGAGCTGGAAAGCAGCAAGGAGGCGCTGGCTGCTAATTCCTTGGTATTACCAGCTGCTGGACCAGTGATGAGCTCATCATGCAGGGAAAAGAAAACATGTGAACACAGAAAAGAAAAAGTTTGCTCAGTCCTAACAGGGGCTCTTCTGGATGAGGAAAAGATGCCAGATTGACATCCT
This sequence comes from Harpia harpyja, assembly GCF_026419915.1. Classification (NCBI taxonomy): domain Eukaryota; kingdom Metazoa; phylum Chordata; class Aves; order Accipitriformes; family Accipitridae; genus Harpia; species Harpia harpyja. The sequence goes on along the minus strand of NC_068942.1, from coordinate 55,971,580 downwards.
ACTTGCAAAGTTATTTTGCTCTCAAATTTTACCCGGACTGCTCTGAATATATGAAATTATTCTAAATTCAAGATGTTTGCTTTTACTTTACTGAAAATCACAATTTTACTTTAAATTTAGAGATTAAAATTCTAAACCCCACATTTTATTTAATTGAGTCTTTAAGGGGCTTTTTGCGTATTAAAAAAACAAAAAACAGTGAGTGTAACTAGTTGCTCTGCCCCAACAGTTAAGGTGCTAGCTAAGCATCGTTAACTGCAGCAGTAATGATTTGTTTTGCAGTAGCATCCAGTGTTCAGTTAATATTGTCCTAATGTGATAGGAAACATATAAACACCTGGGAGGCAAAGATCTTCATTACATTAACTCTGTGCCATTTTGCAATCCCTTGTTATGATACCTGGTAAAACAGCCTTTCCTTTGGTAGATGGTATTAAAGGGTTATATACCAAATTCAGTGTCACTTTGTTATGGTACTTCTAGTATGTAGATTTAGGATATAAAGGGATAATTGTCAGAGAGAGAGAGAGTTTTAACATACACTGCTCATGTAAAATCTAAATGAAAGATATAATTTTCCATCAAACAGAAAACATCAACTGTAATGTTGAAAATATTTCCCTTTTGTTACAAGCTAAATGATCTAATCTGTGTGTAAGCCAAGAAATTTTATAGCTGTTTCTATTCATGCAGTTCATAAATGCCCTGTTTATATAAGCAGATTATGAAGGTATTTATGTAAAATGGCATTAAAAAAAAGACTCTGACAATCTAAAGTGTTATATTACAAATCTGTCTTGACTCCCTTCGAAAATAAGTTATATTGCAAAAACCAGAGAAAATCAGTGCACTCTGACTCAAAAGGATTAGCCACACAAACTAACACAAAGTAAAAAAGTTACCCTATGTCAGCCAACCTGTAATGACTATCCATCTGCATGCCCTTAGCAAATGTAAAGTACTTTAAATTAGCTAGGCTCTTTGTAACTGAAAGCCAGGCTAACTCAAAGTACCTGACATTTTCTGTAGCCCAAATAAGGTACTCACGCTGAGTCTGAGCTAAGAGCAAAGGTTCCTTAGAAGAGTCAGGTAATTATCCAACCTAATTTCCATTTCTAAAATTAGATTCCCTGACTACCCCTTTTTGGGGTGCACAGATGACCATGTGTTTGTATTTGCAGGTGTTTTTTTTGTTGCCCTGTTTGCTTCTGATCTTTAAGTCTGCATTCTTTACTCAGAATACTGAAGAAAACCACCGAGGGCTGAAAGAATTTTCTTTTCCCAGTTTGCTTTCTCTTCCCAGCTGCATTTATTTAATTTCTATCTTCTATGCCAACGATGTTTGTTGCTCCATTGCATCCTCAGAGGAAGACCTCAAGACCCTTGCAGCTTCTTGTATGGTTAGCTTGCTCCACCTGAGAACTAGGATGCTACTTCTTTGACAAAAGCAGTTTTAGCCAAGGGGAAGAAAAAAATGACAGCCTATACAGTAATATAGCCTGCTGCAAACAAATACAAGATTTGGTATGGGCATGGGACCAAATGTTATCTAAAAGACAGCTAAGAGCCTAAGACCAGATTAAAACAGATTTATATAATCCTATCTAAATAATATTTCAGACATCTGTGTCCAGGAGAGTGACCCTCAGAAATCTCACGTTGCCAACAAGGAGTCCTGCTATGTTTTCTTAAGTACATCACTTAAGTTGGGCACCTAAAGTGTACTATATTCATAGAGGAACTCTGGCCTGCTTGGCTGCATGACGTTTACAGCCAAGTGACATTGACATGTTAGACATCCCACACCTCAGTCTGGTGAAGCGCTGGATTCTGAAGGTGTGCTCAGAATCTGCCAGCAACACTCTGTTAGTGTCAGAATTGCATTCAGTACTAAGCACCCCTCTCTGAAAAGAGAAAATAACTTGAGTACCCTTTTTATTGTCTAATAGTTGAGCAATTACAGCACTTCACCAGGGCAGCTCAATTCCTCCTTCAGCTTGAGAAGATTCAAAAGTTCATCTTCAGCCTCCCAGGAAACTGTTCATCTTCTCTTCATAAAACAGGCTGAACTGAAGCACTCTTCATTCTGCCTGCTGAAGTGAGGGCACTAAATATGAAGTAATGTAAGATACCTAGCACTGAAGGAAAACAGGAAAGAGGAAACTTAAGTCTGAAGCCCTGTGACAACTGCATTCCTCTGGAAAGGAACTTCTCAGTTGTGGGGCCTGCTTCCAATTCCACATCACTTTGTGCATTGCATTAAATGATGTTTTAATGCACAGGATATCTCTGGAAAAACTGGGAAAAAGAGAGGTGGTCTAAGCTGAACCTCTTATTTTGCAATTGGGTTGTGCTAAAAGTTGTGAAACGGTGGGTTAGTGTAAGTAATTTAACAGGGTAAGGCTTCTTAAAAATAGACAGCTTGATCAATTGCCATCATATGAGTATGTTAAAGAGGTTATCAATTACTGTAACAAAATTAAACCTAGAACTTTGAATTGAATTCATTTGCATGTGTTATCACTGCTTGCAGTAGGAAACAACACTAGAATCACAGAAAGGTTTGGATTGGAAGGGACCTTTAAAGATCGTCTAGTTCCAACCTCCCTGCCATGGGCAGGGACACCTTCCACTAGACCAGGTTGCTCAAAGCCCCATCCAACCTGGCCTTGAACACTTCCAGGGATGGGGCATCCACAACCTCTCTGGGCAACATGTTCCAGTGCCTCACCACCCTCATAGTAAAGAATTTCTTCCTTATATCTAATCTAAATCTACCCTCTTTCAGTTTAAAACTGTTAATCTTTGTCTTATCACTACAGGCCCTGGTAAAAAACCTCACTTCATCTTTCTTTTAAGCCCCCTTTAAGTATTGAAAGGCCACAATAAGGTCTCCCTGGAGCCTTCTCTTCTCCAGGCTGAACTACCCCAACTCTCTCAACATACCAAATGTGTTCAGTTATGTTGCTCAATGTGATTAGTTATCGCAAACAAACTTTTCCCAATTTATTATTCAGGTTCGAAATTGCTGATATGGAGCCATGCTTAGGTTGTTTCAGAAAATGTTTACTCAGAAAGATGTGCATGAAAAAGACTGGCTATTATTTGTTCCTCTCTGTTCTCTGTTACCCATTCCTTTTGTTTGTTTGTTTTAAATAGGTATCTGATGACAAAAGAGAAGAAGAAACTGTGGGATTTGAGTAACTACCCATGTTTCATGGTCAGTTCACAAGTGAACCAAACAAGCTTTGAGTGAGTACAGTCTGAAAATTGCTCATCCAGACTTAGTACCAAACATTTCAGCAAAAAATGGATCAGTTCACAAAATATTTGCAAATAAGAAAAATGGGGTTGCTTTCATCAGATACAGTTATACATAATGAATAATTTAATGTTGTTTTTAGTAGTCTGAAAGCATCAGTTCCATTTAAATGCCAAAAACCTGCTATGTGTTTTGATCACTATTGACAAACAATCATCATCTGTCTATAAAAGTGCATCTTTCCTGTAGGGATTCTGTGGCTTGGACCACCACCGCTTTTTTACACTGAAGGGAGAGGAAAAAGAATAAAATACACTCTCTTCCCATAGTAAAAGCAAAATAAATGTTAAAATGTAGAGACTGTTATGAGATAAATTTGTCTCCAAGAAAGTGATATCCTCATATCCTGACATGGAGAGCCAGCTGGTTTTTGAGACCATTTTTGTTACTGACAGAGCAAAAAAAGATACATGGAATATATAATACTCAAAACTAGAATGTAATGCAAAGCTCCCAGATAAATACAGGAAATATATATGAACTACATTTAGTGAGGTAAGAACCACAACATCCAAAGGGAACAAATGGCCTAACCTTTCTATAAGGACAATGCAAACTTGCCTATTCTCCTTCTTTTCCCAGTGTAGAATAGTGTTTATTTTTACACACTGTACACGGCCTAATCATTTTTGGACATTTGCCCATGCCTCTGGGACAAGGAAAGATATGTATGCAACAATTTTATGTTATATGCAGAAGAAGCTATGTTGGACCTATTCAATAAAGCTTAAACTACTGGATCCGAGCATATACAGCAAACTAATACAATTTACATGCAACAGATTTTTTGCCCAGGACCTGATCAATTGCACATCACTTGCATGATAGTTCCAGCACATCTGACAAGAAAAACATGAAATGCTTGATATGCATATATAAGCACAGAGGTTATTGTCCTTTAATTTCAAAAAGACAGGATACTGTTTATAGACTGGTCAATAAGGCTGAGTCAGTAGTATCTATAAAACAAAGTGTCTTACAAGAAAAAGACAGGACAACAAGCAATCAAAATCCAGTAATATTGAAAATCTGGTGCTCAGATGTTATGACAATGAGCACTTTACTAAATAGGTTTGATACATTCTAAAGCTATCTACTGAAGTGAGCCACCCAACGCGTGTTTTCCAATTATGGTAAAAAAGGTTCACTGATTTTTTGAAAGTTCACAGCAGAGTTTATCATAGAGACATCTGGTTCCAACACCAAAAATAATTAATTTGATCATAACATCCCTTGATGTTTAGTTATGACTGAAAACTAACCTTCCACCTTCTCATTCTGCACATAGCACAATGTATGAACAACATGTGTCACCATGTACTGAGCTTATTAAAACTGTCTGTAGTTTCAGACATTACTATTATAAGCCCTATTTTAATAGCACAGGATTTTTTTTTACACTGGATTTCTGAGTTTCAATGGCTTTCCAAGCAGGATTTTTTTCTTGAAGGGACCAAAAAAAAAAAAAATAGTGCCACTATTTTGCAAAAATATGAAAAGGGAATATTGTTTATAGTTTTTAATCTTATTTTAATAGCTTGCATTTCAAGAAAAAAGTTTCAGCAGAAAGTTGAAACAGCTAAGCAAGATATATCATTGAAGAAGAAATATCTTTATGGACTTACCAGTCTTTGATTATGTGAATTCTTATGTCTTCCAATAGGACAACTTGTATCCATGTTATCTATGGAAAAAATAGCTGTAGTGCTCTGAGAACTTTGATATACACATAAGTTACCAATGACAGGAGCTCTGTGCAAATGCACAGAATTTACTAGGATAATCTGGGTCATAGAAGCCCTTTTCACAGATGAGGACTAGAATTTGCTACACTCGACCTAGCAACACAGAAATGACGGTTCAGGTGTGATATGCTCTTCATTAATTTCCGTGAAGGCAACACTTTTCAAACAATTTATTTTATATCAATAGTTGTAAAAACAGTATAAACATCACACCTTTGTTAATTGAAAAACATGTCTAACCCCAAATTCAGAGGGAAATAAGAAAACAAAAAATTTGCATTAGAATAATTAGTGCCAGATGAATTGAACTAAATGAAGAGTCTAACCTGCTCTAGCTGACCCTAGTTTGAGCAATGGGGTTAACCTAGGCAATCTCCAGAGGTCACTTCCAACCTCAGCAATTTTGTGATTCTGTGAACCTGATAGTGAAATATCCGCCTTGCCATTTAATTTCTGAACTGCTTCTGAAAGGTGCCAGCTGACTGCAGTTCTGAAACAGAGACCTACAGTTAGGTTTATTAACACTTAATATTTTCTTGTAGCCATGGTTATCCTAACTAATCGAGCAGCCCAGGCTTTCCTGAACAACTGAGCAATTTTGAGCAGTGACAGTGAACAAACCCCAGAAAAGAATTACATTGCAGGAAATATTTATGTTGCCACTGGGGACAAAAGGAAGAGCAATGATCTGTAGGAGAAAGGGGAGTGGATCAAAGTCTGCAGCATAATGAGTTCCTCCTATGTATGACAAATGTTACCTTTACTGCTCAGTTCCAGTATAAGACGAATGGAGTATAATGGGGAAAGATGTGGAGAACACTCCTTCTCCAGGCTGAAGCCGCATGATTTCTTTGGAAATAAGGGAAAGTGCAATAAAGTTAAGATGGTAGCAGCTAGAAACAATAGTACAACAATATTAGCAAGCAGAAAACCAGTCTCAGGAGCACTGCAATTTAAAGACATCATTTTCAGAGGGCTAATTTCCAGAAATGCACTCTGGGAATTACTCATATAAAAAGACGACCTTAGGAGGAATTGGCAGTGGATGAGAACATTAGGAAGTGTCTGTCCAATTACTTTGCAGTCTGCCACGAATCCCCATTTCTAATGGTGCTGGATGAGGCACGCTGCAGGCTGGCTTTCTTCCTGCTTGACAGGGGTCAAGTTTGCTGATACCAAGAACACCAAAACAGGGGACTTGGGTTCCACAGAGCTTCATGAGGTTGTTTTTCAACCAACCCAGAAAGCAAATAACTGCAAAAGTGCTCATGTTTTCACCTATCCAAGTCACGTTTTCAAGCTTTTTCTCTGAAATTATGCAGGTTAAAAGGGCTTTTAGAAAGCAGAATTTGATCTTTACATATAGCAACATCACTACAATGTAGCCTTTTTATTCCCTTACCCCCAAAATATTTATGAGAACCATGATTTTAAAAATGTTGATAACACAGGGAAACTTTCTGTGGGGAAAAAAAAAAGTAACACTGGTTTTAGACATGGTCCTTATTCACCTCCTGCTTCTCTTGTAGGACTGAAGGCCTTGCAGAAAGTAACCCTGGATGACAGCATGGACTTACAAGTGCTATTACAGTAAAGTTAGTAGGAGCAGTGCAGTCTTTATTATAGAATGCATCTGTGTGTCATATCTTCAGTGTCATGTCTTCAGTATCATTTCTTCCCCCTCTAGACATAGCTAGCACTTGACGTGAAAAACATATGTGCTTTTTTCTCATCTAGAACCACTTGTTACAATAATTAATTGTTAGAATTATTTGTGCTGTTCAAATTCAATAGGATTCACAGCCTGAAATAGTGCACCTGATCCTCCTTTACTTATTTGCAGTACGACAAAGCTTCTGTGAGTACAAACACAGAAGGAAAACGTGGCCTCTGCCGCAAGAACCTTGCAGTCTGAAATGAAAGAAATCAGATATATATATTCAAGTGGACCAAGGCGCCAAGGAAAGAATGAGATAACACTGGTGGTGATGATGTAGCACACAGACAGCTCACCAGTGTAAACTGTTGCATGAAGACTGTGATAGAAAGTTTATGGATAACTTATCTGCCTTACAAGGACCGCTACCAATCAAGATAGCCACCTAGGAACCCATGGTATGAAAAGTTTGGAAACTACCACCAAAAGAGAAATGACAGGGAAGGATGGATAAAAATATTTGTCCTACTTGGCTACTCAGTACCTGCTTTTCTGACCTCAGCTTTCTCAGCATATCCAGGCAGGACTGAAAATAGACCCAGGCTGGAACAGAAAAATAAAGTCATCATTTTCCTGATTCAATTCATAATACAGGCGTTGTGAATTCTCCTCCCTTTTTGTTTTCCTGAGTTCAAACTTTACAAGTTTGGGCTGGAGGAAATAGGAGAAGAATGGTTTCTAGTGTTATTTCCTGGAGATAAAGCTCATATCTAAAATGTGAGAGATGTGAAAATGGTGAACTTTAGAGGCTGATCGATGTTCTTAAGCACAGAGCAGGTTAGGTGTTTTGGACTGGGCCACTGAGTTTCATATTAATCATGTTTAAAGCATATTATTTTGTTCTGTATCAAAGCACAACACCCTTCTTTTATCTTCCTGAGCATGCCATCACTGCTGAAATGAGAGAAGACTGAGATGAAAGTAAGCCTTTTAAAATGGTACAGCTGAGGCTGGATTCTACTAATACACCTCTGAGGAGTCTGCAAGGCAGAAGGTGCCCAAAAAGCCTTCCCTTTTCCTTGCTGAGCCCAACAGGATCTCACCCTGAGCAGCACAGAGATCATTCCCAGCCATTCTCACATCCCCTGTGGAAAGCAGGTTCCCGTAAAGTCTTCACTGAATAGGCGGTACCTCAGTTTCTTAAACAGAAGTCAGTGGAAGCTTCACATGTGGATTTTTGATAATCAGCCCAAGGCACCCACAATGCAAACCCCCAAACCAGAAACCTGATCTGAAGTCCAACTCCTTCCAGGCAGTAGAATGATACCCTAGCTATTGTCATCTTTAACAGCATATAAAATTAAATGTGTTTTCCACTGAAAATAATTGAAAGTATCAAAAATCCCTGCAATGTCTTTTCAAGCTTGATGAGCATTCACTATGCACTTTCCTTTAACATTTTTTCCCTTGAAGAACAGTCAAAGTTATAAGACAATGATTTAATGCACTATACATAACGACATCCAATATCCCTCTAGGATTGCAGGCTATTTTCATTTTGCTCTGCTTCCTCTGTATTTTTACCACAACACAACAATATTGAGAGCCCCTATCTACATATTTCCATCAGTCCATTGTTCATTAAGTAAGTCACGAACACGTAGAGCTTTGATCAGTTCTCAAACAACAACAGGAACATTTCTAGCTAAAATTTTCCCACAAGATTACCATAACTGCATTGACAAACCAGTCAGCTGCACAAACGAGTAAACTATCACTTTTGCTTTAACAGTCAACCAAATCTGGCCCTACTTTCATTTTTTATTAACTCCAACTATTAAAGTTGGGAAAGATGTAGTATTACTGAAATAAAACACAGGTGGACAATTTAAACATGACTGTAAGTATGTCTATACTGCAGTAGATCCTATTTTGTGCACCTTAGGAAAAGAATCAAATTCCTAGTATTTATTCCATGTGCTTACTGCTGAGGGTTTAGGACAGAGTGATCACCGCAGCATAGAGTAGACATACACCAGCCACCTTTAAGCTAGTTTGTTCAGAGAATAGTAGTAGCTCAATGCAAACTAATCTATCCCATTTCTCAGACAGACTTTTCAGCTTATACTTACCTATATTCTATCATGTCTGTATCAATACAAATACTAGAGTTAAACAGTTCAAGGCTAGTGATAGGTATATACTCAATTATTTGTCATAGAATAAATATCCCATAAAGGGATAAGACTTTTCTAGTTTAAGTAAAACAGGACTGACTGCAGTGTAGATGTAGAAACAGCGCAGCTGGACTCTTCATCCAGACCCCATCAGGATTGCTGGGGCAGAGGTTTCAGACTTAAACAGAGAATGAAAGTTTAACTGATGTGCTTTGCATTCATGATAAATCAGTGTTTAAACCCATGTTCTGAAATAATTCTCTGCTGTGTATTTCCAGGATGGAACAAAGACAATCCTGATGAAATATATGCTAACACATAGCCAGGACAAAACATCAGTAGCAAAATGTGGAGCAAGGAAAATTAAACAAGTCCATTAGTATTACACCACAGGGAATAAACATTGACACAAGATTGCAGCAAGAGAAAAAGATGCTTGTAATAATGAAATATAATCACTTCCCTAAGATGACATTCTGCTTTTGTTTGCAGAAGTCAGGTGGGATTCTCTCTCACATAAATGAGAACAAATGATTTGATAATGAGCATTTTGTCTCAGTTCCTAATGCATCTCAGGTGAGCCCTGCTCTTGCCAAATACGCAATTCCTCACTGCAAAGTTGTGGATATTCTGATTTGCTTGGGTGATGAGCAGTATTCCAGATGAATATATTCTTAGGAAGATATTAGTGTAATACATCAAAAGATTACCATTGACACTAGTAGCATTTATTATTAAGGGAGCAACACTGACCAGCAGATCAATGGGGAACATCGTATATTTTATTTGTGTTAACTTTAAACCTTGACAAGGAAATGGAATATTTTTCATTAGGCAGGAAAATTAAAGACTTGTGCAAAATGAGCTGTAAATCTGCTAACTGTCATCAGCCCTTGGGAAAAGTTTCTGGCTATTCCTGACTGTTGTGAAAGTATATGAGAAGAGGCAAACTCTAAAGTGTTGTTACAGGAGTCCAAATCTAAGCATGGGGATATAAAGTCATAAAGGATGATGAATGTAAGAATCCAGTTTATTTGCAGTAATAATAGATTGAGATAAATGTGAAAAAGAAAGGATACTGTGATTTAAAAATACCAGAACTCTGTTGTGTTTTGGCAGATTAATTTATGTTAAATACCCTATGCTGGCCTGCAGGGACTATTTGTCAAATTTCATAAAGTGGGCATATTGCTAATTTTGAGCAAAGAGAATCCACATTCATGAGTTACATTTCCTTCAATACAGATGGGAATAGGTGCCTTATTATTGAGAGAAAATTTGCTGATCTCTCTTTACGCTTGATGTGAGATTCCAGTTAAATTTGGTTAGATGAAGCCATCCTAGTTACAAAAGCTAATTTTAGAATGTGGACATTTTTAATAAGTGAAATAGTAATTAAAATAAAGCAAAAGCAAAAATAAGGCAAAGAATGTAAAAAGGGAGTGAAAGCCTGAAAGAAATTATGAAATCATTTCTCTTGGACCCAGGTGCCTGGGTACAGACACATTCATCAACCAGTGCTATTCAAAAGACAGGCACCACATAAAACTGCCCTCTATCTCCCTGCTCTGCCAACCCCTACTACTTTTTTGAACTAAAGGTTATTCTCTGTAACCAAAGGAACAGAAATAAAAAAGTGACTACAACTACTGCTGGTTAACAGGTGTCATGAAATAAAGAATGCAGAACAAAAACAATTAAAGGAACTGAAATACTGCTACAGTCTGAGCTGTAAGAAGCTGAATGTTTCAACAGAGCCATCATTTAATAAAGTACAGTCAGAATATAAAAACTTCTGAGTTTTCCCTAAATACTATATTGCAGTCACTGTTAGCTTTCACTTCTTAATTAGAGGTAAAGAGTACATAACTGATAAGGAAAGTACCCCCCCCCCCAAAAAAAAAAAACAAAAAACCAAACAAACCCCAAACCTGTCTTCAGCTTTCACAGATCTCTACTGTTATATCTGTCGGTGCACGCTTTTGAAGACCTTTCCAGGTTTCTGTGTGCTGCCTTTCCAGTGACAGGCTTGGTACCACATCTCTTGGTAATGCAGTGCTGTAATTCAGTCCGTTGCTGTGCTGCACTATGGTAGCAAAGACCATTCATCAGTAAACACAGTATCTTGGGCCCTTGCAGGCAATACCCTTTGGGAGCCTGAGCACATAGCAGCATGGAAATGGACTGCAAAACAGAACAGAGCTTTTGTGTCAAAGGCTATGCAGTACTCACAGAAATGGATTCAAATCAATGGAAAGACATATTCTGCACATTTTATGAGACCTACATTTGGCCTCCATCTCACTCCAGTTTATGTCAGTAATGTGTGTTTAAAAATCATCCTACAGGCATGGACAAAGATGCAACAAACACAGTTAAGGGCAAAATTTAACACCTGACATTTTCATCTGAATAAATTCATCCAGGATTCATTAATTCTAAAAGCAAAACCAGAATTTCAAGAATGGGAAATGTGGATCAAAACCTCCAGTTTTGTAGATCTTACTCCACTGCACAGAGCTTTGCCTTTAGACTTGTATCAGAGATCTCACATCTCTGTGCTTTCCCCAATGCTACTACTGGGAGCACTTACATTTTATGATTTCCTGGCCAACAGATATGTTATCTTCTATTTGTTTTAGCAAATTTGTGATATGCATAGCATGTTGAAAGAACTGAGCAATACACTGAAGCCCATGAAAAAATTTCTTTAACAAGTGATTATTTCTTTTGAGCTATGAAAAGAGTATAGAGAATTGAAATGTGTTTCTTTTGAAACTTGGAGAATTTACCTTTTAGGACTGCATTAATACTCTGCTTTTTGTTCATTATAAGCTTATAAAGATGAAGGAAAAATCTCATTCATAGACTTATTGCACAAAATGAAAACATAGAAGGATGAAGGAGAAAATAAAGATCTGTCATTACTAGTATATTTAGTTTTATATATGTCTATTTACCTTAACATCGGACAGTCTTTGTAAATATTCTCACATTTCTAATAGTCTGGGAGACAAACATGTAATTGTAAAGATCTTTCATTTAAAAGGAATACATAAGGTCTATCAAATTGCATGACTGAAACCCACATACCACAGCATGTAGTATAACACACAAAGGAGAGCTGGGCCACGTAAAAGCCCATCAAAAGGTGCTACAACAATAAGAAACACTAATACTCTTCATACTTTCCTCAAAAAGGACCTGCAGTTTTCTCACTGTATCTTTTAGTCTGCTTGACATTTCTCTACAGTGAATTTGACTATGAAATAGATGTAAGTGGTTATGTTAAGTTCTTGTGAGAAATGATGAAGTCTGAGAAGCTTATTCACATCAGGAATGGCTTCTCTGAACCGTTTGCTTAAATGTCCTGTCAGACTGTCAGGCTTTTCTCAAAATTCTTCACCCTTCTGGAGAAGGCTGGCCTGAAATTTGTCACTGAAATGCTATTTAACAAACATTGTTACTTTTGTTTAGGTCACAACATTTAAAAAACAGTGATTTTTATGAGAAGTCCCATGGAAGATTTTTTTTTCTTTTTTGGTAATATTATAATTTTATTTCAAATGTCATTTTGGGGGGTATTATTTTTATACTATGCTTTATATTTATTTCTCACATGGACTTAATGATCCCTCTGCTGGATCCTTACAAATATTTTGAAGGTATCTTCTGGTCAATGCAGCTTGAAAAACCTTTTCTGTGGATCAGCGTATATCTCCTGTTGTTTATAGTGAATCAGTTTGCCTATACAAAAGGAAAAAAACAATTAAATGTAAGGATGGAAGCCAATCCAACCACACACACATAAACAATTCCTAACACTTCCCTTCCACTGCATGTGGAGAAGAGAAGGGGAATGTACCATGGGATAAACAACTCTCTCTCATTGATTTGTTGTTACAGTCACAGTTCGATACCTAAACAAATAATTTTAAGAGTAGAAATTATTAAGTCTGGTTTTATGTGATATTTGCTTGGATTATTTAGTGTCTGATAAAGTGCAAGTTCTGCCCTAAGCTTTCCTGGGACTGGAGTGTTCATAGTGTCTCCCTCCTGGCGAATCTTTGGTTTCTAATAACATAACTGATCTTACTCTGTGGGATCCCCAACACTGGGATGCCAATTTGACTCTTCCTCCTGTTCCTGTTTTCCTGCAGCTTGGAGGAATTTGATATTGCTGAGACCTCTACACCTCTGTCCAGAAGTTTGGTTGAAAGTGGCTGGCAGGTTCAAGCATTACTGAAGGAGATAGAGAATGATGGATTGGCAGATACTGGAACAGAGACAATGTCATCTCACAAACCCAATTTTCCTTGGAAGTCAAGCTAATGTGGAAGAAAATTCAGATACACATTCACAGAAACATTTAATACCCATCTATTCTAGCCCCTGCTATTGTGACTTTGCTTCTCAGGCCTATTTAATAGAAGCCATATCTCAAAGGAGCATTTTATATCCTAATTGCTGTGGAGACAGCAACAATAGGCTTTTATCCAAGAATGGAAGTTCTCACCTGTAAAATACTTTTTTTTTCATAATGCCTAATTAAACAATTAAATAGAAGCTTATCTTTTAAGTTCTCTTTTTTAGGTTATTAATCTTTCCCCACTGTGTATTACATAAATTGTATGAAGGCAGTCAGTTCCTTTTAACTGTCTCCCCATACAATAGATTTATATTCCAGTTATAGATCTGAGGACTTTGCAGCACAGAAATCATATGTAATAGGCAAAGATATTATAGACCAGTTCAGCTGGTGAGCTGTCCACTTTGCAAATGGCCATTTTCTTGTGACAAGCTGCAGTCATTACTGCATCATATAGAAAATCAGGTTTAATATATACCTTGTGTGTTATTGATTCAATTCCATCTTGGTGGTAATAGTAGAAAAATATTTTAATAGTGTGTTACTTTGATTAAGAGTTGATAGGATTCACACCCACTAGAGAAACTTTTTATGTAATACTGTTGAAGCCAGACCTCATATAAGACTCAGGCGCCTTGCTATTAGGGCAGATGTTCATACTTCTCCATGTGACCCCACCTCTGGGCAGGAGGGATATGTTAGGGAATGATCATTTCATGCTAACCTATAAGATTGTTTCTGCTGGGGCTGCAGCATGCAGGTTTTCAGTGCTTGGTCCCTCACTGAGAAGCAAAATCCCAGTGTCCAAGCACCCTAGCCAATGCCTCATAAGGACAAGCCAAATAAGCATCATACTGAGCATGGAGAAGACATACTGCTAGCAAAGAGGGAAAGCAAAGAGCAAGGGAAAAAATATCAGCAACCCAGCCCTTTCCAGAGATTATGCTTCTAAATCAGGTCTGTGGGTAAACACCTCCATCTGTTGAGCATCCCAATCCTCCCCAGAGACTAGGCACCTAAAAATGTCTTTGAAAGAATTTAGCAGTTCAGTCTCTCTCATGCTTTTCCTTATAAAGTGTGGACTGAATAGGAGAGGATGGAGAAGGGTAGCTGGATAGTTAGTACTCCTCCTGAAAAGAAGTCACCTGAATTGTAGGTTTTTCTCTACCTGGGGGGATTAAACACATATCTCGCATATCGTGGCAACACATCCAGACAAGGCTTAAGATGGGGAAAAAGGCACGTATTTTTTTGGCAACCTGCATACTTGATTATGCTGGTTTACGGTTACATTATTGTGCCCCACAATATAACATATTGTAAAGTAATGCATCCTTGCAAGGCTATAAGGTCTTTAGTGGTTAATTTGTATTCACTGAACATTTAGTAGTCTGTATTTAGTAGCATATTAACTTTGTGGGAGGGAAATCCTGTGAATTCTAATAATCAAGAGTATCACATCTAAAATCAGAAAGCATATGATATAAAGATGAAAATTAATTTTGGAAGCTAAATCATTAAAAGTATGTTCCCTTTCTTTTAAGATTTGGTGAGTGCTCTTTGGCATACATAAATTCTTTCCTTCTTCCTCCTACATATATACAAACTATTCCTCCCCCCCCCCCCCCCCCCGAGGTTTCATTCCTATTGTGGAGAAGTAAAGATTAATGTAACTATTTGCATTCATAATTTGGTTTGGCAGGATTCCAAATGGTGGATTTTGATTTCTAGAACTAGAGTAATTCAAGATTGTTTAGATCCAAGGTTTTGAATCCATCTTCAGTTAGAAATGAGATCTAATAACAAGATGATTTTCTCCTTTGCACAAGCTCTCTTCGGAGTACCTTTTCCCTGTTGAAATTCAGCATTCTTTGGCTTCAGGTTTGCTTCTGAAACCTTCTTTCTCCACAGCTGCATTGTTAGAGCACTTTTATTATTTTTAAATAAGAGTGTTTCCTGCCTTTCGCTTGCCTGATTGTGAGCTGTTGGTCTGATGCTCACAAAGTTCAATTTGACAATATTGAATGTCCTGGAGTACAGATTGCATGAGGATTTGAGGATCACCTTTCTCTTCTGCATTTCATGAAAAGAGGAAAGTCTTTTTGATTCAAATTATTAGCTAGTCATTATCTTCTTTGTTGACACACATTAATACTATTATTGAATAAACCAGCACTGGAATAAAAAAAAAAAAGAATGCTATAAAAACCAGAATTAAACTAAAAAGCATTCAGACTGGTGTCTAAGACTCAGTATATAAAAACATTTGTGGTTCTGTCCTTTTAGAGCTATTGCTTCTAGTTTCTGCCTGTCAGCAATGCCCTTTCCATGGGCTTTTCTCCCCTAAGTTATAGGCTATCGTGGATACACTGTATTGGGATAAAATAGAGTAAACAGTATTGCATGGCTTTCTCTATTTGCTTTCCAAATATAATAATATGCAAATTTATGTTTCATCTTTGCTTAATTTTTTTCCAGTTGTAGGTCTTCTATTGCTGATGAAGATACTTTTTGCATAGATTTCCATGACAGTGATACAATATAAAAAGCCACCAATTAATTTCGCCTTGATCCTACCAAACTATAGAGATTCCCAAGCCTCTTTGATGGGGTACACAAAATGCCAAAATTTCATTAAGTATCCCTACCTACCTCAATTATTAGGGTAAAACCCATTGTGATAGTATGCTGAGAAGAGGGTCCCAAACAGTAGCAATGTCTCCTTTCAATGAAATCTCATCTCTGCTCCACTCTATATTTCATTTCTCTTTGTACTTGTGTAATTTCTTCTAATTCTTGATTTTCCACTAATTATTCTTTTCCTTTCAGTCTTCCCATCATCATTCCATTTACATCACTTTTTTTTCCCTTTTAAATCACCCACTAAACTTTAATAATCTTAAATGTTTCCAGATTCTTGTCCTTCTAAAATTAATTAGCCTGGCACACTTTACTCTTCACAAATTCTACTGTGAGAAGAAAGAGCCTCTGTGGACCAGCCTTTACCACCAGTTCTAAACCAGCAAAGAGATATCACAACATGGTAAAACCTAAAAATATATAACCGACCTCCTGCATGTATTGAGGAAGTATTTTTCAGTTAGCATCAGTGGCTAACAGATACTTGGTTTCTTGTACAATTCCGTCTATGCCAGTTTTTCAAAAGGTCAGGCAAGATATAAAACACAAAAAGATTTTGCAAACTCATCTGTATTGTACTGAATTTACATCAAAGATGGATAACACAACTTGATGTTTGGAGAGCTGCCTACTCCACAAATGTACAGGAACAGTGTGTTGATACCACTTCTGTAGAATTTCAGTCAAGAGTAGGGGAAACTGTTCATGGCTTATCATAGAATCATAGAATGGTTTGGGTTGGAAGAGACCTTTAAAGATCATCTAGTTCCAACCCCCCCTGCCATGGGCAGGGACACCTTCCACTAGACCAGGTTGCTCAAAGCCCCATCCAACCTGGCCTTGAACACTTCCAGGGATGGGGCATCCACAACCTCTCTGGGCAACATGTTCCAGTGCCTCACCACCCTCACAGTGAAGAACTTCTTCCTTACCCTTATCTAAATCTACCCTCTTTCAGTTTAAAGCCGTTACCCGTTGTCCTGTCGTTGCATGCCCTTGTAAAAAGTTCCTCTCCAGCTTTCTTGTAGGCCCCCTTTAGGTACTGGAAGGCTGCTATAAGGTCTCCCTGGACCCTTCTCTTCTCCAGGCTGAACAACCCCAACTCTCTCAGCCTGTCTTCAGAGGAGAGGTGCTCCAGCCCCCTGATCATCTTCGTGGCCCTCCTCTGGACTCGCTCCAACAGGTCCATGTCCTTCTTATGTTGGGGGCCCCAGAGCTGGACGCAGGACTCCAGCTGGGGTCTCACAAGAGTGGAGTAAAGGGGGAGAATCTCCTCCCTTGACCTGCTGGTCACATTTCTTTTGATGCAGCCCAGGATACGGTTGGCTTTCTGGGCTGCAAACGCACATTGCCGGGTCGTGTTGAGCTTCTCGCCAACCAACACCTCCAAGTCCTTCTCCACAGGGCTGCTCTCAATCCACTCATTGCCCAGCCTGTGTTTGTGCTTGGGATTGCCCTGACCCATGTGCAGGACCTTGCACTTGGCCTTGTTGAACTTCATGAGGTTCACATGGGCCCACCTCTCAAGCCTGTCAAGGTCCCTCTGGATGTCATCCCTTCCCTCCAGTGTGTCAACAGCACCACACATCATAAAGAAGCAGTTTCAAGTGCAGGAAGTCTTGTTGCAATCCAGGCCTACAAATACCTTTAAAATTTAAGTCTGGGAGACACTAAAATCATGGACTCAATCAAGATGTTGATTTTATCACATACTATAATTTTTCCACAATCAATCTTTCAGTGCTCTAGAGGTGATAAATATCTGTTTCTATTTCTTTTAACCACAGTGGCTAGCTACCTTCTCACCTCTTGTGTTGCAAACATCCCCTTCTGCTTCACACCTACCAAGCACCTTTTTCCTCCCTGTGGAGCCTGCTACTTATGTTTCAGACCATAAAAATGGCTTGTATGCCAGAAAACTTACTTTTTCATTTGGCTGTATCTATCTGTCTAGTAAGAGTTAATATGTTTTCCTGCATATACATTCTTAAGCCACCGTGTTTATAACATCATCTGTAGCTTTCTGTTTCCTGACATACAGTGAATGGACCACTTGGCATTAGAAGGAAAAGAAGAGTGTGTTGGAATTTGCATAAGAATTCAGCCCATTGCTTTGTCTTGGTAGATTTTGCTCAACTTGTGTGGGGCTTTGATACTGAAGGAACCATTGCTGCATGGTGAGAGTGGCAGCAGATCTGAATGACCTCCTTTACATAGGAAAGAGCTGCAGTATTTTTGTGTCTATACCAAGCGAAGAGAATATAAGATCCCTTGTACTAAACTTTGAAAGAATTAATTCATATAGGATGAATTGTGTTAAATGTGCATTTGCATATGCATGTTTCTGGAACACTTGGGGTTTCTTTTTTTCATTATGTCTAATTAAAATGTTTGTAAACAGGCGCTGTTTTTGTGTAATGTGCCATGCAATGTGTGCTTGGGGAATATTTTTTTAGCCAAACTAGACTCCAGAATTTTATATGGGACAGCAATGAGATGGAGTCCTTCCAGAGTAAAGCAATTAGTGAAGACTTTGCTGTAAGAGAGACTGATAGTGGCTTATCTTGCCTATTATACTGGAATAGCAATTGCTGCACTAGGAAGCTGGACTGGCCCCGAGCCAGCCTGAGAGAAAGGGGACATTGTTAAAGCAATCTGAGACAAGACATTTATGGTGTATGGAGCCACTTACAGATAGGCAGCTTCAGAATGGAGCAGGTACAAAGTTGGAGCTATGGCAAAAGGAATGGGGTTTTAGGAAGATGTTTGTGAAAGGAGATAATCCAGAATATTTTTTTTTCTTTCTTTCTTGAAAAATGATGTTTTATAAAAACAGAAACCTTTTTTGGAAATGTACCAGCCTTGAAGAAAAAAAACAACCCAGAACGCTTTCTGACAGCAATGGGAAGAGGGGGATAACGACTAATGAGTAACTGATAGGTTTTTGGGTAGGACACTGGGACTCTGAAAGACCTTGGGGGATGAATTCACAGCTGTACCTATAACCTCTCATTCCATATTGCACAGAAGTTCTTTGACTGTCAAATGAGTTTTGGGAGACTTGCTTCCATGAACTCTCCAGTATTTATACAAAGCAAAACAACTTCAAGGGGTCAGGGGAGCACAGGGGACAGGGAAGGAGCCATAACCAATGTCTGACAGGTTTTTAGCTTAATTTGTTATTGGCAGATAGTGAGATAACACTGTCATATGTTTGCGTATAGGAACCTAAATGATGTTAGATGAGAACAGTTTGGTCAGGTTACTCTGAGATGCCACTTGATAACTCTGCTTAGGCAGACTACAAGAAACTTTAAGTTAGCATAATATTGACTCAAGTTGCAGCTTCCAAGGGGTTTGGTAATTTAAGAGTAGTATATACCTGAAAACTCATAATAGACGATCTTGGTAAAAAAGTCCCTGACAAGACAACGGGGAAGGCAGAATGGATTTAAACTTCCTGATGCAGTTCTGATACAAAGCAAAGTGTTTAATAGTGTAAGCTATACTGACATACTGAATGCATGGCAGGGGAGAGGGGGGAGCTGGGACGAGGATGACTGTCTGAAATGATTTTTACGTTTGTATGTTGTTAAAGTTATTGATTCAAGTGTAAGATAATTTTGGTCCTTAGTGCAAGTTAATGTCAGTAAAACAGGAATGACAGCTGAAAACAGAATGGAACCAGGAATTATGCCAGAGAGGAATAATCATATAATCTAGATATATGTCCAACACTGTCAGAAAGAAAAACATTTCAGCAACTGGAATGCACCCCTTTGCAATATCATAACTTAGAAAAAAAAATTCATCCTGTTCATGCCTAGTGCTCAGTTAAAGTCCAAAGGTATGATGGAGAACCTTGTAAAATTCTAATGCATTATTTATGTAAAGTAAATCAATTACTATGCAAGAAAACACTCCTATTAAACTTGTCTAGTAGTTGTACACAGGGACTGTTCAGTTTATGAAATGCTGGGAGTCATTTTTGTGCTTACGACCGCATTATCAAAACCATCAATCCTCATTCCTTTTAACCCCCTTGTGGCTAACTGAACATTCAGAGTGCCCCCTGTCTTGTATTTCCAGCACTAACTAAAGGCTAATAAATTATTAGTTCAAGCCTTTTTTTTTTAACCATATAGCTCAATACACTGTAAACAGAGAAGATAAGTGTAGAGAGCAGCAAAGACATTTGATTTCATTAATATTTGGCAGAGCACACTCAGATAAGCTTTTAGCTAGCAAGGACTTCAGAAAATACAAAAGACTTGATTTTATTTCATTATTGTTTTTCATTAGTTCCTAGAGATGTTGAAAGTTATTTGATCACATCATGTAGAATTTAATGATTTACGGTTTAATTTACCCTAATTTTGGCTGGCATTGTTATTAATTGGCTTGAGTAATTGAATACATTTGGACTCCATGGGGTGAAAAGGGTATTGGAATTTTGTTTGGGTTTTGCTTTTCCCTGGCAATAAACAATAAAACAAGGGCAGTCCCCATCTAACTTTATTATTTTTCCTTAGCCTTATCTGAATTTGAAAAGGAACAGAATAGCAGTTAATGTTACACAGAAGCCACAGTGCTATCTTCCACTTACTGTTTCTGAAGCAGTAGTATGCTTTCGAAGTATGCATTAATTTAAGAAGTATTACTGTATCTGTTCTTTTTACATTTCCTCTTGAACATAAAAGCAATTTCACAAGGGAGCTATGAACCTCTCTGACTTCAGATTCAGTTTACAGAACACAAACTTTCCCACGGCAGCCTTTCTTACTAGGGGAAAAAGGGCTTCTAGAGTCTCTAACTCAGATCCCAGCTCTGCTTTTTCACAAATAATCAATTATGTTATAGAAAAAGAAGTGCTAGCTCCAAAGAGCTTCCAGACTAATAGATGGGAGGCAGGAAGGCAAGCAGGATTACAAGTCTGCTCTAGGATCATTCACTGAATGCACTGCTTTCCCATCTTCCTCCCAGTCTGTCCACTTTTTCTGAAAGGAAATGGCGGGAGGGGACTCACAGCTGATGGAGCAGAGTACATCTTTTTGAGGGAAAATATATGCATCTTCTTTTCATTTAACTAATTAATTCTTGATACAGTACACTATTGAAATGTAACTGTGTGTGAAAATTTTGCGGTGTTCCCAAGATAATCATGCAGTAACCTGATTTAAATACAATGAATCACATACAAATAATAAACCCTGCTATGTCGTCATCTTTTTGGAAGGACATTTCTCCCCAGACAAGGAACAGACCTAGTATAAACAGGAGACAGCTTCTTGCAATCATCTCAAACAAAAAAGCAAATAGAAACAATTCTGTTAAACACCCCTGAGCCAGATAAAGTCTTCATTCAACCTTGGTGAGCACTGATCCCTGGGAGGAGATCTGTTGGCTCCAGTGATGTTATTTGTATGTTATAAGTGCTCAGCCACACAAGCAGGGATCACACAACTCTGTGTAAGAGCTCACCATAACTTTGTCAGGATGTTTAACATTTATCAGAATAACGAATTTCTTTCCTACCACACTGCAGAATACCACATAGGACGTATTAGTTCAGAAGTTGAGAAGACCCAAATGGTTTTGCCAGCCTAGTACAATGTATTGCTTTTTTTGTCAGTATGTGTTCTGTGGGAGTGTATTTATATGCACCATTTCTATATGAAATGAAATGAAAGTAGTGGCTTTTAAAGGCCCATTAGAGACCAAGATAGCTACTGATGGGCTGAATGTTGCATGAATCATTAGTGTCTCTGAACCTGCATGTCTTCTCTATAGTAAACAGCTACTTTAAAAAGTGAAATAGAATATGTAACTTGAGAAATACTTTCAATACAACAGTTTCGTGAAGGTTGATTTGCTATTGAGAGCTTGTTTTTACCATTTAGTCCAATATACTTTTCTCTGGGTTGTCAAATTTCAGCTGAGAATTACTAAATGGGATTCTTTTTAAATTGGTCAAGTAGCTTTGTGCTTTTTTATGCAAGAAGATTCTGCTGCAGAACATCATAAGCATGATATTGGCTACTTGTGACTTGGTTTATAGATCTGCAAATGGGGCAAGAGAAAGTCAGTGCCCTTCAACTCCTCTTTTCCACTTGTTTGTACAGACTAGAAAGTCAACCCAGCTCATTTTCAAAAAAATATATTAGGGCATACTCAGTGGAGCAGCCCCATCACTAGATCAGAGATGGAGACAATATGAGGGGTGTGGAAAGTTACCTTAGCTTCTGGCATGGCTGCAGCCAGATTATAAACAAGTTGTGAGACTGGAGCTTGACTCTGGAAATGCAGGAATAAGACTGGTTTGCTTCTCATTTGGAGCAGGCAGGCAGCTTTAACAGCTGACATGCAAGAGTTTCCAGGGCTTACACTGCTGCAGTGTACATGTGAGTATACTGTTTTTGCAGATAAGAGATGAATTTACTTGTATTGTATAGGCATATAGCTATACTCTCTGTGTGAAAGAAAGTAGCACTATAGGGGAAGGAAATGGATGAGAAATAGAGTTCTTGCTGCCTTTCTCTACCACTAGCTAACCTAGCAAGAGAACAGTAATAAAATTCTGCTGAGGTTGGTTGATAGTGAATTGGTACTAACAGAAGAAAGACTTTATGCTTCAGAGGTGTGTTTGAGTTGCAGCAGCCTCTGCTCAAATCCCAAGGTGGTCCAGTTTAAATGCCATACCTTGCTCAGAGGTATGTATAAAAGTCTCAAAGGTGTGTATAAAACTGATACTTACCTCAAATCCTCCTAGTTGTTTAAGACCGTATTCTGAAACAGGTGAACGTTTCATCTGCAGGTTCACAAAAGCCAATAACCCACAGGTAGAGGTATTGTTTAACATGAGACAGGCCTCTACATAGCTGTGTGACACAGAGTCCTTAACATCAACATGAAGTAAGAGAGTTTTGTTCTCCTTTCTGGCACTGTAACAGGAGGTGAGAGTTTCATCGGTTAGTTAAATCTAACTGATAATTTTGCATGAATAAAAGAGCAGATTTACCCTTCAATTCTCTGGATATGAATAAGTAATGTCCAACTGTTTCCAAATACATTTCAAAGCATTGTTTTGTGTCAACAAGTTTATCTGAGGTGAACTGGCAAAAACTGTATTATGGTTTTCCCAAAGCTTCTATGCCAATTTGTTCATCTATCCATATTTGGGTACACAAGGGGACTCCATGCTTGAAAACTAAACTGCCATTTAATAGACAGATACTGCAATTGCAGTTAGCATTCTGGCAGACTGGCATTTGGATACTTTCTTTACATTACCTCCTTTGGCATCTGTGCCAAACTAT
Source organism: Harpia harpyja (assembly GCF_026419915.1). NCBI lineage: Eukaryota > Metazoa > Chordata > Aves > Accipitriformes > Accipitridae > Harpia > Harpia harpyja. Next base: position 55,948,354 of record NC_068942.1, on the reverse strand, counting down.
GAAAACTATGGATATTTTCAGACTTGTTATGTTAATAGCTCATTTTCAGGATCTGTAGCTGGAGTATCAAGACAATACACAGGTATGTCAGTCAAGGATGGTTACAAGTTTGCACATTGTCCAAAATAAAATGGAGGTGGGTGAAGCTTTTATTTATTTAAAAAAAAAAATTGAGTTCTTTGCAAATAAAAATAAAGGCTTGCCCATAAATGTTATTGGTATCTTATTTAGCTGAGTGATTTATACTACAGTCACCCCTAGTTAGGAGGATGTCCAAGATTAATTAGGTAGTCATGGCAAGACTCATGGACTCATAGCAAGGTAGAGTTCGTTCCATGGCTTTCTGATTGTGCTGCTTACTATTCATGTCACTGGACAGTGGGAAAAGTGCATGTAATAATAAAGCCATAAGTTATATATTACTGCAGAAGGAGCAAAGATTAGAGTGTCTGATGCACCTAGTCTCAAGGGGAGAAAGTGAAATTACTTTGTGAATCCTCTACACTTACAGTCTTGGCATAAGCATCTAGAGGAATGTTGGAAAAGTCCTCTGTAACTGCAACTCTATGGGCAAGTGGGAAGGGGCAAGCCAAGCAATGCTAACAATCATATATTTAAGAGAGAAGGAAGAAAAATCATCAAAAGATAGAGAGCTGTGCACAAAGGACATCATGCCATTGCGGTCAGTAAAACTGAGGAGAATCACTATGATTACAGGTGCATCAAGGAGTCTGAATGTAATTTCACTATGAGCTGCTGGGATTGCAGAGGAAGAAGTTTGAAAGCGTTTGATTTTTGCTGAGAAAACTTTAAATTCATACTGCCAATGTTTAAAATGTATTTTAGAGCAGTTCAGTGTTAGTAAAGATCAGTTTTTCAACTGATGCTATTCATAGACTAATAACAGAGCATCTGTGAGATGTGACATACCCATTTATTAGATGCAATTCTGTGAAAAAGCTGAATGTCTAATTTGTATTGAAATCAGTGGAAGCCGTGAATGTTCTGCTTCTTACAGAACAGGTTTTTATCTGAAAAAGGGGCTGTTAAGCAGAGTGACATTCACCTTTGCTATTGTAAATGTTTGTGGAAGAAATCTATAGACAGCTCTGCAGTGAACATTACATCTCTGTTATGACCTGGGGGGATAATATATGATAATTAAAATGGTTTATTATCCTAAGAGAAGAAACATCATTATTGGCATGCAGTCATATCAGGTTATATGCTGCTGTTATAAATGTTATTGCAACACAATAATTCACTGTGATGCTTCAGGGATCATCTCAGTGCCACCTGGTTCTCGCAGGAAGGGCACTTGCAAGAGAGGGGGAATTTTTCCTGGATTTTGTCACCTCTAGCATCAGCTCAGAGTACCCTGCACTTCTGGCAGTTCTGGGTGAATAACTTGCCAAACAGAGAATAGTCAAAAAGCTTATTGATTAAGAGGGATGGAGATTCTTAAAAAAAAAAAAGGCTGAAAACCATTGTCAAAATGCTGGCATATCTGGATTTGTTTTTCTAAGAAGATTTTGTTGAGATCAGCTGCCATTTTCCATGGTTAGGCTTCTCAGGTGAAGAACTAGTCTAAAGAAGATGCCATGTTAGATGAGCTTCAGTAGAATTTAGGTCATACGAATTTGTCCCTAAGAGATTGCATGTTAGATTGGAATGTTTAAGTTTTTTTCATGTCACACATTTTGTTTTGGTGTACATTTTTATCTTTGCATTTTTAATGTTTTAATGTGTTGTTTATTTTAATTATAAAATCCAGGATATAAATCCAGATTTCTATCCTGTAACAGTAGGCAACAAAATCTATGATATATTTTTTGTACCTTTCTTTGCAACTTGGATAATAGCCTTGCCACAATAATCTACTGTTAGTCTGAATTTCCTGGGGCTCCCTTAGGGCAGCTAAAACCCACTGAGAAATATTGAAAGGAATGGAATCAGAAATTATGAGAATTATTGTGAGCATAATTAGTAAATAAAATACATCTAGCAAATTATTTAGTCCATTAACTAATTTCATCCATTAACTAATTAACTAAACAGGACAACATGTTTGTGCAGTGACCATTACATCATTTGCTCCTGATTTCATAGCAAATTACCTTTCAGAGAAGCATGTTAAAGAATGGTTACGATCTGGTTCCTCAATAGCTAACTCACATTCTGTTAAAATCTGGGCAGCCTGATATCTTCATGACAATATTCTGTCCTTAAAAATATTGTACATCTTACTAAATACTCAGGATCCCTTCCTAAAGCTATTTATGCAGCCATCTAGCTGTGTGATACCATCACTTTTCATGTCCATTTTACTTGCTTGTCTGTTTCTCCACGTAATCTGAATGATTTCATTTTTTTAGGTAATTCAGACCTCTTCTGTCCCAAAAGGTGACAATCTTGATTAGACTACTTTAAAAGACAAAACAATTCTAAGTAGCTTCTTTAAAGTGATGTGGTGAGTTATCATAAGCTATTCCACTGTAACCTGCCAGACATATTATAAGCAAAGGACATGCAAGTGACTAGCAGCTAACACAGAAGACCTTCAGCTGACAATGTCTTTAAAGGCTACATATCCAGGAAATTATATTTTAGAAGGTGCTTTTAAATGTTAATCCGTAATGGAACCCATGATGGTTACCAACGGTACCAATGGTACCAGCAAAATACACTATTATGCTATTACCGTCATTTATAAACAACTGAACCTATATATACAAAATGCAATCACTGTGTTAGTAAGTACCTTTTTTTTATATGAGACAGACAGGCTCAAACCTTTAACTTAATAATACCACTTTATTTTGTCCCTTCCCCAAACCTTCAGCTGGATTTTGGGATAGTCAGAAATGTTCTTGCATGTAAAATGGACTGTATAAAAGCTCCCTGAGCATCAGTGGGCCAAGTCCATATTTTTGATTCATTAAATGAAACTCTTCTCTTAGCCGTATGGCTTTTGCAATGTTAGGGAATTAACTAGATTTTCTCTTGGCTCCTGTATCAGCAACAAACAGCAGTCAGCATAGTTCTAATTACAGACTGCTGTGAGACAGAAAGAAAATGCAGATTCAGATTGATTTACATATTGAATGAAGCTCATTTTGCATTTTGATAGCTCTTTCTCCTAGATCTCTCCGAGTTTGTTTTATTTCTTCTCTACCCCTGAGTGCTTTACAATTTCTGTGCTTACATGATTTTATTATCACCTCTTTGCTCCAACACACTTCAGATAATGGGAGCAACATCAGCCCGTGGAACCTGGACAGTTTCTGAGTGGTTTTGCTTGCAGGCTCAGAATGCCTCCTGCCTCCACCTCAGGACAAGGCACAGCTATACACATCTACTCCTCCACCCTGGTTTTCTTGGGAGGAAAGCTCAGGTGCACAGCTGAGATGAGAGCTGCAGCATGATCCAACAGGTACTGATCTCAGCACCTAGGGAACCACCTCCCCCGAGGCGCTACATCATGTCTTATCACGAGGAGTGTGGAAAAGTGCACTATTCATGTTTCTGTACTTGTCAATGTCAACCAAACATAGAAACTGTGAAATACCATGGGAGTAGTTGTTGCTCTGCTCTGTGCATTCAAAATTCTGAAACAAAGATTATGCTCAGGAAAATGTGTGCAAGAGTGCTTCTATGTCTTTGTTCTAAAAAGGCTGAAAAGCAAAAAAATAGCCATCCACACTGCTAATTATCTACTAAACTGCAGAGCACTTCTGAAGTGTACAAACTGCTAGTTGTTGCTGTTGCGGGAAACACAGTTTGAATAAAGCACCAGGGCACAATGGGGCTTATATTATTGTGTCTGCAAATGCAAAGTGGAAGGGAAGCCATAACTCTTATGCTATACACAAGCACACACAGGTTTCCTGCGGTTCTGACATACAAAAGTCAGAGGGATGTTAGATCACTCACAAACTGGTAATAAAGGCACCTTACCCAACAGTTGTATCTTGCAGTCATCCTGGTGAACAGTTCCCAAAATAAATATTGAAAGATGTGTAGATAGTTTTGAGTTGTTAAGGGGTACATGGTTTCTTCACAGATAGAGTATATTAAACTTCCTTCCCACTTCAGGGGATTCCCTTTCCCCTTCAGGGAATTCAGTTTCAACTGCTCAGCAAGGTGCCCAACCGGCTGGGATGCAGGCTCTCCTGCTGGTGGAGTTAGGCAGCAGTAGGAACATTTCTGTGCTCTGGCAAGTCTCAGGTAATTCACAGTCCCTTGGGTCCTGCAACCCTTTCTTCTTAAAGAGCACAATGGCTTTTGGATCACAAGCTAAATCATCCTTGGCTTTATTATTTCTTAACATTACATGTGTTAGCTATTCCTACTTCTCTTTATTGCAGTGTGTTTTGAGGCATTCTTTGTGACTCTCAGTATCATTTGTGCCTTCACCTATTTTCATATGCAATGAAAACTCATTAAAGAACAAATTCAGACACAGCCTCTCATTTCTATATGCTTTTCAGGTTCATTGCAACTGCATTCTCTACTAAGTTGTTACAGTTCCTGCCTACTCTTTATAAAAATACATCAGTATTATTAAAATTTAGTGTACCAGAATTACCATGGAGTGCTTTGGACTTTTATTATCACGCTTCCTCGTTTCAAAAACTTTTTTTAAAAGCCTCAGTGTAAGACTCAGTTTGGGGAACTGTGATATATCAAAACTTGATTCACCAAGTGATTTCTCATAGCTCCTGCCTTTCTATAATCCTTTTCCAAATTTCAGTGAGACGTACTAAGGGAACATTTTTTCACTTCTGTTTCCAATGACAGTATTTGAAAAGCTCATATGAACTCCTGCCATCACAGCTTCCTTCCAAAACAATTGATATGTGGCTGTAATAGCTCAAACAGATACTCCTACCTGGACAGTAGTATCTAGGAAAGTTTGTGGGAGACTATGGTCTGACTATCATTCAGTGTATATGCAGATACTTCTTTATGGAAAATTAGTGTAAACTAACTTCCTAAAATATTTATTTTCACAAAACAGATACTTCGGCCAGGACACTGAATCTGAGCTCACATTACTCAGTCAAACCAGATCCATATCCTTCTGTTGTCCCTGAAGTTTTCCTTGTAGATGTAATCTGATGTCCCAAATGTGTAAGCACTGAGAAAGATCAGGAAGTCTCATTTGGAGCTAACTCTAAGAATTTGCTAAGGATCTATTGTATTAGTTAAAATACTAGAACTTTATTATTTGCAGTTCCATTCAGTAGTGTATTGGGATTCACCCAAGAACCTCAGATTAGCCATTTTTAAGCAATAAACATTTTGGACCCTTTCATCAGTTATTTTGCGTTATTCATTTACTCTTATTTAGTTAGAACCTAACTTACTTTTTGTTCATCAATGTTCCTGGATATGAAGAATTTTCAAGAGAAAGATAGTTGATCTAACGCAGCTAAATCATTTTAATTCATGCTTATCCAGAATAGCAATGTGGAAAACTCTAAGTAGGAGTTAAGTGACAAGTGCATAATTAGGTGCAAATTGCTTGCACATTTATACAAAGTAAAACAGTCAAATATCAAATAATGAAATAAAAGAGCTTTTAAGGAAGACTATCAATATTTAAATGCCATGGCTGCCAAATAATCATTAGTCATTTTCTGTCAGCTAAAGTATAGCAGTGGATTTTTGACAGTGCCTCTTGGATTAATTTAGATTTAGCCAGGATGTGAAAGTAATATTTCATGAAGACTAGAAGCAGCTTTTTCACAGAGTTGTACCCATGGGTACAATAAAATGGGGTCTAGGGAGAATAAAAACTGTCTTCCAGAAGTTCTGTGTTTTGGGATGAAGCCAGAAGGAGCTAAGAGCCTTATGAAATACTGTGCCTAGGCACATAACTCAGCACTGTAAATGACACTATGAGGGTAGACACATATGTTAGGTTCAGCAGTGCTGAGCTTTTCTGTGCCTAAATCCCAGGTCTCAATCTATCAGCTTAATGAAGTTGACTTTGAATGCCTCAAAATAGCTTTGAAAATGGAAGGAATCATTAGAACATCACCTGCATAGGAATTAATATATCTCTGGAATAGTTTATTGAACAAATGCCAACTTCTGCTAGTGAACAAAAAAATTATTCTAATCCACCATGAAATTGAAAACACACAAGTAAAATGCTATGGCGTAATAACACAGAAAAAGCAATCAATCATTGCAGCTATCTAAATTCATGTTCTTTCATAATGAAATAAACAATCTAGAAGAAGACATTAAAAATAGAGTAGGTAGGTGTCCAGTGAAGATGGTTTCTAAAATGTGTAGGGCATATAAGATAAAAAGGAAAGATGATGACTTTGCAGCAAAGCCTTCATGTGATAGAAAGATGACAGAAACCTTTGCTCACTGAGTCATCTCTCTGAAGTTCAGAGGTCTGTTTCTTTGCAAGTCTTTCTATGGCACACCCCTATCAGATGCAAATATATTTATACAGCTTCTGCTATGCCTGGGCTGCTGAGGCCCAGCAAGATGAATACTAAGAGATTCAAAAGCAACCCAAAGAACACCAAGCTTAAAGGTTTAAGTCAGGGCATTTTGAAAGAGATTTGTTTTTTAACTTTGAATTCTCAGCACTGGTAGCTACTCCCCTCACTATAAACACTAATAACCATGGCATTAAAAAAAAAAGAACGGGAAGGAAAATGTAGCGTTTAAAAATTATTTGGTGCCTCCTGCATATCCTGAGCTCCTTTTCTTGGAAAAAGTTTAAAATTTTTCAAGTTAAGACACCTAAAAAAGCCAGTCATGTTTTTAACTCTTGGCCTAAGCCACTTGCCCAAGACAACACGGGAAACCTGTGACAAAAGCAAGAGAAAAACCTGGATTTCCTAAGCCTTCTCTAGTATCAGAGCTAAGGGAAGACTGTATAAGTATTGGCAGGATTTTAGGTCTTTATGGTGAAAACCAGTGCCTGGTGAAAGATCCTGCCTTTCTCAGTGACTGGTATCATTCTGCTCAGTGAGACTTCAGAAAAACAATTTAATGGCTTCACATAGGAAACAGAAGGGTTTGATTGCTTGGGCAATGCTGGATGTGTCTGCATAAAGGATTCAGGAAAAGAGTTACAAAGGAGTGCAATCACTCCATAGTTGTATGACACTGGGCATGAGCCTACAATGAGCAGAGCTGATAGGCAGCTACAGCCCCTGAAGCCTTCTAGTAAACCTTCTCCTGTCCTAAAGTATGCTCTACTCACATACATATTTGAGGGGCCTTTGGGTTTATGAAACATATAATTGTATGCTGATTTTGTTCCTGACATCATACTTTCCCTTGAAGAACTACTTTTACAAAGTGATATATTAGGACTGACAACAGTGAGTGAGTGTTTTCTGTTTTGATTTAAATCAGCAATTAAATCCATTCAGCACCTTTCTAATTGACAAGCAGCAATTCCATGTGCTGTAATAAAGGAACAATGACAATAGAAAGCACATGGCAACCAGCTAGCAGTCACCACAGCAACAACAGAAACATCATGGTATTTGTGGGGAAAGCAAAGAGGAGGCTCTTGCTTCCAAAGTTGAAGGTGTTATCCTCTCACAGTGCTCCATTTTAATGGGTTTGTCAGACCAACAGTAAGTTAACTATGTGGCAATCCACCAGCTCATCCACAAAATCATATTGTCAATGAATAAATATGAAAATGATATGCTGTGTTGTTAGTTGGATTTATCAAGTAGGAGGAATTAAGGACATGTTTTTGCTAATCACAATTCATACCCATAAATATTTGCTACTGTTTTTCAGCAGATCTAAATATATCTTCCTGAATGAATATGTTGTATTAGCTGGAATTTTATTCTCTACTTCCATCCCCAGAGAACATTATCCTCATTCACTTCTCTGACTTGGAAAAAGAAAATCTTAAGCTTTGCCTCTTCTATACATGCCTTTGCTTCTCCTTGGCATTTCCTGCCACAATGGTAGACTCTGCTCTATCACAGCACTCTCCACTGCTGACACTATCCCTTGAGCTCTCAGGGGCACAAACTGATGGTGTGCTTATATGTCTAGTTAAGCAGACTTTCTTGTTCTTAACTTTTCTCCAACCAAGCATCAAAAAATTCTTGTGCAGAGATGAAAACAAAAATGAATACAGCAATTTGTTCCCACTGAGGCCTATTCTTACTGCCAGCACCTGGCATAAAGGCTTCTCAGGTGACGTCATCTCTGATGCATGAAGCAACACTGTGCTGGCTTATGAGCTCAAGAATGCAGCCAGTGTATCAAGCCATGTGAGAAAAATCCTAGCCCAGCGGTGCAGCAGGTGAGTACGCTCATGAACACAGCTTTTCTGAGCGCGAGATGTAGCCAGATGGCAAACCCTTGATGGGCAAGGTCTGGCACAGTCGAGAGTAGAGACTGAGACAGTGCTGCAAATGCATGAGAGGGAGCTTCAACTGTGTGGCAGCAGAAGTCAGGGGTTAGTTATGTGAGATCGCTTGCTAGACTTGGTATAATAGGGAACACAAAGATATACTCACATATAGTGACATAGCAGACTAGAAAGATCGTTACATTACCCTCCCTTCCCCAGCCATTACCTCCTCTTCATCCTCTTCTTTCACAATGCCTACTCAGCACCTTTATAATTAATGTTTATTAATCACTCTGCCAGAATTGAAGTAGATTAAAGAAGATTTAAACTACACACTGTAATAGCACTGAAGGAAACCAGAGGGCAAATGGATGTTTTCAAAAGCTAAATCTGGGTGTTGACTAGTTACCTGTGTGATCAAGAGGCCGTGAAAAAATTAACCTTGTAAAAGTGGAGAACATTAAATTATTTTCTGAAAGTTCATATCTAAATTACTACAAAACACTCTGATTCATTTTAAAGGTATAGTGCACTCCTTGTTGTCTTGAGCACCTAGAGTGTTGTTTATCTCTACCTGTATGGAGCACCTTTGATCTGGATCTGTGCCTTGTTTCCTTTCTGTGTTCCTACAATCACAAGAAGTGATTCAGGCCCCACAGCCTGTTCTGAGTACTTACTGCATGCCACATTTCCATGTCTTCCCAGTACAGAAGTTGAAATGGATCACACCTGCCTCTGGGAACCTTGACATTACACAGTGCCAGTCTGTGCAGAGAGACCAGAGGTACCATGTAGGTAGCACTATAGGCACAGTAGCTTCTTACTTTCCCCAAGATAAGGAGGAATTTCAACTAACACAAACTAAGTGCCCCACTGAAAGGTAATGCAGCTTTATAACATCTGAGTTCTGTGTGTGTAGGTCTCGGTACTAGCAGATGGACTTGGGCTGCTGTCCACAGGGGCTTGCATGTCCAGGTGCCAGCAACTGGGTAAACTGGGGGTCCAGGAGTCAGCTACTGCAAGGATCCATGTCATGTATATGTATACATTTCCCACTAATGGACCTTCACCCTGAACTGCCAGAGAGGGGGACAGGATTAGGCAGTCTGTGTTTGCATGAGTGTTTCTGTCTGTGTTAATTTGGGTGGCTGTCCATGTATATATGTGTATATTGTGTATGTGCACATGGGTGCCCACAAAGAATACATACTACTGGCTTGACCAAGGAACATGGAGCTGCTGCAGCTCTGCCTCTTTCAGGCCACTGGATTCAGTGGCTCCTAACAAAGGTGACCAACACCACAAGTGTACAGGAACCAGGCAATTTATCTGTATATTAAGGCATCTATACATTACCTAGATGTTTGAAATATATCTGCACGGTTAGAAACGGCACGCATAGTCAACAAGACTTTTCCAAGATCAAGTCAATTTGAAAAAAGTCTGTGACAGAGAAGCTTGTGTTGCCAACACAAATTACCATTTTAAGACTATAACTGCTAAAGCACACCCTTGTGACCACTAAAATTATTTTGCTTCACCTAACCCAGACAGTTACTTCCAAATACTGGAAATCACACAAATGTCCCTCTCTTGCTAATGGGAAGAGAACCCACCCATGTGGGAGTGTCTGGGAGCCATCCTGTTCTGCACAAAGGAAACCAGAGTCCTTGGAAAATGTTACCTCTCGTGCCCGTAAGATGCTTTTATGTAGCAGTTATATACGGCAATAGCCATGGCATCAGTGGATTGAAATGTGGACCTTGGCTTCTGGGTTTTTGTTTCATTTTGTTTATAAACTGGAACCCACATAGGTCTATCTGGGCATTTATTTTTAATATCACAAGACAGTACTCTCCAGAAATTTTCAACAGGCAGTATGTGATGAGAGGTAAAGGTATGTGGGAGCGTGAAAAAATCAGACATAGCTCAAGACAATGATCCTCAAAAATACAGGTTTAACCAACTGGCTTTTTAAAATCTTCCTATAGGGACCTAACCTTAAGAGCAATATGATACAAGTGTTATTCCTGTCCTTAGGGCAGTCTAGACATCAGCACATATGTTTTATTTTTCAGAACTCACACAAAAAAACTTACCTCACTTACCAACACTGCATATGGCCCAGAATTACATGTATTCATGGTAAGCTGTCTAGTTTCTGGCCATCTGCTTCATCCTTTTGACAGTGCAGGATTGTTTCCAGTACTGTATCTAAGGCATTAAGCAAATAACTTTAAACACCTTAATAGAAACAGGGAGAACCTGAAATGAAAACATCTGATAAGCTACTAAGACTTTGAAATAATAAAGTGTTTTACATGTGTAGCTTTTTTAAATTTTTAGAGAAAGCAAAACCTCAGGTTTAGAGAAACCTTATTATTTCTTATATAAACTACAATCCTGTTGATTTAGGCTACAAAAATCATACCTTCAGAGGAACCATGTAATGGCTATGAAATAAAATCTACTTATTTCTGCAGTCATGCAGCACTTATGGCAACAGTACAGAAAACACCTTCATCTTAGGTTGACATTAGTAAAGAGCAAAGGTGCTGTAGTCCTCTTCTAGCGACCAGCTTATGTTAGAACATAAATGGTGACTGCTATAACTGAGATCTTTTCAAAACACAGAGAAAGATTGGTTTGCCTGCTAACCTCCATATAACAATAAGTCTAAGGTCCTTAATAGCAATACACATTTGAAATCAGATTTCAAAGTACTAGTTGAAAGCGGTCTACTCTAATGTTGTTTAACAGATGCAGAAACTGAGACAGCAGAAGGAAGAAGTTTTTGCTATAGTCACTATGCAGATCTGCAGCAGAACTGGAAACAGACTCCAGTTCTCCTAAGTCCCAGTCCAAAGCCCTGTCTTGTAGGTCACTGCTAATTTTACAGCAAATTATTTTATATAAAAGTCATACTTAGCAAAGTAATTAGGGTCACCAACAGTGACATTTTCCATGCAGTCCCATTAGCAGCCTAGGTGAACATCTCTGCCAGTAGCTTCTGAACCCACCACCTAGTTCCCCTCACAATTGGCAAAAGCACTGAGATAATTAAGTTCCTATTATCATCATGCTAATGATGAGAGATACCTTGTAATTGCTCTGAATGAAGGAAAAGTTCAAGCCTGGTTTTACACCTTGAGACCAGAGACCCCTTCAACATGTTTCTACTGGCAGAGGTAAGTTTTTTGGAGCTTGTTCTTCTGTGAAAGAAGTGGGGAAGCTGAACACAAGGAAACAAGACAGGGAACATTGTCTCTCCTTTGCACCACTCAACAGCTTCCTGCACCACAGAAACAAGAAATTGGAGTGGAGACAGTGTACAGCCAGGGGATTGCAAGGATCTACTGGAGGAACCAGCTGTGTGAGTTTAATTGTAAAGTGACTCTTTCAGCCGGACAAAAATTGTCATCCAGACCTCAATTGTTCAGATTAAGCTTCTTTTAACAGCTGGGTGAGGATCTAAATATGTGAGAAACACTATAAATGCTTTACTTTTGAATTATTTCTTGAGTCTTTTCTGGACAACAGTTTTCTTTTGACACCTTCACAAGTCATAGTGGAGGTGGCCAATGAGGAGACCAAGGCAGATATGTAATTGAGAAAATATATAAATTGTCTCTTAACCTTTTAGAGGTAAAAGGAAAGTTTAATAGAGTAAAAAATGCTTTCAGTAATTGAATACTTGTTCAAATTTTCATTAAGCAAAGATCCAAACCAGTCATTATAGTTTCAGTGAAGTGTTTTCAGTTTGACAGATATTTCTGAAAATGTTCTTTCCAGGCTGACCTGAAAGTTTGAAAAGGAAATCAGTTATTCAGGGACCTGAAATGAATTATGGTAGTTTTGTGTTGGCTTTTGGGTGGTTTTGGTGCATTTGCGGTTTTTTTGGAACTTCAAGCAAAGCAGACAGATAGTGTCACAATAATCCTGACTAGCTGGGCTCAACCATATCCTTATCTCAGAGTTTACATACAGCACTAGAACTCTTTGAAGGGGATGCTGGTGAACTGGGTTTCTGTGGCAAGGTTTTGTTAGTGGGGGGCAAGGAGGGCTGCAGGGGTGGCCTTTGTGAGAAGGGACCAGAGGCTGCACCATGCCAGGCAGAACTGGCTCCAGCCAGCTCCAAAACAGACCCACAGCTCCCCAAAGCTCAGCCCATCAGCCAGGCTGGTGGCACCTCTGTTAAAACATTTAAGAAAGGCTAAAAAATGCTGCACAGCAGCTGTGAGAAAGGAGCGATAAAAATGTGAGAAACACGTGTAGACATGAAGGTCATTCCTGCTCCCACGTTGGAGCAGTTCGTGAAGGACTGCATCGCCCATGTTGGAGCCAGGAAAGATTGTGAGGAGGAAGGAGTGGCAGAGACAAAGCGCTATGAGCTGACTGCAGCCCCCATTCCCCAAAACCCTGAGCCACTTGCAGGGGGAAGGAGGAGGAGGAAGAAGAGTCAGGAACGAAGGAGTGAAGTTGAGCCTGGGAAAAAGGGGAGGTGGGGAAAGGTGGTTTTAGATTTGTCTTTGTGTCTCACTATCCTACTCTATTTTTAATTGGCAATAAAATAAATTAATCTTCCCCAAGTTGAATCTGTTTTGCCTGTAATGGTAACTGCTGAGTGATCTCCCTGTCTTTATCTTAACTCACAAGATTTTCCATCTTATTTTCTCCACCTGTCCTGCTGAGGAGGGGACTGAGAGAGTGGCTGGGTGGGGGTCTGGCAGCCAGCCACTGTCAACCCACCACAGCTGGTATGGTGGGACATCAGAGCATCAAGCACAGGGGACATAAAACTACAGTAACAAAAAATCTTCCCTTGCCATTGGTTATATCTTCTCTCATACATGTATTTCAGTTTCTTGGAGCAATAAAAGTAACATTTGGAAATAAATACTAGAAGAAATAGGGAGGTCCAGGAGCTGACAATTGCTGCATACCTGTGTCATTTTATTCTCCAAAACTATGTGCTTTTGGCTGAGGCCAGCTCCATCCTAGCCCATCGCTTTCTGTCTGCAGGCTTATGTGAAACCTAAGCATCTCAGCCAGATGCCTGGCAGTAAACTGCCTCTTCAAAAGAGCACAAATATTTCCTAGCTCCTGTGTAATATCCGCAGCCCCATGTGGATGTCTCAGATACCCCTGGGATGTCTTGAATGGCACTTACATATAGGCAACAGAAGCAGACCCCACACAGCCCAAGGAAGGCAGGCTCTGGGAGAATCCCCACTCCTATGTGATAAAGGTGTAATCCAACACATATGAATTAGAAAGGGGAAGCCATCAAGAAAAAATTTTACGTTATTATACGTTTCATCAAGACTCATATCTTGTTACTGTTAAGCTATTAACTCAGTGTCACAAGCTTCCTATCCACCAGAATATTATGACCGAATTAATTTCATAATTGTTCACCAGTTTAGCAAAATGATAGCCACTTATTTTTCCCTTAACCATAAGTAAACACCATTCCCATATTCTCCTCCTGTTCATCACTGCATTCTTGGCAGGCATTTTTTTTTCCTTTTTTCTCTTTGTTGGCAAGTTTTCAAGGGCAGTCAAAAACATTGTTGAGAAAAATCATGACTGATCCACTCGTGACTGCTATGGCAAGAACTGCTGCATTATAATTGCATGGGGAGACAAAGGCTGATAGCCTTTCTATGTTTCAGCAGCCATTTAAAGCTACTAACCTTGAAGGCAATGGCAGCTGCTGACCCTGGAAGGCTGAATCTGGGTAGTGCTGAGCAAAAGAGCGAAGGGCTGAGCGGCTCTAATAGCCAGCCAGGTCAGCAGCAGCAGAAGGGCTCAGCGCCCCAAGGGTTTGGCCCCTGACTGCTGATTTTTTAAAACTGACTGGGCTAAAATGCTGGTTCTAGCAAGGTTACTTGTTCTTGCAGCTTGTTTCAGGTAGCAAATTAAGGTACCCCATGACTGTACAGCTAAGAACTCCATTTAGGATTTGGTCTTGAAGGGCACAAAGTGCCTCAATTCCACGGGACTTCCCTGGGAGCTGATGACATTTGGCACTCTGTAGGGACACGTTCTAAGAGCAAATATAAATGAAAGGCTCCTCAGCTGACTTTTCACAAAGCTATGCAGTGAAGATTGGTTAGCATTATAATAGATTGAGTTTGGCTCGACAGATTAAAGTGATAAAGCCAGTTAAAAGTTATGATGTAATACCGAGTATTGACCTGCAGTGTGTTGTAGCTGCAATTACAAGGCATCCGGCAAAATTCTGTGGTGGGTAGGGACTAATCTATAAGGGTGATTAATTTCACTGGTAGTTTGGCTGACGTAAGGCCAGTAAAGCCAAATTAAGTCTGTTGCAAAGCTGTGAAGATATTCAGTTTTTAAGACTAAAAGGTTTAAGCTACAGTCTTCTGTCTTCAACAGCTGAACAGTGCCTTAAACTAAACCTACTGGAAAAAACTTCAGTGTTAAAATTATTGAATCCTTTATAACTTGTTCCGAGTCTTTGTTATAGGCTGCCCTTGGAGCTTTCTCTACCTGATTTTAATTAAGAATATATCTGAGCTTGGGAAAGTAAGACCTGAAACTGAAAAGAGATTTGTAATGACAACAGTACTGGAAATATTCATTTGTATTCAGAACATGGAAGTGATGTGGGTTATTGCTAGCTGGTACCCTTGACACCGTAGCCATTTTGTTCAGCTCTGTACAATCCTAGTAGTTGAGCTCAGGTACTGCTGCTGTTGGTGGTAGTAGTAGTAGTAGTCGTAGTAGTAGTAGTAGTCCTAGATAAATGCATTTCTGAGTTTTAAATCAAGTATGTGTTTGAAGGCTTTACTGTTTTGTTCTTTGCCTTCCCCCTCTTTCCCCTTGCTACTAGTGTGACTCCAATCATATCAGGGGCAAAAAGATTACTGGGAGGTTGGAGGCTTCAGGCCTCTCTGAGCTGGAATCGTCATCCTGCCAGTCCTGTGCAAAAAGGATTTTCATCAGCTGCTAACCAGCCCAGGATAATTCAGAAGCCTGTTTTCAGTTCTTAATCCTGCAAAAGTCCCCTTTACACAACACCACCCTCAAAAAATGGTTTGCACATCACTGGCCTGGGATCTGGGTGGTCTGCCCAAGATTTCAAAGATGTTTTGTGGGAAGGGGGAAAAAAGGGGGGATGACTTTGTTCCTCATCTTGTTTTCAAGACAGCTTGTTCCTAAAACTAGCGGAGAAGAGGAAGTGCTGAGCCTTGCATGGTGTCAAGTTCTGAACACCGCACTTCTCCCTCATTAACTTTACCTAAGACTTATATGTAGTCTAATCACGGAGTAAGTGAGCAGCCATTAAAAACATCTAGTTCTCCTTAAATTAAATATGTGTTATAAGTGATGATTGCTTTTCTAAATGTTCCTGCAGTTATTAGTACAGCAAAGGAATTTGAAATAGTTACTGCAAACCAGTATTAGTAGATTGCATTTACTGAGTAAAAAGGAGATGATTTTCTTAATTGTTTGTGCTATAACATGAATGTTTAACATAATGTAAACTCTGACATTTTTAGCACAAACAAGAGTGACAGTATTCTCATACCCTCTTGCTCAGAAAATCTGTCAAATGAACAAGTGTTAACAAGTAGTTTGAAAACAGTCAAAGCCTGCGCTCTCATGTTTTATTAATCACCATAAACAGAGTTGAGATCAGATACTCTGCATGAAGTATATCAACGCTATTTGAAGATGCAAACTTGAAAAATTACATGTCCAGTTCTGATCTCGCTCCATTATTAATACAAATTATGGTCATAAAGACCTTTGTTGCAGTGTGTTAAAATACAACAGAGCCTGCTTTGCTTGTACCACTGGAAGTATTTGGTCTGGGAGACATGCTTCAAAAACATGTGCTGATGCTGCTTCTAGCACAAATGGTGCCACAGCAGTCCCTCTGCACCCAAGTCGCTGTGTCAGCCAGGGAATAGGAAACGGGGGGCTCAGTTCCCTCTCGAGAGGGCACTCATCATTGTGTCTCTCCTGACAGAGAAGCACAGCCTAACCATCTGGCTGCCAATTAAGCAAAATGTGAGAAAGTGCTTTTGCTGCTTTCAGTTGAAGCTGATTTACCCTCCCTGCAGTACTCAAAGAACTAAAGGGGAAGATGATGTCCAAGAGCTGAGCACAAGACACCAGGCTGGAAGTTCAGGTGTTTATTAGAGAAGGAATAGCAGTGCAAACTGACTTCTAAACCTGTTTGAACATTACATTAAACAGACATTTGGTAAAATACTGAAATAGTAATTTCAAGCAAGGACTGGAAAAGAAATCACCTTTCTCCCATGAGCCTCATTTCGGGAAAAGTTTAAGGGCCGTGACCTCCACCAGGGAAATGAAAGCCTCCTGCCAGGGCTATGTGAGCTACTGCTGCAGCTCCAGAAAGCACTTGGATTTAAGACAGCAGCATGTCCAGTACTGCCTAGTGAGTAACATGGAGCTATGTGCTAATCTCTGATCCTACGGTGTACAGGCAATCTCAGCATTTGTTGGAGTCATCATTTTTTGAGAATTGACAGCATTTCTCACCTGGAGAGATCGGGGCCCTAGACAGCAACACATTTTCTTGTTCTCCAAGAAGCTCATCCACAGCTAAGAAATTAAAGCAGCGGGGAGAATTATTCAGCAGCATCAGAAATAACAAAAGAAAAACTGTGTGTAAGCCTTGGCAAGGCATCTCTAAGCAGCACACTGAGCTTGCAGGACAGCCCAGCCATATTTCAGAAGCAAAGAGAAGATGTTTGTGCTCACCTAAAGGGGAACAACACTGCGGCAGGATGAGACTGGGGCCCAGAAACTGCTGCAAATGCTCGATTCCGATAGCTGCATAAACCCACTGGGATCCTGCTGTACCTAGTGGGGGGAAAGGAGGCTGAAGTGTAAGCAACAGCTGACATCCAGCTCTTGAAGGAGAAAGGATTAATGAAGCCTACAAAGAGCATGTTCTTCCTCCTGTTTCCCCAGCCTTATCCCATGGCATTACGGAAGGAAAAGTAACAGAAACAGTAATAAACTTACAAGCTTTACCTTACCTGAGGTCTAGCAGGTCCCCTTTCCTTTGCCTGCTCCCTCAGGAGTCCAAAGGGAGCTAGCTAAAGATGCGCAATGGGCTCACAGCAACCTGCTCGGGCAGACGGTGTTGGCGCACGGAGGAAGGGAAAGCTGCCTGCAAAGCCGAGCACGGGCGGTACAGCCCACCGGGGAGAGAGCCGTGCCAGGGAGCTCAGCCCAGTGTCTACCTGGCCACACCACACCACCTCCAGAGCAGCTCTTCTTCCAGTGTGTTTGGATTGTTACAAAGCATTTTTGATAATGTTACTGTGGTAACATCATAATTAGATATTAATAACACATACTTCATAAAGCATTACACGCATATCTGCTTCTAAGCACCACGGTTGTGTAGAACTATCAATGACCCAGAGTAAAAATGTATGTAAAAGTGAACTGTAACAGTTTTCCTGAGACTCTAAGCTGGAAGTACAGACACAGGGTGACTCTGGGGTGGGTTATACACTCAAATGGACAATTTCTTACACAGAATAATGTAACACTGAATAGAAGCTGCTGTGTTTTCCTGATCTGACCAGACCATCACAAACCTTCCTGTGAGTTTATGTTACCCAAACTGATTTTTAAGCTCCCTTAGAGCAAGTCTGAAACTTCAGCTGAGTTTTCTTTAAAACTCTCAAACTGTACTTTTCATGTCTGATACCTCAAAGCGACTGAACTGATACTTCTGAAATTTTGCATTAGTGCTTGTTTCTAAGCTTGTCAAGCATGAGAAGAAAGACAGACTTATCACTGGAGTGAAGCGGAGCCTTATCCCCCAGCTGTATCACTAGAGCATGATGAATTGGTGTTTAACAAAATTCCTTAATGCTACAGGCAATGACACAATTAAATCTTAGTTTTGCTTTTCCTTTTCCTTTTTACTGTACAAGTAAGAAACTTAGAAATAGCTGTAACTGTTGTGTTATCCCCAACCCCCAGTGGATAGATCCTTAGTGAGGCAGGACTATATGTAAAATTTTATGTATTGAATTGTTCTGGGACAGTCTAAAGGTCTAAGAAGAAAAGTAAACTCTCCAGTTTTGAAGGAAATAATGCTTTAAGACATTAACTTTCCTTATATTCATAGAATCAGAATGGTTTGGATTGGAAGGGACCTTGAAAGATAATCTAGTCCAGCCTCACATCATCTAGTCCAATTAGGCTGTGCAGAAATGTCTTCAGTAGATTCACTACTCTTTAATTCAAGGGTCTTTTTTTGTCCCTTTGAAGCATTTGGTATTGGCTGCTGTTGGAAATAGGATATTGAACTAGATGATCCATTTGGCTGAGCCACTATGGCAGTTTCTGTGTTCCCTTTTTTGAGAGTGAAAAAAAAAAAAGAAAGGATTTAGGGGATTGGGTGTGACTTGTATTCAAGTAAGTGTGACGTATCTCTCCCTATAATAAATGACTTCTATTACGTACAGTGTAATAAAAGTAACAAACAAAAAATGGCTTGGGCACTTCTGAATGTGTAGATCTGTGTAGTCAAATGCAATGCTTGTCTCCAAAGAAAATAAACACTTCCAAGTGATTTGATTTTGAAGAATATGAGAACAGTAATGAGTTACTAACCATAAAGTTTATTTTCACTATCTGCCTGGTTAAGAAATATTTGTTTGACAAAATTGTTCAATTGTGTATAATTTCTAAAATTAAAACCCCAGCTAAAATCAAATGAAAATGTCATTAACTTGACACAGCAAAATAAAATGGCTCAGTATCAAATAATAAACTTAATTATTATGTTAGCTAAAAATATGGAATAAACAACAATTCCTACAAAATCCAAAGGCAGAATTCTTCATTTATTTATCAGCTACAAAACCCAAGGCATTAGCAAATCTAGTACTAAACACTGTGTTTTCATATTCAGTCTACTAATGTGCGAAGGATCGCTGCACCTGTAGAGAGCAAACCAAGTTTAAGTAAAGTTTAAAAACAACTGTATGCGTTGCTGTAATTAAATAGACATTAATAACTAGCAGTTGAGAAAGACACAATTATAACAGTGGGTTATTTAGCTCTGTCACTTTCAGTTTTATAAGGATTCCTGTTAATTAGGGACAATATTTACATAAACAGTTTAAGTGAAAGTGACAATATTTCAGGACTAAAACCTGTTCCTCAGCCACTCCTATTTATGCATTTGCAGCTCTGTCAGACAGAAAACCTGCCTTAACTGTTGGAGATGCCATCACCTACAGATTATTTTCTGTGCTGGTGTTTCCAGCTCCCTGTGCATCTCCCTTTCTAATATCTATGTAGAGACTTTGTCTGGCCATGGAGGATTAAAAATAGGCTAAAATTCACTGGAACAGGTGTACTGTTTCTGATTTCAAACAAGGTTTTCACTTCTGCAAGACCATCATCTCTTCTGTTTGGATTTTACATATTTCATGGAAAAGCCTCCAGGAGTACATTAAGCAACACGACAATCATTTGTCGCTCATCCTACCTTGAGGAAGAAATTGTACATTTGGTGTAGTGTTTTGTTAAGTTAAAAAAAAGTATACCTACTGCTCATGTCCATTGATTTTATTGTTATACAGTACTACATTTTTACATCTGACATGAAGGTTATGGAAGTCAGCGCTAAACTTTCAAGGTTTAGCCCTGAAGGTAAACCTCAATATGTAACTAGAAATTAGAAGGGGTTTCCCTTCCTTTTCAGCTTCTAAGGGTTTCAACATGGTTGTCTTCTCGCCCTTGGGAATCGCTTGTAAGGAGCTGTAGGACTCAGAATTGGAGGTACTTCCCTTCTGCAGTGTCCTAGTTTCAGCTGGGATAGAGTTAATTGTCTTCCTAGTAGCTGGTAGAGTGCTATGTTTGGGGTTCAGTATGAGAAGAATGTTGATAACACACTGATGTTTTCAGTTGTTGCTAAGTAATGTTTAGACGAAGTCAAAGATTTTTCAGCTTCTCATGCCCAGCAAGCAAGAAAGCTGGAGGGGCACAAGAAGTTGGGAGGGGACACAGCCAGGGCAGCTGACCCAAACTGGCCAACGGGGTATTCCATACCGTGTGACATCACGTCTAGTACATAAACTGGGGGGAGTGGGGCTGTGGGGGTCGCCACTCGGGGACGAACTGGGCATCGGTCGGCGGGTGGTGAGCAACTGCACTGTGCATCATTTGTATATTTCAACCCTTTTATTATTACTGTTGTCATTTTATTAGTGTTACAATTATCATTATTAGTTTCTTCCTTTCTGTTCTATTAAACTGTTCTTATCTCAACCCATGAGTTTTACTTTTTTTCCTGATTCTCTCCCCCATCCCACTAGGTGGGGGGGGAAGTAAGTGAGCAGCTGCGTGGTGCTTAGTTGCTGGCTGGGGTTAAACCACAACATATGGCCACCTGGCAAATACATGAAATCAGAGCACAGCCATTTCATGTAGCTGAAGTTTTCCCTGTTATTTTAAAAGTTTTCTCAGGAAGTCAGCCAATGTAAAAAAGTTTTAAAGTATCTGACTAAGCTTACTGTAGCAAGGAGGCATCTGAACTACGACTATTTTGTAGCAGCCGGCCACTTGGGCTCCTTCTGGTCTTCAGTTCCCTCAAGACTCCATTTTACCCTGTAAAGCTGGTTTCAGATTTTTCTCTCTCCTCTCCATCCAATTAAGCTTCTAAAGTTCTAGACAGTACAAAACTGTGAATGGTAGTCAATCCCTTCCAGATACTCAGGGATGAAACTTTTGAAGATGCATAACTGTCTGATTTAAAGAAAAATTCCAAAGTTCCATATTTTAAAGACAATATTAACCAATTCAGGACATCCAGTTTTATCCTGTTTCTAATAATGTTGAGGAAAAACCTTTTTCTCACCATCTTCCA
Organism: Harpia harpyja; assembly: GCF_026419915.1. Classification (NCBI taxonomy): domain Eukaryota; kingdom Metazoa; phylum Chordata; class Aves; order Accipitriformes; family Accipitridae; genus Harpia; species Harpia harpyja. Next base: position 55,927,088 of record NC_068942.1, on the reverse strand, counting down.
CCTGTCTGTTACTCCCCACAGATTAAGTCTTCCCCCACAGTAAAGTGACTTAATTAAAGTTTGCTTTAAAAGACAGGAAAATAAACCTAGAAATAAATTCTAGAATGGTCATGAATTTGGTTTACATTTTTAAAGAGACATTCTCCTGCTAATATGAAAAAATCTGAACTAATAATACTTTGACAGAATATTAAATTGTCTGCTTTATGTGTAGCAAGAGCTGCTGACCAGATACTGAATTTATAATATATTTGTACTGTCAGCTGGAATCTGTGGATTTTTGTCAGGATGCAAGGGAAGAGGAAATTTCTAAAAAAATCCTTTAACAGATTGGGTGGTTTAATCTTCTCTGTCTTCTTTCACTCCCACCACATTACTGTTTCATCACCTGCTCTGATGTTAATCAGAATGACTGGGTCATCCTCTTTTATAAGCTTGCTGGATTAATTCTTTTTCAAGGTCATCTGTGAATTGACTTTAGTAACCAATTATAAATTGGATGGTATTTTAATATTCTACCCTCTCCCTGAGCTTTAATCTAGAAGTGATGAGAGACAAAAAAAACCCCAAAGGAGTTTGCATTTTAGGAAGCAAGATGATGAATGCCATTATCAAATACCTTTATAATTTCTCCTGCCCGGGACACCCTTATCTTTCCCACTGAGTTCAAAGGGAGTTGAAGGAAATTCAACATCTTCCAGAAACAGTGCTTTAGTCTTTTAGCTAATATAACTGCATATGATCTCTGGAGAAATCTGTCGATATTGGTATTTAAGACACTTAAGCTTGACATTCAGAGTTCTGTACTATTATGAATGCATCTCTATTAAGGCAACAGAAGTAGAGCGCTCTCTCTCTCTCTTTGATGTTTCCTTTTGAAATTTAACATTAAGAAGCAGTATTTTCCTTCATTGTATTTTTAAAAGACTTTGAAACAGTTTAGGAAACCACTTTTGGGCCATCACCTGGAAATAAACTATTTTAATTGTGTAATCAAAGATTATTTCATTGGTTTTTTTTCTTTAAACCCTATTAGATACCTGCAGAAACTTGGATTCAGAGGGCACAGATTGCAAAGACCAGTTGAATAAGGATTGCAGATCTACTGGTTAAAGACCTCACAAGCATTTTCTAGAGGAACACTTACCAGATGGCTGTGTTTAGGCCCAGCCACAATGTGTGCTCTTAAGCATCTTTTGACGTGACCATGCTAAAGCATTGATTTTCCCCTGACTGCCTCTTTGGTGTGCTTTCTAAGCACAGAAAGCAAGCTATGGCCTTCTGTCTGACCCCTCACAAGCCAGCAGTACAGCTGCCTCAGTTGTCCCAGACCAGTGCCTCCAAAGACCTCCAAGATATCTCCCCTACCTTCTTTCTCCTACTCCATAATAATCACATCAGCTCAAAATTTCCCCAAAGGTTTAACCATATGCATACCCCCACTTAACTATTCAACTCTTCAGCTGAAGCACACAGTTGAAGAAACAGACACAGGGACATTGAAAGGTATCCATAATCACACTTTCTTCAGTCAGTACAAGAAATAGATATCAATTAAAATTAAATGTGGTCTTGGTTTTGTTTCTGTACCGCCCTGAAGAATTCTTTAGGGTAAGTTTAGAAGCAAAATAAGGATCACAGGGTCCTTCCTTACCTATTTAGAGATTTTATTCCAAAATATCAATGAGTTTGTGAGTTATTCACAGTCTTTTTCAAGACCATGAGGAAAGGTAGACAGCAATTCTGTTGTTTTAAATTAAAAATGAAATGACAAATAGAATGAGAAATGGAGAACATGGTTGTGATAGAATTCGTTCCTCAAGGAGAATACTAATGTTTGTCCAATGAGGATTCTGCTAAGGATTTCAGACTGTGCTACAGAAAGAGGAAATAACCCCAAATGTTCATGGCGCTACCAGTACACCTGACCTACAAAGCCAACAGAAAACCTGGAAGTAAAATTTGCCTCATTTGCCTCAGTATTTGGGGGAAGGAGTGAGTTTTGTTCAGATCAGGACAGGCTTGAATTATGGTTTCAGTGTGGAACTATGTAAAAATTCTGGGTTTTGCTGGGCTTTTGTTCTAAGCCAGAAACAGGAGGTGACAGCTGCTTAGTGTTTTAATTTTGAATTCGCAACAATTGCAAACAAAGGACAAAATAAACAGCTTATAGGATGATCCTTTGTTTGTGCTCTGTTTATGAGTGTTGATTTCACTGTCCTTCAGTCCTGCCAAGGGCTGATCCATATAAAATCAAGATAATAAATTCAACTCTTGCCCGTCTCCTTTCTTTATACTGTCTTTTTGAAGGTATGTGCCAAGCAGATAGTGCTGGAAAAATAACTGCTTGCTTTTTCTGCAGAATTTATACATCACAGGTAACTACAGTGCATGCTGCCCCACAGTCATCAAGGCTTTAGCCATTATCAGGCAGATGACTGCAGGAATGAGAATTAGGCTAGACTCATTGCCTAGACATGGGTGGGACACCCTGAGACTCTTCAATTTAAGAATTACGGCATTAGGGCAATGAAGCAGAGGAGAGTTTTAGGCTATCATCAATACTCTGTACCAGCCTCTCTCCAGACTGTGTACAGATTTTTTTTTTAAAATGCTTATAATCTGCATATGCTTATAATCTGAAGATAATAGGAAAGTTCCCTGTTACTATATAGAACCATATAAAATCTTTTTATCTTAAGAACAGCAATCAGGCTTAGTGTCAGGCATGCTGGAATGCTAAAGCCCCAGTAATTTCAGTAACCTACTTCTCTGTCACTGGATAATAGCCACTCTTCAATTCTGCTGTGGGTAGTAAGTCGATGTCAATATGTCAAACTAAAACAGATCTTTTTAAAATGCATTCTTCTAAAATAGAAATGCTGTTTTCTCTTTTTGAAGAAAATTAATTTTGATATTTCCATCTGAGTGTCTTTTCCAGAAATCATTAATTTATACTTTCCGATGTGCTTTGAGTGGCATTCTAGCCTTTCTGAATCTAGTGGCAAAATTCTCTCTGCTTCAAATGGGAGTAAGGATTTTCTTTTTTATGTAGACCACATTTGTTCAGCTTTCAAGCATTGTTTTGCCACGACCCCTGCTCACTCAGCCCCTTACCCTGCTTTTCAGGTGCAGAGGGTTGTTTTCAGTGGTCCAATTTACATACAGGGAGACCTTGTGCATTCAGGCAGAGGTTCTATTGTTCATGTGCACTAGAAATAATCTATAAACCACACCATGGAGTACAAGTTGGAGTCAAATAGGTCACTTTTACAAAATATGGCACTAGAGAGAGAGTAAGAATGGTACATGGCTCCAAAATATTTTTCTTTCTCCATTCAGGCTTCAAAATGAAGCCATTTTACCCATGCCTGCTCACTCTTCGAATTAACTTTGTCAGCACTGGAACAATTGAGTTTTACTCCTACAAAGGTTAATTTTGTGCTCATGTGCCTGACTGTTTGGGGATGTATTACACATTGCATGTAGCAGCTTGTCACTGCCATGGGATGGTGCTTCCACCCCCTGAGCAGGCAGCTGTGCCTAACAGAGGAGCCACAGAAGTGAGCAGGCTGTGCCAGGCACAGCTGTAGTCATGACCAGGTTTACTAGTGACCACTGCAATGGCCAAGAAAGGCAGGAGATAGAAAACCTGGATGTGACAGGGGAAAGACCAGCACCCCTTGATTTGTTCTGGCTCTCCATCTGAGGTTATTGCCCCTGGGCAGTGCCAAAGGGGAGGATGTGCATGGAGGGTAGTAACTTCTCAGGCCAACACAAGTTCAGGCTTTCCACAAGTCCATCTGCAAATGCCTTAACTTGCAAACATACGGACCAGGACAGGGGAAGCTGAGTGTCACTTGTCTCCCAGACACCCTGGTGCTCTCCCAGGCCTACAAGCCACTTCCATCAGCCTCCTTTCTATCTTCTGGCCAGGACTCTGGAGCACAGGGGTAGGTCCAGACTCACAAGCTGCTTCTCTTTTGGCTTTTCCTCCTCAGCGGGAGGTGCACTATTCCTCCCAGCCACATAAAGGATGATTTCCAGTACTCTCCATGCCTCTCTTTTTCCCCTCCCTCTTTACCTGTTACTGGAATGACAGAATTAAAAATGAAGACTTGACTGGGAAGGTGTGTTTTCAATCTGCTTGAGGTTTTTGTACAAGAGGTCTCTGTCAGTGATGCAGCTATGCTTCCTTGGACACAGTGTAATTTGGGGCCTGTCAGGAACACATTTGCATTGCAAAATAACTTTTTCCTACTCTCTAACATGGTGAAGAAGCCACAAAGCTGTAGAAACTTACACCGTGCACTAAGTGAGCCCCAGAACATCAAAAGCACAGAGAGGACTTACTTACAAACTCATTTATTTTCCTGTCCCATTATGGGCCTCGTGTGAATTAGGGCTACAGGTTTCACACTGGTATTCAGGAGGTCATTTGTCAGACACAGAGAAATAAATTAGTGAAAACATTAACGGTGACAAGCATACGAGACTACCGAACAGTAGAAGCATTTCAGTCCAGTCCCTTTGGGAGTGAGGAGAGCAAGGTTTCATGGCCCTCTGGTCCAGGTGCCATAAATCCAGCATATCAGCAATGAATGTATTCAAGCACACCTCTGAACTGGCATTGCATATATACATGCAGTTAATTTGTATGACTATACAAGTTTAAACTTAATGTCTAACGTTAAAGGTCTATATAAAGCCTACTTTTCAAGGAAGGATGTTTCATGTAACATTTGCTTGACCTAGAAAGAAAGTAATTTAAATTATTATAAGATTCCTTAATCCTGTTTAACTTACTTTCCTAGAGAAACTGAAAATCCAGTGGCTCTTACAGACTTTTCTTGTGCTTATGGGATACTCCCCCACATGAAAAAAAAAAAGAAAAAACCCTGTGTATGTTGCATGACCAATTATAATTAAACTGGTAAGCTAATCTTTACAGTGTCAGAAGGACAGGATAAATTCTTTTTGTAGTGACTAATACGGCCAGTCTGGCAGGGGGATTCAGAGTTGGAAGCTTTATCTCATCTGTCTCCCTTGCCTGTCTCCCACCAAAGGAGTCTGGCTAAATCAAAAACACCGACCAAGCACCCTTCCTGTTTCCCCTGAAAATGTTATCCATTGTGAGCAGTGGCTTGAAGTCACAATTACTTCAGCATCTTTATTAAAACATAATGCTGAGATTTTACCTAAGATTAAGTATATTCATTCCCCTAAGTTTTATTACATTGAAATAGAAAGTCTTTAGGAATTACTGAAGGAAGTAATTTATTTCCCTTCTTTTTTTTTTTTTTTTAATATTTAAACACGAAAGAATAAAAAAAAATCCCTTTTTCATACACTGGTGCAAAGCATGGGTAAGACTAAAACCAATACATTTAAAAGTGGATGATTCTCACTGGCTTTACAGCAGCAAACATTGCCATCCTGATCCTGATGTGGCAGGAGACTAATAGAGAACCTTTCAGCAAAAGCACTGTTTCTCTAGATATTTTTGCAAGAGCTCTTTCCTTTGTAATGCAATCTGAATATTGTAGACAAGCCTCAATTTACTATCGACTTCAAAGGAACAACCTCTGTCAAAAGCACTGTGTTCCTAGCTCGTTTGAAGATGGAAACATACTGAAGCCCTTTCTGTCAGGGAAGAAGGAAGGGAAAGAGGTTTGTTTAGTCCAAATCCCCATTGGTTGACTTCCAATACATCAGAAAACTGGTATGTAGTCAGTTTCTCTAAACAAGACAAAGGGGAAAAAAACAGACAGCTCAGTGATTAATATGCTTACTTGAATGTCAGAGATATATGTTCAAATCGTTCTTCTGTCAGACTGTGAGCAGGGATGTGAAGCAAAACCCCATGCTTCAGGAGACTGGGCAATCTTAGTTGGGTTTCCGTATCAGTCTCTCCTGACAATTTTTTTTCAGTGGATATAAAATACAGAAATAATCACTGCAGCAGAAGTAACTCTGCTTCGTCATGAAAAACGCCTTAACCTTCAGCCTACAGGATTTCCCTTATCCATCCTTTTGCTATCTGACTGCATTTTGTGCAAGAATTTATGCAGTAGGTGTGTTTAGCTGATTTGATTCATTTGAGATCAAAGAATAAGAATAATACAGAAGGGACAATTCTTGTCAAGTGTAAGGTCAAGCTGTACACACGTGTCTAATAGGAAAAATGTAAAGTACTTTACAGGAAGGAAAATGGGTATGTAGGGGAGCTGCCTCTGGAGGGTTAAATCACAGCATAGCAGAAGCTTTGAAGATCTATTCTTGAACTGGAAATGGTAGCCTGATGCCTAGAGTCCTTCATGGATCCAGCTGGGTGCTCTCAGGGTAAAATATGAAGGATGGACACCTCCCAGTCAGAATACATGTAGGGTGGAAAGTCTGTTTAGAGCAAATCCACTGCCTTCAAATTTTCCTTCCACCCCCCCATGTAGGGCACAGCTGCAGTCCCATGAACCTGCCACCTTACCCTTATGCAGTCTCCTTGTACCTGACCTCTCCTCCCAGGAGAAGTCTCTTTGGCATGCCCAGACTGCTGTGAAGCAACTGGCATAAGGAGAACGTGCTCTGCCAAATAAGCATATCTTTGTAGCTAACACACAGTAACTGTTGTTCTTGGGTTGTTTATCCTTTATTCCCTGTGGCATCCGCTAATAGATTCTTGGTCGGACTCTTATCTTTTACTGACACACATTAGACGTGTTTCTAGACCTCTGGGTGGGGAGGGGTTTGACATTTCTCTTCTAGTTCAGATCGATATCACATCAGCAGGGATGGGTCAAACACCTGCAGCTCTCATTCCTTTATTATTTATTAACATTCAGTTGTCTCTCACCTCTTCTTGACCTTTTCTATTCAACTACTATGAAACCAAAGCCTTTGAACGCAAGCATCAAGTGGTGCAGCTGGATTGCAGGCTATTGTCCTGAGTAACGGGCAGCTAAAGCAGCAGCATGCAACACATGCGTGTTGCTAGTGTGTGCCTTACCTGGGAAAAAACTACCAAATACGAACCAACCCTGCAAGGAACTTGGCCTGTCTGTAGAGCTCACTGGTACCTAAAATAAATTCCTGCAGATTCTAGCCTCCTCCTCACCTTATACTGTATCTGATGAGCACTGAGGAACAACTCACTGTGTCTGTGTTTTTGTACCACATAAAAGTAGATAAAGTGTACGGTGATGACAGTCCCTCCCTTCATGGACAATCTCTGCACACTGAAAATCTTCAAGGGCAGCCTCTGGCTGGCATCACTCTAAATGACACCAGGAAGTGAGGCCACTTTTTGTTTTCACATCCTGTTATTCATGGCTTATTTTAAATATGATTATATGGATATTAATTGTTTTTGTCTTCAGCTAAGCAATTTTTAGGGCTTTATTTTGTCATATGAATAGATTGCATATCTTCCTCAAGGATTCCCAGAATATTAGGGCATGGATAATCACAAATGTTCAGATATGGGCAGAATGGGCATACGAATACCCATTGCATATGGGTATGCAATTTGCATGTGTGCACTTTACCTTTTACATACACACACACACCCCAGAACAGATCAGCTATAGACTCAGATGGGAGTCAGTCTGCACAGCTTGACAGGAGACACATGATGTTTACATGTTGTCTGCAGCCCTGAGATGTTAATATCGGCAGTACAAGGACTGTATCTTTGCTGATTTTATGTGAGATAATCTAATGGAAATAATAAGACAAGGAAACCAGGGCCTGACACACAACCATAATACAAAAATTAAAAAACAGTAATCATAATAACAAACCCTGCTTGTGGATGAAAACGTAGATCTCTTCTACCTTATGGATGCATAATTGCTAATGCATGGAATATGTAACTGCGTGTTCTGAAATGAGTTTGCTAAGCAGCAGTTTGTTTTATTCTTCATGGGAACAGTTGGTCTTTGATGCCTTTAGCAGTGATAGACCTTAATTTTTAAGACTTTGAAAAACAACATTCTCATATGTCATAACAGAGATGTTTATTTCATTTAAATTGTGAAAAACTGTCAGAGCTACTAGGATTTTAACCTTAGCATGAAAGAAATGCAGCTAAGACACATCCACTACTTAAACCATGAGTTGTTTCTGAAAAATAAAGTTAAAATATGATTTTAATTTTCCTGTTTTAATCAGACACAGACTAACACCCCAGTTCTGAATATCCCGCATCCTGAAGTGTGGGAAGTCCATAGGCAGACACCAGTTTTGTTTCTTGAGCCTATCTGCTTTCAGAAATGGACTTCTTCCAGAGCATAAAGATAACTTCCTTGTGTTTTTTATGTCTTGTAAAATTTCAGGATCCTAGGCACCATTTTATGAGTAAAAAGCCATTTAGGATAGCAAGAGCGAGTACTGCTGAGCACACATTTAACATGCAAGTGCAAAGAACAGCACTGTTGGCCTTTTTACCATGATAAACAGGAGAGGAAAAAAGCCATGTGCCATACAGCAGGATCCTCTAAAATCTTCTCCCCTTTCTATAGTATACAAATAATCTAAACTCTCTGCTTCTATGTCTTGCAAGCAAACAATGAGGAACATTTAAAACATCAGACATTCCTGAGAAGCAAATGCTTCAGGAAAGGGCATTATTTAAAAAGGGAAAGGGGGAAAATGCATTAGTAAAGTGAACGAAAACCTTTTTAGTCTGGCCAGTCTCACAAAAAGAATGGCAATAAATATTTCTATAAAAGGTATGTTTACCTCCCATAACCTCCGTGACAACAATTATTTCACCAGGCTCAGAATATTCTTCCTTCCTTTTATTTTTTTCATTTGGAATTAACTGCTTGTGTAGACAAGCATCTGCTGCCTCTCCATCTCACAGCTGCTCTCTCTTGAATTTATTCTTACTAGTCTGTATCCCTTGCCCATTTTCAAGCAAATACTTCAAGACTCTCTCTGAAATGGTCAGTCTGGGCAAAAGGCCAGGAAGTGAAATCACCTCTTTACCACTAGATTTCCTTCTATTTTACTTTATTTCCCTAGGAAACTTTGCCTCATCCCAAAAAGTCTGCCAGTCCCAGAAGTTGGTTGTATAATTACAATTCTATTGAAAGTTACCAAAAATGTGGGGGTTTCTCACTTTAAATGAAAATTAACTAATTTCCCAAAATGTTTTTATTTAGGTCAAAATCTGACAAAACATTAGAAACCTATAATAGGATATATGCTAATCTGAATTCATCTCTCATTCTTCTCTTTTGCTTGTTTTTTTCTAGGATGGGAGGACATCAGAACTACGCTCAACATCTTCCCAGACCTCCGAAACCTATGGTTTACACAGGCTGCTGAGAGCATCCCAAAGGACCAGAAAGGAAATGGCATAAAGAAGGTGTCAAATGCATTCTGACAATAATGCTTTTAAAGGATGGCCTTTGAGCCACAAAGGACCTTTAAGGCTATGAACGTCCCTCAGTACACAGTGGGTCTCCCGCAGCTGCTTAAAGGAATATGTTTGAAGAACTGCACGCCATCTTTATGTGGCAACTGCCTTTTATATTAGCTGTCATGTCCTTTGCTCCATGCTGACAGCCCTGCACTGCCTGGCATCAGGCTGCCGTGGGGGCTGCCCAGCTGTGCAAACACGCCTGCGGTCACCAGCACCACCTCACACACCAGCACATGTGCTGCACTGGGCAGCAGCAACAGGGACACGGTCCCTCAGCTTCTTCTGCCCCTCTGGTACTTCTGCGCTGGTGCATGATCATACTTCCGTCTTTTCTTTGGATTTCTTCCCTATTCTCTTATTTTTGTGTCTACTCCCTCTTTTTCTGCCTACTCACTTTATTCTGTGCTGCAGCTCTCCATTCCCTCAACTTAACTCTGTGCTGCACTCTCAGCCTTATTCCATTCTGTTCTGTTCTATTCTATAGCTATACATACAAACATCTAAATACAGGCACGCACACAAACACAACTGAAAGCTCAGATTCTGCAGCATGCGGACACTTCATATGGACCAATAAAATATATCAAACCAGTCAAAGCTCTGACCACTGCTGGGTGTTTGTCATTCAAGGTACAGAGAAAAGAGAAGATGATGCAGGGAAGGTTGATCATAACATGATGCATTTCAGTGTTTTTGCTATTTTTGACATTGTTAACTGCAAACTAGACCATATGGCCATACCCTACCTCCAGTTCTTGTGGACCCCCTCACACCAATGTATACTCAACATGAAGCTCCAATGGAGCAACCTGACAGTGCTACGTAATACAGGAGATGTGAAGAATCTGGAGGCTGGGACAGAATGAGTATGAATTATCCAGTCAACAAAAGGAAGGCGAGTGGGCTAGAGTGAGAATAAAAAATATTTATAGAATCCAGTATTTTTGGAAAAGATTTAAAGTGTTTAATTTGAGAGTTCTGGAGTTCATTTCCACTAGCTAATTACAGTATTGGAATCTTTCTTAATAACTCATTAAAGATGAATGGAAGTGTTAACAGAATACATTATTTTCTTGCATAGTTAGTAATGGAAACATGAACATCTAAACTGAACAGGCTTTAAGGGGAACATATGCATATTGGGTAATGCTACAGCCACATCTTTTCATTTGTTTGGTTTTGGCAATGCAGTCCGTCTATTAAATGTCCCTTCAGTAAGTCAGGATGAGTTCTATTTTATGTCCATGTCATAAACATAACAGATATACCACTGTGTTCGCAACAGCAGTTAAATATTATTCCTTATTTTTAAAAAAGTCCCATAGCTATGTGATAATGTCATTGGAAGTTGTTATTACAGTAGACAGGAACTTGCATGACCCCTGCTGGGTTATCTTTTCCAAACTGTAAGTGAACCTTGTTATCTATGTAGGCCTTTTGAGAGATGAATAATTAAATTCTTACGATCATGCAAGTTGTTACAATAAGACAGAAATTCTTATTTTCATTTCCTATGCTGTTCCCAGGAAAAGTAACAAAAGCATGCCAGATTCCACCTGGCATTTTTACTCCCTGTTGCAAGTTGTTTGACTGAATGTAGGGAAATTCATGAGAAATCTTGGTACACTGTTGAAATGAGACAGTTCTCACTGACTTCAAGAGGGTCTGAGTTTTAACTTAGGTATTTTCTTAAAGAAGAATATAACCCTTTAGTGAGAAAATACTTTTCTTTGGTTAAACACAACTTACATGTGAAATGTAGGGCTGCCTTATTATTTCATAAACCACTTCTTAAATACAGATATCAATTTCATGAAGCACTGAATGAGGCAAGGAGGATTTAACTCATAATTTTTGAGGCACACTGTCAAACAACAGTGGTTCTCACTTGTTCGAAATACCTGATCCCATTGGGTTATTTAAATTATTACCCATACCTTAGCAGAGCACTGAAAGATGGGGAATGTGTTTTGACTTTACTCATGATAAATCACCACAAGGATGTCTGGATCCAGTAGAGATATTGGTTGGGATGAGTGGGAAGAAGCGAGCTCATAGGGACAGTACAGTCTCTCCACTGCCAACGGGTGTCTCTCCACTGCCAACCGGTGTAGACTCTGCAAGGTTGCAGCAAGCTAAAAGGCTGGAGCCATGCAAACAAGCATGGCTTCTCCTTCCTTTCTCACTCCCTTTCCAAAGTTTCCAATCCCAAAGAAATCAGTATCATGCAACAGACCACAATAGGTTTCTTCACACGTACAGGACAGGTGATAAAGGGAGGTGCACTTCAGCAGCCTTCCTTTACGCTAGCAGAAAACAGACGCTGTAGCTGCTTCTGCTGTTAGACACTGTTTACAGGTTTGTGGCACAATGGGTAGACAGCTCCATTTCCAAACATTTTCTGTATCCCCTTTGGGGATAAGAAGTCTCACCAGCCAGTTTAGTGACGTTACTCATGCCCTACACATGGCAGTGTTATGCAATCATTTCACTTGTCTCCTTCACAGCCAGGCAGATCTCTTTTATTGTGCCATCCATCTACCTCTGTGAAGCAAAATACAGCTCTTAGTAAGAACAGGATATGGTATCTCTCTAAAAGACTACTTCTAATGAGAATACACCCCCTTAAGCCCTAGCAGTTGCAAAGTATGTGCTTGCATACAGCTGACATATTTCCTGGTTAGTCGCAAAAATAATTTACCTTATAAAAATGCAAAAAAGAATCCACCCTAAAAGAGAAAAGTAGTCTTATTAATTCAGCCCTTCTCTCATTACTCCTTAGTCAAAATGTACATATTATTTTAAGACAGATACAGTTACATAATGAAACAAAAAACCTAATGGCTCTCAGTAAAATTACAATTAAAGCAAGCCACTGTATTTCAAAGGCTCATATCTTACAGGCAGAAGACTAAGGAACAACCACAGCTAAACAAGATTTTACTGCTGAGCAAAACAGCTGCATTAGGACTTACACATCAATCAGCCATATAACATTCACATCCATGTAATAAAGTCTTCTTTATATGTAGAAGTTTAGTTGCCTCTCACACTGACTGGTACCAGCATTTGTGTGCAAGTAGCTAATCCTCTCTTTCAAGAAACGATTTCTTCAGGAAAAGCCCCGTGAAGACACTTAAAGAGTGTTTTCTTATTTACTTAAAAGTAAGAACTAGAAGAACATTCAAAACCAGAGGAACAGCTGTTTTCTGGAGATGTAGTAGACCTGTTATTTTTTAAATATTTTGCAGGACTCTCGGGGCAGCCGTAGGAGAGAAGAGCAGGTATACAGGCAGATCAAGTAGACAGACATACAGCTACTGTCTCTTATTTCCTGCTGGCGAAAGCCTTCAGCTTTGGCATGCAGTGTTTTCATCTTTCCGTGCGGTACGAGCTCTGACGATGAGACTGGGCTGCCTGGGGCACTGGTGGCTAACCTGTTTTTTCTAAATTGCTGGTTCAAATATAGCCTACGAAATTAAAGTCATGGCCTGTGTGAAATGAGCCAGTACTACCCGTCAATTACCTGGCAGAGAGGCCATCCCAGATGGCTCAAATCATGCCCTTGCTGACAGCCGAGAAGAGAAGCAAAGGAGCAAATGTTCTCATGACCTGAGCTGCGTTCTCCTCTCCAGGGACAGAGCCTTAGGTTTGAAGCATAAAATGGAAATTTGGGGGCTTCTATATTATTCCTTCTATTTATAATGGTTAGTTTCTATTCAGCTGTAATAAATGAACTCAATTTTGAAAGAGAAAACAAACTGAAGCTCTAGGATTGCAGGGGCAGATTAGGCAAAGTCTTGTCAGCACTCCCCAGCAAGACCACAGTAGTAAAGCTGTAGCAACCTCTCGTCTCTCCCAAACCCACCAACCACATTTCGGGAAAATGTCTCAAGATAGTAAGCTGACAGGTATTTGTAGAAGTGTAGCTTTTGTACATCACCAAGAAATATCAAAGGGCTAAAGGAATGGTTCATTTAGTTTAGGTACATTTAAGGTTAGATCCAGTGACGAACTAGAGATATAAATGCTAGATGATAAAGCTTCCTAATGCAAACAGAGTCGCATCTTTCCAGCTTGGGTCATAGGCAGAGAGCGAGGATCTCCCTGTGCTCACCCGCACAGGCATGTGGTTCGGTGCCGCTGTCCTGACGCACTGTGGAGAAGAACGAACACCGGCGTGACAATCCCAGTAGGCAGCAGAGCTCTGAAAATATAGCTGCTACAACACCGTAGATTTTTACTTTAGTGGCTGTATCATCTCTACACCTCGATTAACCAAAATTCTGATTTCATCTAGAATTAAACGAACAGGTTCTTGTTTTGTTATGAAAACCTATTTTCCATAAAATGAAGTCTACTGGCACCCAAATTTAATTACATTCCCCGCTGCATGTAGCAAATTTAACATCATCATTTTTACCGAAGCAGTTTAAAGCTCTTGAAATATAAAAATTGTAAGAATATAGGCAATATTTGATGTAGTTTCATTTTTGCTGAATACCAAGAGAAACAAAATACCAACTGAATGTGAAGATCTAACTAAAACCAGTTATGAATGTGTGAATTCAGTTTACCCCTAATCAAATTCTTCTATTTCATTTATTTCAAAATGTTGCTTTGTTAACTCTTACAGTTGTGATAAACAGCATTTCTGTGTATGTGATGCCCAGTGGGGCTGTACAAGCATTTAGCAAGATATTTCCCCAAAGCAAAAATGAAGTAACAAATAGATGCATATTTTGAGGAGAGGCTTATATTTAATTCTTGTATTTTTATATAGATCTGAAATAAATATTTAAACCATTCTACTTACCATAGAATTGTAGGATCATACAACAGTTCAGGTTGGAAGGGAGCTCGAAAGATTCCCTGGTCCAACCTTTTGTGGGAAAGGGAGCCTAGATGAGATTATCTTGCACCCTGTCTGACTGTATCTTGAAAGCCTCCGGTGATGGGGACCCTATCACACCCCTGGGGAATTTGTTCAGTGAATGATCGTTCTTAGTGTAAAAAAATTCTTTCTTATATCAAGATAAAACCTCTTCTGGTGCAGCTTGTACCCATTGCCCCTTGTCTTCTCTATGTGAGTCCTTGTGAAGAGAGAACTTCCATCCTCTCTGTAGCCACCTTTTAAGTACTGGAATACTTGAAAAGTCATAAAAAATGCTTGAAAGTCTGCTTTATTTGGCAGCGTGTGTGTGTGTGTCTGTGTCTGTGTCTGTGTTAATTATTGATAATTATTTGCCAAACTGGACAATTAAAGAAACCAGAATTTACTCTATTATTAGTATCTTATTTTTTGCTTTATTGCGACCTCTGTGCTCAGCTAGGAGATAAGAATGCCAAGCCTATCCAACATATTGTCAGAAAATGAAGGTTAAAAGCAGCTTCCATCAAGCTGCAGTTTCTTGTCATCAAGTATTGGGAGAGGGAGAAGGCAGACAGAACCAGGAGTGGCTTGCACGTTGTCTCTAACTCTAAAGCATACCATACACAGGAGATATACCAGGCAGCGGGGATATACTTTGTATAGAACTTACATAGACAGTATTCTTCCCCTTTACCCCTCTCCCTTCTTCTGTTAATAAAAAAAGATTAATTTTGTGAATAGAGACCGCTGCATGCTTCCTGTGTTCTCTGCTGCTGAGGACCCAGGGTCTGGGACAAGTGGAGAAGTATAACTCCAAGCTTTTGATTTTCTTCAGTATGGTTTACTCCAGTTCTGGCAATGCACTGGCAACAACAGCAGCTTTGTCCATCAAGACAGTTTCCAGCCGGAAAACTTAAAAAATTTACTGAATATTTGGAATCCATTATGAAAATAGGCTGTGCTTCAGAGCTTCGTCACACAGTGTGTTTGTACACCCATCTTTCTAATTCTTCTTTGAGGTATCCAGAGAAAATGAGTTGTATCTCAGTGTAGGCCTAGAGTGAATGAGATCTGTGCAGCTTTGTCACAAGCTGGCTGAATGGGACTTGTCAATCCACATTTATTCCCCCTGAAGAGAAATTAAATTCTCTAAGGGCTAAACAGATGCAGAGCCTACTAGTGTACTGGAGCAGTGAGGGCACTTTGTGCAGGACTGAGTCCACCTGGAGCCTTGATCCAGGACTGTAGAACTCATGCCTCCACAGACGACAACTAGATGAACCTTACTTTTTTTAAAATTCAAAATAGAATCTTTATTTTCTGCTTTTTTTGTCAATTTTTTTTGGGGGGGGAAGGGCGGGTATATTCAAACGCTAGGAATTCGTACTGTATCACACTCACAAAACCAAAAACATTGACAGGGGTTCTTCCAAAGTGAAAGCTGGAAAACGAAATGCACGCATATGCATGTGGTTTTGTGCCACCTAAAACGCCTGGGGAAGAGACTCAGATGTGTGCTGTATCTGAACATACACATGACAGCAGACAGACATCGCAGTAAGGAGCATGAAAATAAGGCGACACGTAGGCTGCCTATGGAGGAACAGTTGCAGCAGATCAGTTAAACTCACTGAAGAACAACCTAGTGGAAGTCATCGCAGGTACCTTATGTATGACGCATTTAGGCCAACTTGCTTGAAAAGAGCGAGCTGAATCAGTTTTTGTGAGCGTCAAACTGCCTCCCATACCGGGAGCTAGGGGGTTGGGTGCATGGCTTCACCTCACCCAGACACCTCCATCTTTCAGGGAAGAGGAGGCCACTGAAGCTGGACCGCTTTTCTCCTGGAAGCGCCGTGCAACAGGCTGGCAAGATGGGCCCGTGACCCCGCCGCTGCCGCCGAGGTCCTGGGCCTCGCCACCCTCCTGCCCCTCCGACAGCGGGGCGGGCACCGGGATTTTCCACCTTCCTTCTCCGCCGAGGCTGGACACCCGCCCGCCGGGCAGGGGGAACGCTTCCTGGCTGCACTGGGAGGTGCTTCTCGCCCGCCCGCCGACAAACGGAGGATGCCGAGGTCAACCCCGGCTCCCGACACGCTTCCTCCGGCAGGCCCGGGGGAGGGCCGTGGGCGCGGGGACGGCGCTGGTGTGGGGCGGCCGGGGCCAGCCCGAGGCGGGGCCCAGCGCCGCCACAGCAGCCGGGGCAGCCCGCGCCCTTCGGCCCGCCGCGCCGCGCCGCCAGCATGAGGCGGGCCGGGCCGTGGTGCCTGCTCCTGGCCGCGGCCTGCGCCCTGGGCCGGCCCCCGCCGCCGCGGGCTGCCGTGCGCTGCCAGGCCGCCGGCGCCTGCTTCAGCGCCCACCTCGCCAACGGCTCCTACGCCGAGGCCCGCAGCGCCTGCGGCCGCCGCCGGGGCGGCCTGGCCTGGGTCAGCGGCGAGCCGGAGCTGCGGCTGGTGCTGAGGCTGCTGGCGGAGGCGGCGCCGAGGCCCGCGCCCTCGCTCTTCTGGGTCGGGCTGAAGAGGAACGCCACCGCCTGCACCGACGCGGGGCACCCGCTCCGCGGCTTCTCCTGGGAGGGCGCCGGCGGCGGGGCGGCCCCGCGGGAGGTGCCGGCGGCGCTCGGCCGCTGGGTGAAGGAGCCCGTGCGGTCCTGCCTCACCGCCCGCTGCGCCGGGCTGCACCTGGCGGCGGCGGCCCCCGACGGCGGCCGCAGCTGGGGCTGGAAGGAGCGGCTCTGCCAGCGGGAGAGCCAGGGCTACGTGTGCAAGTACCAGTACGAGGGCGCCTGCCCCGACCTCAGCCCCGCGGGCGCCCTCCGCCTCGACTACCGCCTCCCCTTCGAGGAGCGCAGCGCCAGCGCCGGCCCCGGCTTCAGCCCGCCGGGCACCGTGCTCACCGTGGCGTGCCTCGGTGGGGAGGTGCGGCTCACCTGCAAGCCCGAGCGGGCCGGCTTCGCCTGGAAGGGGGCAGAGGAGCCCCTCTGCCCCTGCAGCTACCGCAGCCCCGGCAGCGGGCGGTGCGCCCAGGCCGCCGGGTGCCGCGATGCCGCCGGCGGCTTCGCCTGTGCCTGCACGCCGGGCGGGCGGGACGGGACGCCTTGCGCGGCCACGGAGGCGGCCCCCACCGCCGCGGGCGGCCTCGCGGAGCCGCCGGGTGCCGGGGCGGAGGGGCAGCGCCCCTCCGCCCCGGCACCCGGCGGCTCCGCGGGGCCGCCCGCCGCCACCAACCGGGCCGCCGGCGGAGCGAAGACGGCTGCTCCGCCGCCCTCCTCCTCCTCCTCCTCCTCCAACTACGTTTTCATCCTGGTGACGGTCGCGGTGGTGGTGCTGGTCATCCTCGTCATGACCGTCCTGGGGGTCTTCAAGCTCTGCTTCAACAAGAACTCCGAGGGCCGCCGGGACAAGGAGCCGCCGGAGGCCGGCGGCAAGGCGGAGGCGGGCTCCGCGGAGCCGGGGGGAGCGGCCGGAGGCGACTAGCCCCGGGCGGCCGGGGCCCCCTCCCTCGGGGCTGCCCCGAGCGGCAGCTCCCACCCCAGGGTAGCGCTCGGCTCCCCCCCCGCCCCCGTCTCCCTTGCCCCCAGCCCGGCTGCCGCGGGGAGCCGAGGAAGAGGCGCCGTGGGACTTGGCTGCGCAGGACTTGCAGATCGTCAGACGGGGGGGCATGCAGCGACCCCCTCTTTCAGGGGTTTGAAGCCTTTGGACAGTCGAGCTTTTGTCAGTCTGAAAACCAGTTATTTAGGTGCTAACGTAAGTAAAATATAAATAAAGCAGCCTGGCCGACAGAGCGATTGCTTATCTGCAGCTGCAATGGTTGTGGGTTTTTATCCTCACAGAAAGTGTCCTTGGAGCAAGTGTAAAGGGGACCACTTTGAGCGCTCGCGTCTTGTAATTTAGAAGTCACTCCTTGTCTGAGTGGTACTTGGAGGCTCTCGTTTTCTTTCTAATTGCTGGAGCATTTGGAGAGGTGAACTGCCATAATTTTGGAGGAAACTGTGACCCATACTCTTTCAGACTGACATTCTTAAAAATGAAGAGCATTTCTATGCTTAGAAGGTCATTAAATTGCTGAGGAAGTGGGAGGTTAATGGGGTGTCAGTTTTATACTTCAGCTGATGAAAAGAATAAAGGATGATTTAAAACCTAAGTCACTGCTATGTTTGTTACTTCATACAATATGCATTTTTATTATAGCAGAGCAACAAATTTTTTAGTTACAGTTTTTCTCCTAAGGTGCATTGGTACAAAACGTGGTTTCTGCATACAATATGTGGCTCCCTTACAAACAGACAAGGTGCTGACACGCTTTGCACTGTGAGCGGAGTTAAGGTGGGTCCAAATGCATCATGCAAATTCCATTCTTTTTAGTCAGATACACTGTTTTCCATGGAGTCCCTTGAGAGTAAGGAAAGAAGGATTCACCCTTTGTCCCCCTTTCTAAATGAGGTAAACACTTCCTCTGTGATTTCCCTTGGGAATTCCTGTAAAGCAGCTTTCGTCCTGGCTGCAGAGCTGGCTTTCTTTACAGTTCAGAGTGCTGATGCTCACTTATTATTATGGTGTTGGTTTTCAATTAAAGTTAAATATTGATTCAAGGTTTTCTGAGTGCGGTAAGACACAACTAACTGGATCTCATCCAAGCCTTTTGGGGTGCGGGGAGGGTAAGGAAATATTTTTTCCCCTTAAAAGAACTTTAGCTCTGAAATGTCTTTAAAGATGCTTTTTTTTGGTTTGTTTTCCTCTCTTTAGAGCTGACCTTCTGACTACTGCTTTCATTTTGTCACTTTCCTGTTGAGTTTGGAGAACTCTGTTTCAAACAATGTGTATTATTACCTACCTATTTTTCTTGCAAACAGAGACTTGAAGATTAATCTGGTGTAAACATCTGCTAAGGATAAAGTATGCCATAGTGTGGTTTTTTCTTTTTCCCTTCCTCTCCGCTTAATGATAATAGGCTGTTGCTATCTGAGAAACAGTCTTTTGCTTTTGTTAAGGGGATCACAGACACTTGTGAGCCATCAGGCTGTCTATAGCCATATATTCCATTGTATCATGACAGGAATGAAATCCAGCTAGGTGAGAATGCTACTCATTACAAAGCTGTCTCATAATTTGCATGCTTTTCTAATCTGTTTATCTGACATTTGTATTTCAGAAGGCAAGCATTTTTCAGCTTCAGTAGGAGGCTTGATTCTACATTCAGATGTGCACAGATCTGGAAAATGACTTACCCGTTAATGCCTTTTGTCTTAATACCACACCTGTTACCATCACTGTAAGTCATTTGTTTTAGAGGGCAGTGTGTGGAGCTCCATTCTGCAAGGGGCTGTATAAGCAAAGAGCAACTAAGATGAATGAGAGCCTCCCTAAGTTATTATTTCTATGTTTTCCTCTTTCCCACATACTAGACGGCTGAACTCTTAATGGGACTGTACAACTGTCGAGGTATATTTTTCTAAGCTCTAGAAATACTCACATTATCTGTTTCAGGATTCTTTCTTACCAAGCACACAGCTAAGTACTGAGTTAAGTGCCTGTAACGGACTGCTTCTTCTGGCATCTCTCAGGATTTGACTCAGACTATTCAGTTAAAATGTACAAGTTCATGCCCTTGCAAGCAATTCACCTGTCTCATCTTATTATTCTCATTTCACTGTTTGTCTTGGCTTCCTGTGAAATCACATTTTGATTTCGGAGTTCTTTTTCTCACACTCAAGATTCAGGATTAAGCATTAGACTTACTGCATTAGACTTACTGCATGGAGCTTAATCACTGGTACATGCAACTTAGTTCCTTCTAGAATTAATATTTTCCATTTCTTCAGGTTGTGGACATTTATCAGGGCTGTAGAGTGGTGATTCATACATTTCACTAATGATACATAACAGACTTTAAAGGCAAACACAGCAAGGCAGCAGCTGTAACCACACTCCCAGGGCTTCAAAATAGGTTAAACTTCAGTCTGAAGGACTACACAGGGATTCTGTTATGTTTTCCCTGGTTTATAATTTGACTGACCTGAAACCAGAGTATTTTACATCTAAGGATGGGATCCATCTCACCAGGTGTAGACATCTCTAACTGCTCATCTAGACTCATCTACTCACCTAGACTCCCTTACAGCCTATGGAGAGAAGTATGTACTTGCAATTTCTCTCATTTTAGGCTAGATGCTGCAAACAGGGCCAATGAATTGCATCCTAAAAGTGCCATTTCTCTACATTGACTGTAAAGAAAGCCTAGGGAGGCTACTCATATTTAAATGCTTGTAAAACACACATCTAAATTTAAGTCAGAAAAATCAGCTAACCTATGTCTCCAGCTGTGCAAGTCACCCTTCTAAAAGCAAGATCACAGTGCCTTGTGTCTCTTCAAGGAATGGCTAAATGGCCATAATTTTACCGAAGCTTCTGTTGTTTTTACATGTTAGAGATTCTTGTTTTGTCTGTTTGGGTTTCTTTACCTCATTTTTGCAGTCAGTAGAATACAAAGCCAATAGCATTTGGATTTGATTGGAACCTGAGCAGGTTTGAAATGCATGAATTTCTCTTTAATGTTTCAGACCAAGAAGTGCACAGTTTGGGAGAAAGGATAAATCATTTTTGCTTTCCACTCTCGATTTAAATTGTTTCTTTCTTAAATAGGAAACCAACAGGTAACTGACTTGCAACATGGACTATTGGCTCATATCGTAACCATCTGCGAGGCAGACAGTGCAGGGTTTGCTGTTTACATCCATAGGAGGAGAATAGGTAAGGTCATAATGAGTACAGATAATCATAACAAGGACTGATAGAAGTGTCTGGTTATGAAATCGGATGCAACTTTCTTTTAATTCTTATGTAACACCATATGTAAAACACATAATCAAATGTAAATATTTTTCCAAAACATAGCAGAGATGGATACAAACCTTCTCCTTTTCCCTCATGTTACATACATGTCCTTTGACTAAACTTATATTGTATAAGTATATAATATTGCAACTATGTTTTTTCAGTACAGGAAAAACATTATTTCATCCCATATTAAAGCCATATAAATCACATATAAACTTTGTATCTGTGAGTATTACAATAGATACATTTGCGTGGAGGATTTAAAATCATTTAATACTTTCAATTCTAGTGGTTCATATTAAGTGGGTTTTTTTTTTAAATTGTAAATTCCCTGGGCTAATGCATAGTGTTGTAGACCCTGGCTCTTAACTAGAAGACTGGATGTAATAATGTAACGGTAATAAATGGTGGACACAAGAATCTGTGAGTCCACATTTTTAAATGGTGATTTCTGTAAAGAGTAGGAATGTCCAAACCTCTCATCTGTCACAGTGATCCAAAAAGTGTCCCCTGTTGTCAATTATTAAATCTAATTTTTAGATTTCCTCAATTCCTCCAAAGATAGTTTGAATGGTAGGCACATCATTTGTCAGCTGTACATTTTATTCATGAACATGTGGTGAATTTTTAATGGTTTGTATTCATCAAATAATCAGAAATAAAATTTTAATTCTCCCCAAATTTTTAATAATGGTTTATACTGCTGAGGGCTTGATTAAGTGTGTTATGGGATTAAAGTGAAATCTAAAACTGGACATGGGCAAAATTCAAATACTTTAAAGAACTTTTCTCCTTTTTTAAGTGTAGTATATAGCTTAAAGAAGATTAAAAAATGAATGGATTCTGTGCTTCCCCCAGGAAGGGTAATTTCCTATCACTTTATCAATTTTTTTCATGTTTTCAGACCTCATTATCTTTCCTCATTTATTGCATGGGGCTTAATCACTGGTACATGCAACTTAGTTCCTTCTAGAAATAATATTTTCTATTTCTTCAGGATGTGGACATTTATCAGGGCTGTAGAGTGGTGATTCATACATTTCACTAATGATACATAACTGACTTAAAAGGCAAACACAGCAAGGCAGCAGCAGTAACCACACTCCCAGGGATCGAAAATAGAATAAACTTCATGCCTTTCCTTCTTCCCCCATTACGCAGCCTTGCCTTTCTCCTCTGGACTTGTAGAGCTCTGGCACTGGGAGACTGGAAAGTGAATGTGAACTGGGAGTCATCTGTTTGCAAGCAAGTCTCTTCCCTTTTCTGCATTGCAGACGAAGGACTGCTTCTCTGTAAGTGAGCTACCTGAGAGCAGCAGTAGACGAGGGGAAGGCAGAGACGTGATAGTGGTCCCACATTTATGTCCTTTCCCTCCTGCCACCTGCCAGTCTTAGGATGGGGAAACAACTACTATTATGTATTTCATGGATAACATAGCGAGAATCCTGCAGGTCCTGGGAGAGGATGAGCTGAGGAGGGAGAGATAAGAAGGACAGGCAAGTATCCATCTTTAGCAGGATGTATCCATCCTTACCACCCTCTTGCTGCGTATTTTTTCAGGTGTTTGTTACTCAAAATGTGGTGGTTTGCGAACAAATAAACATTTTCAGTCATTAATCCAGAAACAGCACATGGGCTGTAATATCTCAGAAAAGCATGGTTTTGTTTTTGGAACGTAACCAACAAGGTCTTGTGTTTTGGACTGATAAGAATGGTTTACACTGTTCCCTGGAACA
The DNA here is from genome assembly GCF_026419915.1 of Harpia harpyja. Lineage (NCBI taxonomy): Eukaryota > Metazoa > Chordata > Aves > Accipitriformes > Accipitridae > Harpia > Harpia harpyja. Next base: position 55,904,222 of record NC_068942.1, on the reverse strand, counting down.
TAACATAGGAGCACAAGAACAGATAGTTTGAGTGAGATTAAAAGTCATCTAAGTCGGTAATCTCTCTGTGATGATAGAAAATGCTTTAGGAAATAGAATAGGAAATTTGACATCTGTAAGTGACACTTCTCCTAGGTACTCTAAGGTTGCAAGACTTTGAGACTGAGTTCATGTCACACTTGGTAAACTTTTTGTTAGTCTACAATTTGTCTAACAGAGCTTGGATTTGATTTGTTACTTTTGGCATCCAACCATCCTCTATCAATTAGTGCCACAATTTATTTACATGTGACAAAAAAGTAGACCAGTTCATCTTCTTGATTTTCCATACCTTTGCCATACACTCCTTCATTCATCTCTATCCCAAGTAGAGGAGTCTATTTAGTTTCTTCTTTTGTAGAAACAAATCTATAGATCTGATTGTTTTGTTAATCTTTTTTGCACCTTTTCTTATACTGTTGGATTCCTTGTGAAATCAAATTTAGAAACTGTTGGAGATGTATGTACATTATAGTCTTCTACGATGGCTTAACAGTATCTTCTGGTTTTTAGAAGTTACTAACATAACCATTTGTTTGTTTGGACCACTGCAGAGAACTGTGCCGATGTTTTCAAATAATTATCACTCAGTTTTTTTCCAGATCTTTTATGAGAAATTTGAGCAGGACAAGTCCCAGGACAGAGCCCTGTGGGTTTCCAGCAAGTTTCACCACAGTTAATAGTACAGCTCTTTCATTAGGGAATTCCTTCTGAATTCTTAGGGGAGCACAAACCTCTGCTAATAGTTTTGTACTGTCCGCTGTCTGATTTACTCCAAAACTCCTACAAACTCTTCATTCTGATGAACTTCCGCAGACTTATCCATTGCCCCTTTTCCAAAAAAAAAAAAAAAAAAAAAAAGAATAGTCTATAATGAACAGAGGTGATCAGATTTCACAGCTTTTTCCCTATGGCTCTTTCTTCCAGAAACTCTTAAATACAATCATCATTCATCAGCAGTAAGTACACTGGTTGGTTTCCTGCTCTACTGAATTTTGCATTGGTAGTTGCTATGTATTTATGCAGATGTTCCTCAATTCTTTTTTATTTTGGCCTGCTTTAAAATTTTACTATTTATTTGCTAAAGTTCACCCTTTCTTCTGTTTTCTTTATTTGTACTTGATTTCAACTTTGAATTCTGTCCTTTTCTGTTATGTACTGTTAAACTTTTAGATTTTTTGAGGGGAAAGTGGTCTTCTAATGTCTTCTTTTGATATGTAATATGTGTTTAATCTGATCCCCTAATATTAAATAGTCCCAGTGCCACCTGCAAGCCTTTACCCTTTTAGCTGTTCCTTTTAATTTCTTTTTAACATCCTTCTTAATTTATATGCACCACCGTGCTTTGAAATTAAACATTAGCATAGTAAATGTTTTTAGCTTTTTTACTCAAAGTTGTCCATTTTAGGTATGTTGTAGCCAGTGTTCAGCCAAATAACGTCCATTTCTTAGGACAAAATCAGGATCTGTTTCTTCTCTTATGGGTCATCTTACTAGTTGTGCTAAAAATAAATTATTAAACATGTCTGGAAATTTAGTTACTAGTAAGTCTGTCATGATAGCAGCCCACAAAAAAAAATGTTTTGTTGTTTGTTGTACTGGGTTTGTGTGGCAAGGTTTTGGTAGCTGGGGGGTTACAGGGATGGTTTCTGTGAGAAGTTGCTAGAAGCTTCCCCCATGTCCGACAGAGCCAATGCCAAGCGGCTCCAAGACGGACCCGCCGCTGGCCAAGGCCGAGCCCATCAGTGACAGTGGCAGCACCTCTGTGGTAACATATTTAAGAAGGGGGGGGAAAAAACCCCATGGGAATTGCAGCCAGAGAGAGGAGTGAGAACATGTAAGAGAAACAACCCTGCAGACACCCAGGTCAGTGAAGAAGGAGGGGGAGGAGGTGCTCCAGGCGCCGGAGCAGAGATTCCCCTGCAGCCCGTGGGGAAGACCATGGTGAGGCAGGCTGTCCCCCTGCAGCCCATGGAGGTCCACGGTGGAGCAGATATCCACCTGCAGCCTGGGGAGGACCCCACGCCGGAGCATGTGGGTGCCCGAAGGAGGCTGTGACCCCGTGGGAAGCCCACGCTGGAGCAGGCTCCTGGCAGGACCTGTGGCCCCATGGAGAGAGGAGCCCACGCTGGAGCAGGTTTTCTGGCAGGACTTGTGACCCCACGGGGGACCCACGCTGGAGCAGTCTGTGCCTGAAGGACCGCACGCCGTGGAAGGGACCCACGCTGGAGCAGTTCGTGAAGAACTGCAACCCAATACATTTGTGTTTAGATTCTTTCCTCTCCGAGGAAGTAATGAATTGTGTGTATGTGGTGCATGCAGCTTTTTCTCAGAATACAAGCCTCCTAGATTTCATGGCAATAACCCTTCCAACTCTACAGTGTTAGTGGTGGCACTTAAAGTGAATTGATTCTCTTTCAATTATACCTAACCACTGAGATGATGAAGCAGATTCTGGTCCATTTGAAGAAATTCTGATATCCTAAGAGAATAAGTAATCGTAAGAACACACACATTACTCTTCCTAAGTAAAACAAAGTTGGTTTTCATTCTTTTCTAGATTCTGAAGCTTAAAGAGATGTGAGGATAATATACAACATGAGCATCAACCTATTAATATACAATGTGCATTACGGTCTGTTCTCCCCTATACTTAGTGATATTATATTATTAGATATCCAAAACTTTTACGTCACAAGTCCTCTTTTACTTACCTATAAATCAGACAGCCACTAATGAGGAAGTTTTCATTACTTTCAAATAAATTGACCACACTAATGCTGTTAACATCCATTGCAATTCCATAAATCCAGTTTAGATCTCTCAAAAGAACATCCTATTGTACTGGCTTGTCATATAAAGTCAACTGTGCTGCAGTAAAAGACAAGAACTTAGGTTTAAATGCATATTCTTCTTTTGTGTTAAAAATTAAACTGTGCATATATTGGTATACATTTACAGAGAATATGCTTTCCCAGTAAAATTTGAGATTGTGGGAATAGTTTCTTTGAGCAAAATTCTGTCTGGTCAGAAGTCCTTCTGCAGACTCTAGAACCTATTTCAGGGCAAATAAGACTGACATATTTTTCCACAAATATGAATGTATAAGGAGATTTTCTTCCATGCTTAGGGAGTTTATTCTCTTGCTTATTTTCAGTCAAATCTTAGTTAAAATGAAAGGTTCTTGAATGAGTACACTGAAACCTGCAATCCTCTGTAGATCAGATCAGCCATCTTGGGAATGTAGCTCTATGCCTTCACGCTAAACTAAGTTCAGAGTTTCAAGGCCTGTGGAGAGGAATATGTGAACATTACCTTTCTTTCTTAAGAGTATATATTTCTCTTATGGGAAGTAATTTTCCCAGTCATAGCACTGAAGATGCTTTTAAAGTCAGAGATTCTGTAAATCTTACTTCATGACAGTGAAGGAGCAGAGAAAATGCTGCTGTATTCCATTTCTGTCTTGTTGATATGGAGTTGTTCTTTGTGTTGAGCAAAAATTTGGTAAGACTTTTTTCAATTTTAATGATAAAAGGAAAGGAAATAATCCATGAAATTCAGAGCATCTGAAAAATCCAAAATAAATTAAGATTTTAAAAAATCTATTATCTGTTTTCTGCATTGTTTTCCTGAGTTTCTAGTAATTCCATAAACTACTTAAATTATCACTTGGTTCTTAGAAAAAATACTAGATACTTTCTAACCTTCAAAAAGAATAGCTAGCTTTGAAAATAGCAGCTGACATAAAAATCAGAACTTCATCTTTTTTTGCTGAGTTGGAAGTTTATGTATTTGCTGTGCCCTAAAAAATCTAAATTAATTACCTGAAAGAGCCAAGTCCTGCTTTATAATGCCTGTACTGGACTCTATATTTTTTTTTTTCCTCTTTTCCTAACAAAATGGCCTCTCCTGGGCGTCCCACCCTTGATTTTTCTCCATTTCACATTCCTTCTTTCTAAGGCTGTTCAGTGTCAGATATCCACCAGTTTTGCTTTCTTTCACATCCATTCTCCCCAGATATCCAGTCTTTTGCCCTGATGTGAATATATCTTGAATGTTTTGCCTGTTCTTGTATGACATGACATAAAGCCCTGCAACCCTTCCACCTTCTTTTCCACCATAAATAACAGGAACAACAACAGTGACAATTAAAACCCCACCTCTCCCCACACCTGTAACAACTTCACATACAAGCATCTGAGAGCGCCATTCCCATAACTTTTCTTCTCAGTTAACTGATGAGTATTTTGTACACTCTTGTAT